>NC_060138.1:307937860-308245807 GCF_021461385.2 Schistocerca piceifrons
TATGCACACTTGTCTTGCTGGAGAGAAACCTGTTTCCTGATTGAACCTAAGTGACCTGACTATACGATAGCAAGCGAATACTATGTCTGTTACTTCTGTCACTAATGTCGTTGGACAGCGACGTAGTGCGTGGCGTTGAGTTTGGCACTCCTGAATTCCATACTCGCTTGGGGGTCGTGGAATCCTGAACAGAGCGAGCAGCAAACGAAAAAGCGGTCTCAGTATGCTATTATACTGTCGCTAACGAATTTCGATACCTCCTGATAGATGTTGCTTTTTTTAAACGACGTATATGGGACATATGACCTCGCTGTTTGTTCCCCTCTCCCTAATCAGCCAATCTTAAACGATGTATACAACGCTTTTCTCACAAACATTCAAATGCGTTTTTTGAGTGAGAAACCAGTTTCGCAGTCCCTTCTTATACAGGGTGTGAGAGGCGTAAGTGGAGATATTGTTTTCATTCGTACCCGCTTTGGTATGTTAGTTGTTTTTTCTCTGCTTTTATCAGTCTACCAGCAAACACGTCACATAATTTAATATCTGAAGTTTTCTGCAAGGTCATAACTGCATCACTAATTGGACTGCACTCGTCAGTATAGAGTAGCCGTTTTTCATTCACGAATCCACACTTCAACACCTTACCTGCTGTCCAGTGGAAAATGAACATTAATGGCTTATTCTTCTCACTTATACTTGGAGGAACTAACTGGAGCAAGAAACGTTGAAATATACCCACTACTGCTTCAGTTTAACACAACAGACAACGGATCTATTTGCGGGACCTTTGCATAAATGCCCTAAATTGAAAGCTATGTCAATTCTGCTTGGCCCAATGATTGACATTCAAACATTTAGTAAAATTATTAAATAAAAATGTCTTTTTCAACAGATAATAAAGCAAAATAATGAAAGGTTTGTCTCTTCTTATAGAAAGAATGTTCCGACTCAAATTTGAATTTTTATAGAACAAATTGGTTTATTCATTAAGCATTTCAGATAATTAAAAGAACAAAAAAATTCACTTATTTAAACAAATCTTAACACGTCTGATCTTTACACAGCATTAAATTTGCATCAGATTCCACAATGTGTATTACACGCATCTGACTTCCTTATTAACAATGTAAAATTTAACGTATCTGACTCTTTACAAAAATTATGGTCCCCTACAGAATGGTATCTCTTATTACTACAATTGCCCACTTTTGGATCGGAAGAAAAGGATATTCCACAACTATATCCATTAATCAACATGCACACACAATTACTGCACCAACATAAGCACAGGAGAAACGTAAGGATCGAGCCGTTAGCAGTTCCGATATTCACCATACAGTAACTATCTCTACGCAAAATTATCCCACCGAAAACCAGAATTACTACACATAAATTCTTCTCATATTTGATAATTAATCGCCACTATTGTACTGCTGCCAACTGCTGACACGAATTCACCCACTGAAATATGAAAACCATTCCAAAATTACAGATACAAAGTACACACACTCAAGATGAACCACTTACTTTGTTGCAGCCAAAGTTCATGGCAACGATATCAGTTTACTAACCTCTTTCCCCTCTTTGCAATTTTAATTATTCAGAAAATCTCCCCACGTGACTCTACATTCCAATAAACATGAATAAGCAAGCATTATCTTGACTTGGTTTGCTAAAATTCGACACGCGCTTTCACACGAGATATCAAGTGTCCTCAACAAAGGATCCACTTTACTAAATCTTTCAGGATTGCAGATATGTAAGAAAATTGAAAATTTATAGCAGTACTTAATTTCACACGCATATTAAATGTAATAGCACGCTTCCTACTTACATGCTGTAGGTCCCTAGTACTCGTGCATCCACCAGCTATAAAATTCTTGATCACCACGTGGTGAGAGCCACACGCACTTAAATATTTCATTTTTTCTAATGAACTTGCTTGCTCAAACAAATTAGACTAAATTAGTCACCGTGAAATTGTTATAAACCTTTAAGTTGCAAATGACTATCACAAAGGAAAGCAACAATTTTACATCACCTACTACTACACATTACCTACATAAGTACCCAAAATATTAATATTACTTTACGTCTAGCTGCAAAAAGAAAAAAGTTGTAAATGTGAAACCATTAATCATAAATGTAGCGCATTCCCCACACTTAAATCGAGCATGGCTCGACCCATCTCCGAAAAGCGTCCTCTCTCGTCCAAGTCGTCAGCAGCGGTCTGGTCTCGGACCCACGCTACAGTTCTGCTCGCCTGACCGCTCATGGTGGGGGCGCCTCCCAACCAATCATCGGCTCAGAAATTCCCCGGTTTAAAGTTTAAGGTCAAACCTCCCTTCTGCATAATGGGAAAGATTCCGCGTTTTTCCTCCCAAAGACTGAAACGTGAGTTTTGCAGACTATCCAACCTTCCTACACCTCGCTAAGCCAAAGACTGAGATTTCAGAGCTTCCATAATCGCTGCCTATCGACTAGTTGTTCCCTATCGTACACCTTATTCTCTCCCCAAACATTCTTCCTGCAATTGTTTTCATACATTCATTTCTTTCTCCCTCCTCCTGTGGACTCAATAGGATAAGGAAATATAGGAAACAGTGGGCATTCTTAACTTATTCAATCAATAAAAACAGTTCGATTCCTCTGGTCATTCTTTTATAACTTGGTGTTGGTATGCAGACACTGACAGTAAGTCTGTGCTTAGTAAATTATATTATTACGATGAAAAATGATATTATTTCGATCAAAGTCGAGTTCTCAGAAGAACACGACGATCAATTGCATTAAGTATTGTTACATTGTTAGAAATATAAATGAGAGTTGTCACTGCCGAAGACAAAGGCCACCTCTCAATGTACTACCCCTAATAGCCATAATTACTAGCCTGCATTACATGCTGATATAATGTTGTTCAGTACGGTGTTCTCAATCACCCCTAACGCCTTCTATGTACACAAAGTAGATAGCGTTACATCTACCTACTTTTTGCTGAAATACTTATCATCAGTATATCCAAATATGTTGCACATTTCATGCTCATTTGATGTGTGTTTTGTAATATATACATGGTCTCGTAATGTTAATGGCCATCAATGTAGTAACAGATTCACAAGATGTCTTACGTGAAAAATGGCATACGTGAATTGTTTACGTAGTCATATTAAAATACATAAGCAAAGACCGCGACATTAGGATCGCTTTTATTTTTCAAATCTGACTTTATGATACCCTTCAGCTTCGATCTATTGCACAAAAAAATGTGTTGTTCAATTTGGATTCAATAGGAAAACTGGGAGGTTACATTTTAAAGAAAACAAAAAATAGGATCTCACTTAATATTGATATTTCCGTATTAATTTTGATAACAGAATCTATGAAGTTATTGTGTAAGGAAAATATGATGGGAAACCGTTTTTCTTTTAAAAATCTCCTTCTTTGATGATGTGTCCTATTATGCCATAGAGTTGGGCAGTGATACTCGTTCACGTCTCAAACACCTGCATGTTGCATTTTTTATTTGGTTTCTGCACAAAAAATTACTCGGGTTGGTGAAATGAAATGGGACACCCTATTTGACCAGGAAAAAAAAAAAAAATACTACGATGAAGACCCTACGATATGCACTCGTTGCCAGCCACTAGCTTCGCAGCGGACTGAGTGTTCCCTGAAGCCAGCTCTCTGATGAAGCGGACTGTGGGCAGAATTGTCGCAGCTCCGAGCAGAGCACGAGAGGAGCTTTTCCGTTGTAGCTGCAGCGAACTAACAGGATTGTGGCCACCGCGCCCCCCTCACCCCGTGCCCTCTCACACACGTTTCTCCCCGGCTTCTCCAATTTTCGGGCGCGAGATGCAACAAGCGGAACTGCGCGACCGCATAATGCGCGCACTTCAAAAGGGAGAATGTCCGCTCCGTGCCAGCTAGGGGCAGAGGGCGGGCGGGCGCCGGATCCCACCTGCAGCGCGGGTTGCCGGAGGCGCAGGGGCAGCGCAGTCCTCGTTAACGGGCCGCGCACAACACACGGCCGCGCGCTCGCATCCACAATAAAGCGGCCTCACCGCAGCGCACACAGCAACTACACTCCCTTTGTTTCAGAGGTGTTGCCTTCCCTACTCTCTCTGTCACATCGCATACCTTTCACGTGGGGTACAAACGTGTTCAGCCACACTTTATTTTCGGAATGCGCTAAGAGTGATAAAGATAAAAAGAGTGTAGCGATAAAAGCAAAAGGTTCTATGAAAGAAAAAGGAAAAGAGATGGAAATTATATGTGCTGCATGAAGCGACTACGAGTTCTGACGCTCTCGTTTAATCTTTATATTCATGGAAGGCGTGAAATACAGTAGAGAGCAATATGTAACAGTGGCTGACAGACCGTACAATTCCGACGCAGAGCAATTTATGTTCACATATGTACATGTCTTTCGTTATTACAGAAAGATGAGTGTAGGGAAACTTCCTCCCAGTATGGAATGGAAGATTTCTTCAGCATCAGTTATTATTATGGTTATAGTTTTATTGTTTTTTCGTACCTGAGTCAGCAGATGCTATGAAGCTCGTGATCGAAGTAGTTTCCCTGTGTATACTGTTTATTTTATGTGAAATAAACGCAGCTTTTCATTATTAGAAATTACCGCACTTCACCCCGTTGGACGTTGTCAAGCTACCAGGTAGTAAGAATAACAGTAAGGGATACAAATAAATCTAATAAAGAACGCGTACGAAAACGTATAAAATACAGATCTCACTTCTTTACATCACACCCCCAACTGTATTAAGTCAGCAGTATACCACGATCCCCTCATAAATGGGAAAAGAACATTATTTTTCTCCGTGTTACTGTTTCATCTCTCGTTCAGCGTTACAGACAACCAACAGTTTTAAAAGCGCGTACTCAAATATTAGGGCCAATGCTTGTAAAGGATATACTTTTCTAAAATGCATTTTTTTTCCAAATTACGCTAAAGCGATGTACTAAGCGCAACTGTAAGCTATATATTATTATTATTATACCAAAAAATTTATTTTATTGTTGAAATTTTTAAAATCCTATGTGGCACTTAAAAAGGATGGGTAGAAATTTATGTTACATACTGAGGTGTACATTCCCTTGGCTGTGTAATAAATTTAAGCTTGTCAGTCAATGCAATCAGAAGACAGTGTCATTTACGTTAAATTTCTTGGTACTTGCAAACTCACTTATCAAAACCTAAGTGTGAGTCGTGGCCAAAGGTTTCACACATGTGAAGCTCAGGAATACATGTTTGCAATACAATGCAGCTATTTCTAAGAGACAAAAAATTGCAGGATATTTTTATAAGAAGCCGTTTCTCACATGTGTCTAGTTTCAGCTTTTTATTTTCCTGTCAAGGGAATTTTATTACCCAGTTAAATAAATACATCACATAGTGTTAAGACGGGGAGTGGAACTACGAAAAGCCTTACATATAGGCAATTAACATTACGTTGTGATATTTACAAACTAATACAAATTTCGATTTTAGAACACTTAATAAGTCTGGATCTCTAATTCATGATACATTTAGTAGATTGTAATCTGTTAAATACGAATAAGAAAAAACGTTTCACACACATTGTTGAAGCAAAAAGTTAAATAACTTTAGCGACGTGTCTGTGCAGCCCATAACATTGCTCTTGGTGTAACATTTTATAAAAGACTTGCAAATTCCTGAACGGGACAAATAGGTCGTTCAGCTGGGGTCTTTCCTGTACATCCATCCCCTCAAGTCGGAAGTAATGGGGTACATTAGTAGCTGAAGCGAAAATGATCTGAAAAATAAATCGAAATCTATCTTCAGTCGTGTAATACCTTGCAATTTATTGGAGCAATCGTGATGACATGTTTCAACTAATGAAACGTATTAAGTCATATCTGGTCCACAAATGACTACCTTGCGTTATGGGAACTGTTTCAGTCCTGAACTTGAAGCTCATTTTCCCGCATGATCAACTTTTGTTTGATAGCATCAGTCTTGTGCATCAAATCTGTTACCAAATGATTCTCTCCTTGCACTAAGTCACTAAAGGAACAAATAATTTGTGACACCAACAGTAAAAGATTTCGTCACCACTCTATTTACAATTTCTTTTTATTTCCTAGTGGCTGCCTTCGGTTGAGACAGTGTTCACCACCATTAGTCAGAAAACAACTGCATTGTATGGTTTTTGTGGCTGGGGTTGTAAATATCTTTCCAGCTTACTATAGTGCAGTGGCATAGTAAGCCCTTTGCTTGGCCTCTAAACGATACGCAAAGTAAGACAATTCCTGTTTGTCATTGAAAGAGTGACTGCTTGAATACTTTTCTGGGCAACTGGATAGACATGACGATACTCCTAATGCAGAGCATAAATCTAATTTGACGCATATTGGCCTCTGACAAGGCGACTTGAGGCGTAGCGCCGTATACCGAACCTGCCTTGGAGGCGGTTAAGTGGGAGATGTGTCTCAGAACTGGATAGTGACAGATGGTTATGCGAGACTGGACGAACACGTAGTTTATGTATCAGCCGATAGAGGACAGTATTGGATAGCGGACTGTGATGTAGTTTCGATTGTGCCCACTATAGTGCACTAAAGTAATAGAATGTTTTTCATAAACTGTTCTAGTATTTTCATAAAGTGTTATTATGCCTTTTTGTGTACGCAAAATGTTATAAATGTGTTTTAGCAGTGTGAATGATGCGTGAGTGTGGTTTAAGCTTAATATGAAGATAATTGTTTAACGAGTTATGTGGTGGAATTTAGTGTGGGAACATTTCGAAGAGGTATGGATGTGGACAAAGAGGATTTTTGTAGAATAGATTTGTAAAGTAAGTTTACGGTAAAGGGAAAGTTAATTCAGGTATAAACAACAACAGCAAACAGCTTTTTCATAAACAAAACTTCAGCATATTAGATAATTACGTCGGTAAATAGTGCAGTCGTTAGGTTTAGTATTTTGCGATTGGTTATTGATGAAAAGCGCGGATTGACGCGGGAGAATGTTGTTTTGCTATTGGCTGTTGAGTAAACTGACCAATGGTAAAGCAATATTCTTCGCGCGCCTTTTTCTGCTGGTAGAGAAGACTTAGAGTATTCTAGAGAGGAGTCGGAGCCTAGCCATGAAACAGTTCGGACGTGTGTAGTATAGTTCCGATGGAAATGATAAGTTGCCGGATCTAGCAGTGTTTCATACATCAAAAGTGTTGTAAAGTGACGGCATAATTATTCCGATGGGTGTGTAGAAATTTCGGAATTTTTAAGTGAATTTTGTGACGAGAAAAGACATAAATTCCGCGTGGCCCATTGAGCAGGTCGGTGGCTAGAAACTGTGACTGCATTAGGTACCGTCAGACTTAATATTTGTCGACCATTCTCAATCAAAATATATCCGTATTTTTGTAGCTATTACGTTTTCGGAAAATGCAACGCCATAAACTTGCTAACGTGAGTGAAAGGGATTGTGAGTGACTTTGTTAAGACTAGCACGGGCTTGGCAGTGATACTTGTTCACCTAAGTTTCAGAATATATTAATTACGGACAAAATTTCCAACATTTCATTTCGTGTGAAAACTTTCTCCCGAAACGTAGATTAGTGACTTTAATTACAGCCTGGTTCACGTCGAAGTACAGTAGGTTTCGCTCGGCTTCCCTACTGATGATATGCTGAGACAATGTTCACAGGTAGGTGCAGGTTTGTCGTAAAGGGACGGAAAGAACCGCGCCGTCGCAGACTGTCCGAATCAAGCGGCGTCCGGCTGCAGGCTTCATTGTTCGCACTGTCCTCGCCCCGCATTCCCACTCCCCTCTGCGCTTGGAGAACTAGGCAGGAGCGCAACCGAAGCGCTCGTGCTAGTGAAGCACTGTTTGGTCACGTCTGCTGCACATGAACTATTTATGTACAAGTCAGGACTAGTACTCCAACAATGAAGCAGTCCAGCTTTCCCAGCCGTGCAGTGTGGACGTGCTGGGTGCGTCCACCGTCATTTGCTTCCAGCTGTAGTGGCGTAAAATGCCTGGACATTTATAAGTTACTGCATATGCTCAGGATATATGCCTTATATGATGAGTGTGACTTATAAAAAACTTAAGCTGATATTTTGGATTAGAAAAAGTGTTTTGCAACACTGCTTCTTTAGTGGCTGGGTAACCAAGTTGAAAAAGCTGCCTGAGAGTTAGGGGAGAATTATTAGAGAAAATAATCTGCACTGTAAAAATAAATTTTTTTTTAGTAAGACCAATCCTTGGAGAAGTACAAAAAGGAAACAACACTCAAGTTTAAAAGCAATTTCTGAAACAAAGTACACATTATATTAAATAACTAACCTATAGGTAACATTTTTACTTTTATTATACAACTACCAAAACATTAAAAAATTGCCCTTGGATAGTTTCTTGATATTCGTAGGCTGAAGAAGAATCATGAAGTTTCGACTCTACCTCAGATATTCCTGAAACTGATTCCTCGCTGACCGCTTAAGCCCTTTCCATTTTGTCTTTGCTTGAACTGTGCAGTATGGGTTTTTCTTTAGGATCAATAGGCTTAGGACGTGCTATTGCTCCATTCATCAACTTCCATCAATAGAAGAGGTAGGTAGGTTTTACAACACTCTGTCATGTGCATCGGTTTCTTTTTTACTTTGGATCCATTCGAAATTTCTGAAGGTATACACTACACCAGCAGATATAACTGATGCACACAGAATTTTTACGGCAACTTCTTCGAGTTCGCAAGTTCCTCTTAAAACTCTCCACACAACAAAGGATTTACACGACGATTTTTATCTTCCCGAGGGTGAGAATCCACTCTTTCCCACATAAATTATCTGAGCCAAATTCCTTGTTTGACCCTACAGTGAGCAAAGTTCTCTCTAAACCGAATAACATAAGGTTCAGAGTTTTTTGAAGTTCCACAAACAAAGCTTATAGCATCAAGCATCTCGATAGGCATCAGGTTACTACCGTGTATTGCTGGATGAAGAATATTAGCTGCAAGGTGGTTAGAAGACACACCGAAGACCTTCATAGCTTGGAATTTAGATAAAAATGACTTCTGCAGATTGCAGTGTAGAGGACGGTAGTTTCTCGGTGAGAACTTCTACTACCTTATTAAACTTTGTGACTATTTTGTGAACTTGAGGGTAATTTAACCCTAAACCTGCAATCAAATGAACGACTACGTTCATGAGCTCTATAATTTTCGCAGCTCACACCCAGAAAATATCGTCATCCAGGACTCTCTTTTTTAATTCAGGTTTTAGGTATGACAGCGCCTTTTCGTTAACATCTAAGGTTTGTAAGACAACTTTGTTTGACTGCAAATTTTTAAGACAAAAAAGATGGCTCCCTATCATGTCTTTCCTGTAAACTTCAGTGAAATCCTGTCATTGAATATTTTTTCAGCTGATATTTTATCGAACACTGCTTCTAAAAGGTTACTCTGTTTTAGTGTTTTGACAACCTCTATTGCAATTTCCACGACAGTTCTGATTATTTGACAGCCTAAAACATTGGAAGACCCAAGTTAAATAGATGACCTAGGCAGCCAAATGGGGATATGTGTGAGAAATCATCCTTTACCAGATTCAATGTAGCTTTCATGTTCTTGGCAGAACCTTTATGGTTCATACTTCTACAAAACATTTGTGATAAGCTGAGCTATGTACTCGGCATTGTCGCCTTGCTTTTAGTCATTACAAACTCAACAACAAGTGGTTCAGGCTTTGAAACTACGAAGTTGGATTCGTTTTTGAGATTGCCCCAGTCATCACACTACAAATGAAGATTTCTCGCCTCGTCCAGTTGCTTATTTATATGACTTCGCATTTCTGTGTACTGCGTATCTAAGTAAGTAGATATTAGCCACCCCCCCCCCCTCCAAGAACCATGGACCTTGCCGTTGGTGGGGAGGCTTGCGTGCCTCAGCGATACAGAAGGCCGTACCGTAGGTGCAACCACAACGGAGGGGTATCTGTTGAGAGGCCAGACAAACTTGTGGTTCCTGAAGAGAGGCAGCAGCCTTTTCAGTAGTTGCAGGAGCAACAGTCTGGATGATTGACTGATCTGGCATTGTAACACTAACCAAAATGGCCTTGCTGTGCTGGTACAGTGTACGGCTGAAAGCAAGGGGAAACTAAAGCCGTAATTTTTCCCGAGGGCATGCAGCTTTACTGTATGGTTAAATGATGATGGCGTCCTCTTGGGTAAAATAGTCCAGAGGTAAAATAGTCCCCCATTCGGATCTCCGGGTGTGGACTACTCAGGAGGACGTCGTTATCAGGAGAAAGAAAACTGGCATTCTACGGATCGGAGCGTGGAATGTCAGATCCCTTAATCGAGCAGGTAGGTTAGAAAATTTAAAAAGGGAAATGGATAGGTTAAAGTTAGATATAGTAGGAATTAGTGACGTTCTGTGGCAGGAGGAACAAGACTTTTGGTGAGGTGAATACAGGGCTATAAATACAAAATCAAATAGGGATAATGCATGAGTCGGTTTAATAATGAATAAAAAAATAGGAGTGCGAGTAAGCTACTACAAACAGCATAGTGAACGCCTTACTGTGGCCAAGATAGACACGAAGCCCACGCCTACTGCAGTAGTACAAGTTTTTGTGTCAACTAGCTCTGCAGATGACGAAGAAATTTAAGAAATCTATGATGAAACGAAAGAAATTATTCAGGTAGTAAAGGGAAACGAAAATCTGATGGTCATGGGTGACTGGAATTCGGTAGTAGGGAAAGGAAGAGAAGGAAACGTAGTAGGTGATTATGGATTGGGGGGAAGAAATGAAAGAGGAATCCGCCTGGTAGAATTTTGCACTGAGCACAACTTAAACATGGCTAACACTTGGTTCAAGAATCATAAAAGAAGGTTGTATACATGGAAGAAGCCTGGAGATACTGACAGGTTTCAGATACATTATACAATGGTAAGACAGAGATTTACGAACCAGGTTTTAAATTGTAAGACATTTACAGGGGCACATGTGGACTCTGACCACACTAAATTGGTTATGAACTTTAGATTAAAACTGAAGAAACTGCAAAAAGGTAGAAATTTAAGGAGACGGGACCTGGATAAACTGACTAAACCAGAGGTTGTACAGAGTTTCAGGGAGAATAGGGGAACAATTGACAGGAATGGGGGAAAGAAATACAGTAGAAGAAGAATAGGTAGCTTTGAGAGATGAAGTAGTGAAGGCAGCAGAAGATCAAGTAGGTAAAAAGACGAGGGATAGTGGAAATCCTTGGGTAACAGAAGAAATATTGAATTTAATTGATGAAAGGAGAAAGTATAAAAATGCAGTAAATGAAGCAGGCAAAAATGAATTCAAACGTCTCAAAAATGAGATCGACAGGAAGTGCAATATGGCTAAGTAGGGATGGCTAGAGGACAAATGTAAGGATGGAAGTGTATATCACTAGGGGTAAGACAGATACTGCCTATCTTTGGAGAAAAGAGAACCACTTGTGTGAATATCAAGAGCGCAGATGGAAACCCAGTTCTAAGCAAAGAAGGGAAGCAGAAAGGTGGAAGGAGTATATAGCGGGTCTAGGGGTAGCGTCTTTTATTCATAATCAAAACGTTTTCGGTCCCGGGTTCGATCCCCGCCACTGCCTAAATTTTGATAAATAATCAGCATTGGCGGCCGAAGACTTCCGGCATAAGAAGTCAGCCTCATTCTGCCAACGGCCTTGTCAAAGAAGGCGGAGGAGCGGATAGAGGTTCAGGGCACTCTCTTGTCCTAGGGGTGGGAAATTGCCCCTAAAGGCGGAAGAATCAGCAATGATCAACGACATGAGGATGCAGAAGGCAATGGAAACCACTACATTAAAGACACGTAACGTGTATCCACAGGACATGTGGCCTGTAATTGAAGAAGTGTCATGATGATCTCTCCATTGGCAAAAGATTCCGGAATAGTCCCCCATTCTGATCTCCGAGAGGGGACTGCCAAGGGGGAGGTTACCATGAGAAAAAGATTGAATAATCAACGAAAGGATAACGTTCTACAAGTCGAGGTGTGGAATGTCAGAAGCTTGAACGTGGTAGGGAAACTAGGAAATCTGAAAAGGGAAATGCAAAGGCTCAATCTAGATATAGTAGGGGTCAGTGAAGTGAAGTGGAAGGAAGACAAGGATTTCTGGTCAGATGAGTATCGAGTAATATCAACAGCAGCAGAAAATGGTATAACAGGTGTAGGATTCGTTATGAATAGGAAGGTAGGGCAGAGGGTGTGTTAGTGTGAACAATTCAGTGATCGTGTTGTTCTAATCCGAATCGACAGCAGACCAACACCGACAACGATAGTTCAGGTATACATGCAGACGTCGCAAGCTGAAGATGAGCAGATAGAGAAAGTGTATGAGGATATTGGAAGGGTAATGCAGTATGTAAAGGGGCACGAAAATCTAATAGTCATGGGCGACTGGAATGCAGTTGTAGGGGAAGGAGTAGAAGAAAAGGTTACAGGAGAATATGGGCTTGGGACAAGGAATGAGAGAGGAGAAAGACTAATTGAGTTCTGTAACAAGTTTCAGCTAGTAATAGCGAATACCCTGTTCAAGAATCACAAGAGGAGGAGGTATACTTGGAAAAGGCCGGGAGATACGGGAAGATTTCAATTAGATTACGTCATGGTCAGACAGAGATTCCGAAATCAGTTACTGGATTGTAAGGCGTACCCAGGAGCAGATATAGACTCAGATCACAATATAGTAGTGATGAAGAGTAGGCTGAAGTTCAAGACATTAGTCAGGAAGAATCAATACCCAAAGAAGTGGGATACGGAAGTACTAAGGAATGACGAGATACGTTTGAAGTTCTCTGACGCTATAGATACAGCAATAAGGAATAGCGCAGTAGGCAGTACAGTTGAAGAGGAATGGACATCTCTAAAAAGGGCCATCACAGAAGTTGGGAAGAAAAACATAGGTATAAAGAAGGTAGCTGCAAAGAAACCATGGGTAACAGAAGAAATACTTCAGTTGATTGATGAAAGGAGGGAATACAAACATGTTCCGGGAAAATCAGGAATACAGAAATACAAGTCGCTGAGGAATGAAATAAATAGGAAGTGCAGGGAAGCTAAGACGAAATGGCTGCAGGAAAAATTTGAAGACATCGAAAAAGATATGATTGTCGGAAGGACAGACTCAGCATACAGGAAAGTCAAAACAACCTTTGGTGACATTAAAAGCAACGGTGGTAACATTAAGAGTGCAACGGGACTTGCACTGTTAAATGCAGAGGAGAGAGCAGATAGGTGGAAAGAATACATTGAAAGCCTCTATGAGGGTGAAGATTTGTGTGATGTGATAGAAGAAGAAACAGGAGTCGATTTAGAAGAGATAGGGGATCCAGTATTAGAATAGGAATTTAAAAGAGCTTTGGAGGACTTACGGTCAAGTAAGGCAAAAGGGATAGATAACATTCCATCAGAATTTCTAAAATCATTGAGGGAAGTGGCAACAAAACGACTATTCACGTTGGTGTGTAGAATATATGAGCCTGGCGACATACCATTTGACTTTCGGAAAAGCATCATCCACACAATTCCGAAGACGGCAAGAGCTGACAAGTGCGAGAATTATCTCACAATCAGCTTAGCGGCTCATGCATCGAAGCTGCTTACAAGAATAATATACAGAAGAATGGAAAAGAAAATTGAGAATGCGCTAGGTGGCGATCAGTTTGACTTTAGGAAATGTAAAGGGACGAGAGAGGCAATTATGACGTTACGGCTAATAATGGAAGCAAGGCTAAAGAAAAATCAAGACACCTTCATAGGATTTGTCACCTGGAAAAAGCGTTCGACAATATAAAATGGTGCAAGGTGTTCGAGATTCTGAAAAAAAGTAGGGGTAAGCTATAGGGAGAGACGGGTCATATACAATATGTACAACAACCAAGAGGGAATAATAAGAGTGGACGATCAAGAACGAAGTGCTCGTATTAAGAAGGGTGCAAGACTAGGCTGTAGCCTTTCGCCCTTACTCTTCAATCTGTACATCGAGGAAGCAATGATGGAAATAAAAGAAAGGTTCAGGAGTGGAATTAAAATACAAGGTGAAAGGATATCAATGATACGATTCGCTGATGACATTGCTATCCTGAGTGAAAGTGAAGAAGAATTAAATGATCTGCTGAACGGAATGAACAGTCTAATGAGTACACAGTATGGTTTGAGAGTAAATCGGAGAAAGACGAAGGTAATGAGAAGTAGTAGAAAGAACAACGAGAAACTTAACATCAGGATTGATGGTCACGAAGTCAATGAAGTTAAGGAATTCTGCTACCTAGGCAGTAAAATAACCAATGACGGACGGAGCAAGGAGGACATCAAAAGCAGACTCGCTATGGCAAAAATGGCATTTCTGGCCAAGAGAGGTCTACTAATATCAAATACCGGCCTTAATTTGAGGAAGAAATTACTGAGGATGTACGTCTGGAGTACAGCATTGTATGGTAGTGAAACATGGACTGTGGGAAAACCGGAACAGAAGAGAATCGTAGCATTTGAGATGTGGTGCTATAGACGAATGTTGAAAATTAGGTGGACTGATAAGGTAAGGAATGAGGAGGTTCTACGCAGAATCGGAGAGGAAAGGAATATGTGGAAAACACTGATAAGGAGAGGGGCCAGGATGATAGGACATCTGCTAAGACATGAGGGAATGACTTTCATGGTACTAGAGGGAGCTGTAGAGGGCAAAAACTGTAGAGGAAGACAGAGATTTGAATACGTCAAGCAAATAATTGAGGACGTAGGTTGCAATTGCTACTCTGAGATGAAGAGGTTAGCACAGGAAAGGAATTCGTGGCGGGCCGCATCAAACCAGTCAGTAAAACCAGTCAGTAGACTGATGACCAAAAAAAAAAAAAGCAAGGGCAAGGACAATATTATGGAAATGGAAGAGGATGTAGCTGGAGATGAAATGGGAGATACGATACTGCGTGAGGAGTTTGACAGAGCACTGAAAGACCAGAGTCGAATCAAGGCCCCGGGGTAGACAACATTCCATTAGAACTGCTGACGGCCTTGGGAGAGCTAGTCCTGACAAAACTCTACCATCTGGTGAGCAAGATGTATGAGACTGGCGAAATACCCTCAGACTTCAAGAAGAATATAATAATTCCAATCCCAAAGAAAGCAGGTGCTGACAGATGTGAAAATTACCGAACAATCAGTTTAATAAGTCACAGCTGCAAAATACTAACGCGAATTCTTTACAGACAAATGAAAATACTGGTATAAGCCGACCTCGGGGAAGATCAGTTTGGATTCCGTAGAAAAATTGGAAAATGTGAGGCAATACTGACCCTACGACTTATCTTAGAAGCTAGATTAAGGAAAGGCAAACCTACGATCCTAGCATTTGTAGACTTAGAGAAAGCTTTTGACAATGTTGACTGGAATACTCTCTTTCAAATTCTGAAGGAGGCAGGGGTAAAATACAGGGAGCGAAAGGCTATTTACAATTTGTACAGAAACCAGATGGCAGTTACAAGAGTCGAGGGACATGAAAGGGAAGCAGTGGTTGGGAAGGGAGTGAGACAGGGTTGTAGCCCGTCCCCGATGTTATTCAATATGTATATATTTAGCAAGCAGTAAAGGAAACAAAAGAAAAATTTGGAGTAGGTATTAAAATCCATGGAGAAGAAATAAAAACTTTGAGGTTCGCCGATGACATTGTAATTCTGTCAGGGTCAGCAAAGAACTTAGAAGAGCAGTTGAACGGAATGGATAGTGTCTTGAAAGGAGGATATAAGATGAATATCAACAAAAGCAAAACGAGGATAATAGAATGTAGTCGAATTAAGTCGGGTGATGCTGAGGAATTAGATTAGGAAATGAGACACTTAAAGTAGTAAAGGAGTTTTGCTATTTGGGGAACAAAATAACTGATGATGGTCGAAGTAGAGAGGATATAAAATGTAGACTGGCAATGGAACGGAAAGCGTTTCTGAAAAAGAGAACTTTGTTAACACCGAGTATAGATTTAAGTGTCAGGAAGTCGTTTCGGAAAGTATTTGCATGGAGTGTAGCCATGTATGGAAGTGAAACATGGACGATAACTAGTATGTTCAAGAAGAGAGTAGGAGCTTTCGAAACGTGGTGCTACAGAAAAATGCTGAAGATTAGATGGTTAGATCATATAACTAATTAGGTGGTATTGAATAGGATTGGGGGGAAGAGAAGTTTGTGGCACAACTTGACTAGAAGAAGGGATCGGTTGGTAGGACACGTTCTGAGGCATCAAGGGATCAGCAATTTAGTACTGGAGGGCAACGTGGAGGGTAAAAATCGTAGAGGGAGACCAAGAGATGAATACACTAAACAGATACAGAAGGACGTAGGTTGCAGTAGGTACTGGGAGATGAAGGTTGCACAGGATAGAATAACATGGAGAGCTGCACCAAACCAGTCTCAGGACTGAAGACCACAACAGCAACAGATGATAGCCGATATCTTGAAGATAACTTTAAGGAAGGTCCTTTTCTTTAGAAAAAAAGTGGATGTTCTACCACGAACAACGCAGATCTACTAACGAATATGGCTTTGGAAAAGCTGTGACTCGGCATCTCCTGAAAAAAACAGCTAAGACTAAATATAGGTGTGAAGTTGAAACACAGCTAAAAATTTGCTAAAAATCTTACCTTTAAACCATCCCAAAAAATTAATATTAATAATAACTCGGCTCTCTCTCAAAATTTTGGCGAAAATATTTGAAAGTTAACATCGCTTGTCAAGTTCTCTGATAACAACGGCAATGGTTAGTTTGAAATATTCATTTAAAATTGACATTACCTAATTAAAGGAAACCTAGTCTTTTATTTACTTATTCTAGAAAAATCCTTTGGATGGATAATAGTAGGTCTAACGTGGCTAAAGCGGCCTTTTTTTTCAAGCCCCTACCATAGCCCACCTAATGATTGTATATTTTAAAAATTTGTTGTAGTTACATTCCTTTTAGTAACCCATGAGGTCAACAGCTGAGGTTATGTTGCTTCTCACTCAGCCACATAGACTTTATTGGCTGTCAGATGGACATACCGGTGTTGCTAAACCCAGTCGACTAAATAATCCACAGAACTGCGTAAATTACCTGAAATTACCAGCCAGTCACTCAAAATTTCATTTCGTGTTTGCAACGATAGCTATAGTACTAATTCTTAGAATGACTGGAATTAGAACTGAGCCGTGGTAGGGTTGCTGATGTCGCCTTTCCAATTCCTGACACCACAAGCTCGAACTGTCGTGTGCAGTATCTCTGGCTTCAGGCCGCTGAGATCTTTATTCGAGGTTGTTGGTGGGGGACGGGGGCCGTGTTGTGGCGTGGCGAGTTGGGGAGTGGTAATGGAGCGAGGAGGACGGTCTGAGAGCTCAGCTCAACGACTAAGGCGAGCAATTGCGCACGCGTCTTGGGCACGGAGTCCAGAAAGTGGTTTCTGGACATATTTGTGGGCCGATTTGAATCCGTGTCTGACTTCGAGTGCCATTTTCATGCGTAGCATGGCCAGCCACCTCTGGAACGTGGCACACCGATGAGAAATTTGAAGCCAGTTTCGCTGTGCTGAATTCTGGTTCCCCTTTGAAACCGGCCATCTTCAGCTTCGATTCGTTCACTTCAGTTGTTTTGATTTTGAGGTCTTAACTGTTATTTTTTTATTGATACCTATAGGTTTGTTGTAATCATCTCGATTTCTTAGCTGATCCATTTCACCACCAGTTGGTTCCTTGAATTGTGGCTGTTGTTTGCTTTTCATGAGTCGATACTGGCCTTGGTTGTTTGTTTACAAGATATCTTAAACTATGTGAGCCTTTGGTGTTTCCTGAGCCAGAGCGATAGCGTGTTTCCTCTAAGTTGTCATACTTAACTGAAGATGTTAATAAAGTAGGTAATTTTACTTAACTGAAGTCATTACTGAAGGCCTGCCTGTTATCTGTTTGGCAATTTTACTTAACTAAAGATGTTATTAAAAAAGGCCTGCCTGTTTTCTATTGGCAATTTTACTCAACTGAAACTGTTATTAAAGAAAGCCTGGCTGTTTTCTATTTGATAATTTTACATAACTGATGCTGTTATCATTGAAGTTATGCCTACTTTCTATTTGGCACATTTTGCTTAACTGAATCTGTTATTATTGAAGACGTGCCTGTTTTCTATTTGGTAAGTTTGTTTAACTGAAGCTATTCCCTTTCAAGTAAATTCAGAGGTTTCATAATTTGGGTTAGCGGAAACTCTTTTTATTGCCCGATTATTGAGAGCTGATATCTTACTCAACCTTTGTTGTAACTAACTGAAATCGTGATTGCCAAAGGCCTATCTGTTACAGAGGCATTTGAGTCAATAAGGTAGTAACAGGAAACGACACGTGATGGTCATGGGCCCTAACGTTTCACCTTACGTCCCTTTATCCATAATTCTATGTTTCAAAAATAAAAGAAATTATCAATAATGGTTTTAATTAGGAACGTATCATATGGCGTTTCCGATTCCACAACTACAAGGATCGCCTGATTTCTAGGAATCGGCTAATATCAGAGTCGAACTATCACAGCCTCTTGAGCATCGATTCCATGTTATTAAAACGTTTTTGTGTTAGTATGCATCTGACCCTTAACATAGACAAATGTAATGTATTGCGAATACATAGATAGAAGAATCCTTTATTGTATGAGTATATGATAGCGGAACAAACACTGGTAGCAGTTACTTCTGTAAAATATCTAGGAGTATGCGTACGGAACGATCTGAAGTTGAATGATCATATAAAATTAATTGTTGGTAAGGCGAGTACCAGGTTGAGATTCATTGGGAGAGTCCTTAGAAAATGTAGTCCATCAACAAAGCAGGTGGCCTACAAAACACTCGTTCGATCTATACTTGAGTATTGCTCATCAGTGTGGAATCCGTACCAGGTCGGGTTGACGGAGGAGATAGAGAAGAACCAAAGAAGAGCGGCGCGTTTGGTCACAGGGTTATTTGGTAAGCGTGATAGCGTTACGGAGATGTTTAGCAAACCCAAGTGGCAGACTCTGCAGGAGAGGCGCTCTGCATCGCGGTGTAGCTTGCTGGCCAGGTTTCGAGAGGGTGCGTTTCTGGATGAGGTATCGAATATATTGCTTCCCCCTACTTTTACCTCCCGGGGAGATCAGGAATGTAAAATTAGAGAGATTCGAGCGCGCACGGAGGCTTTCCGACAGTCGTTCTTCCCGCGAACCATACGCGACTGGAACAGGAAAGGGAGGTAATGACAGTGGCACGTAAAGTGACCGCCGCCACACACCGTTGGGTGGCTTGCGGAGTATAAATTTAGATGTAGATAGATGTAGATTCTCGTTTTATTGTCGCAGCAGTAGAGTAGATAAAGGAACAGAATAGAAAGCTATAGAGTGTCTAAAATGTCGGAGCGTCTGACAATAAAGCACCGTTTTTGTATTTTTCATTGAAAACTGTTTAACATTTAAGAAAACATTTATCATCAAGAAACACATGCCAGCTGTTTAACACATTCAGTAATCAATTTGATGAATAATCGTACTTCAATAATATTCAGGGATTTGACATGGTTTATAAAGCGTGTCACATTAAAAAGCGCTGACCTAAGGACAATGTTTTTTATACCAGGTTGTCACTACACAGATGTTCAACGTAGTGTGTGCATGTGTATGACTGTGTGAGTGCAAGAGAGACTGAGAGTGAAGAGTAGAACTGAGAAATAGTAAAAAGAAAAGAAAGTTATAAATGATAAGCAGCTGTCAGTGACAAGTGCCCTTTGTTGGTGCAAAAAGAAGGAGGCTAGTAAGAAAAGAGAGAAAGAAAGAAACATGCTCCTCTCTTCTTTCGTTTCATTCTTAGTAATGAGGCAATGAATGATATAGACAGCTTTAAGTGTATACTTTTAATAACTTTTAATATCGGGGGTATTGTCCCAGGCCTTATTTTAACTGGTAAATTTGTAACGTCCCCTTAGAAAATTATGAATGACTGCGCTGGTAAAACTCTTACGTTATTTGATTTAGAAACAGCTGAGTAAAACTCAACGTACTGTCCAGATCGTCCGCTTATAGTGACCTCTCAAAACTCTGGCATTTCTCTCTCCACATCCACCACTGCTGGCGGCTCACCTCCAACTGCGCAATGCTACGCGCTGTTCACATCCAACTGCCCAACACTACACAAGCGAATATTCCAACAATGAGTCCAACCAGCCACAGACTGCACACAGCACAGTGTGCTGTATTTTCATACAATGCGCTACGTGGCGTTACCAATATAAAAACGTAAACAGCCTACTTACAAATTATACATTCTAGTAAAAACTTTAAAAGTACATCAAAAAATGCACAGTTTTTGCGTATTTAAAACTGCTTTGGGCAAATTCGCCGGGAAAAAATGTCCACTTATAAGTGTCCTGCCTACTGGGCAGTTGCCCAGCCCACATCACTATTCCAGTGGCCTCCACTTACATATCTCTTATGTGTACTAGAACCATGACCAACCGTTTTCGGAAATCCATACAACGATTCTCCTTTTATATCGATTACGCACAGAAAAAGGTTTTGAAAGTGGAATGTTTCCAGCGCAGAGATCCCGGTTTCGGACATTTTGGGCATCCATCTGTCCAACTTCAGCAGCACACTGTGCTTCCAAATCGCAGCCTATCAACGAATTCTTTGTGGCACGAAAAATAATCGCTTTAGTGCGCCATCGACAATGTCGGCGCGGTCACTTTCGAACACGCAGGCCTGGGAACACGCACCATACAAGTCTCTGAACTACTATTTGAGCCTTTGGCGGAAGATGTTACCGCGGCTTTCCACCCATATGGCACTGTACTTGACCATTCTTTGGAACACTGGAAACTGTTCCAAACATTCTCCATTCTTAACGCGTAGGACAGATCACCATCGATATCAATCGCCATGTGTCATATACTGATCAACAGGTGCCACACAGCCATTATATAGCACGTCTAAGAAAGCTGTTTTGGGTACGGCGAAGAAGGCTGCCACAGGTCTGGGTGTCTTCTGCGATGCACCATCAAACTGCTGACCGCTGCCGTGGCGCCTCCCACTCCGACGACAGTTCTACCAATCACCCACGCATTGGCGCTCTTCTCTGTCCGCTGACAGTCGCCAGCCACACCACATACCGGACAAATTTGCTGCCTCTACCGGCTGGGACGACTGGCGATCTCCTATCGGCCGATGATACGAACGTCACATCGCTCATCGTTTCTGCGGGAGTCTTCATTCCAAACCACCGTGAGTCCCACCCATCTTCCGACACAGAGGGATGGACGCGCAAACAACATTCACCTAAACTGCCCAAGAGGAGGCGTTGTACGGTCTCAGAAAGAGACAGCTCCCTCATCCGCCCCCTGGCGCTTCTGAGGCACCGTCCACCCAAACGAATCATCGGAGAACCTGCACGACGACAAGATCTAGATAATAGATCTAGACAATAAAAAATGTGTTTTGAAACCGAAAGGCCGCGGGATCGAATCTCGATCGGACCACGGATTTTTCAGTGTTCGTTTTAATCTACACTTCACCTCTCAGATATATGAGGCGTCGCCAGAAACAACACGTGGTTCGGATTCTGGGTTAAACTGTAGGTTCTGTTGCCTCGGTTGGATAACTGGAGTAGGTAATGGACACACAAGCCGTCAATAGAAAGACTTATAGCACCAGGCCATTGAGCCACATAAAATTATTGTTATTATATCGTCTACGTGCATAATTTTGTACTGCAATGTCAAAGTGCGATTTCGACTCGCACCTGTCCCGTTTTTCTAACAAGCTGTCGGAATATGATTTCCGTCCTTTCTGGCCGAGGGGAAGCGCAAGTGTAATACGACAGGACCAATAAAATCAAACGAAGTACTATGCCCCAATACTTAACGACGCAGTCAGCGACGCAAAACCGACGGTGCCGAGATACCGGGCAAGGAGGCCGGCGTCGGCCCACAGTGGTGCACTCCACGCAGAACATCCTCCGAAGAAAAAGAAGGAAGCAGAGGCCGCCCCTTACATTCTCTCGCCACCAGTTTACAGGCAACACGCGCCTCCGAAGCGCCAGTTTTCCGTGCTCAATGCGATTAAAGAAAATGTGCCACCCTGTGCTGGGAGGGAAGTGAGCAGCAGCGCAAAACGCGCACCGCGTTCCTTAGCCGCTTCGGTGTGTTTCGCGTCGTGAAACGTCCTGCCCCCTCCCCCCACCAGCTGCCATCAATATCCAGTCCTCCGGCTTCGCCGCCACCCCCGGCAGCCACACTTTGCCGACGTAATAGACGCGCCGCTTAAGAGCCTCTTCACAACTCGCATCAGTGGCGCGCGCTGTAATTATCCTGCTTGCGAAAGCTCTGCCTTCCACCCCCGACCTCCTCCCACCAGCTTCCGAGTAAATATTTACCCGTAGCCTTTTCGTCAGAGGCACATCTTAGCGATGTTACCCTACGTGAATGGGGTTTCTTTGAAGCCGCCGGCGGAATGAATTTACGACTCCTTTTTTTCCATGGCGTACAAAGATCTACGTCTACTGAGGACACCATCATGAAACTGGCATCACAAATAATACGAGTCAAATTTCAGTACCGTCAAACAAGATCCATTCTTCCTTTCTTTTCCCTCTCTAGTATGGCACCACCTTTTATTATGCTATTTGGCATTGTGACCTCCTGTCCTTCCTGACGCCACGGTAGTCAAGATTATGTAAAGGGGGTGGGGGAGGAGGAAGTTCTGCCACCGTCTTGTAAAAACACATTTCATGTTGAGAAATCACCCTGACTAAACTTTACATTTTGGTATTAGGTATTACCTGTGAAACACAATTTTCATCTTTTTGTTAAACTAAAAGAACTGATATTCCTTTCTTCTTCTTAGAGTATCAGTGATATCACGTTGTAGTACTCCTATAGAGTTGCAGCTGTAGCGACGCATCGAGTTGCAGCTGTAGCGGCGCATCGAAAGCTAAGTACTAATTAATTGTTTGTGTATAGTGTTTTATTTAGGAACTTTAGTAGTCTTCAACCGGTGTTCTTGGTGTTTTCCGGTTAAATAATTTCAGAAGAAATTTTTGGGAACTGTTTCCAGTTTCGTTACTGTGTCATTAGACGTTTGATTTTCTTTCTGTGTTAGTCTTTTGTTGTATTCTCATTTGCTGTTGATTAATACTGTTAATAATAGTAGCTACTTCCCTTGCAGAGTAAGTTTGTGATTACTGTAGTCAGTTTTTTAACATCTTCTAATTGTACTAGCGGAACGTAGATAAAGTAGTTTTCTTGTTTCAATAACTGTAAAATTTTACCATGAGTCAGAGGTGTGGGATTTGCCGTAGGTTCGTGAGTAGTGGATTGCGGTGTGAGACTTGTTCGAAGTATTTTCACTAGGGGGAATGCAGTGGGGAAGCCAGTGGGCATCCTTGTGAGATCCTCTCCTGCAAATGCAGGTTATGTAGCAAGAGTAAGTTGATGGAGGAGCAGGAGCGTAAGATCTGTGCCCTTCAGGTGCAGTTGAAAAACGCACATGAGGAGCTAGATAGAATGAGGAGGGAGAACGGGGTTGGGGAATGGGAGCTGGCTGTTGGCAAGAGATCTGCTAGGAGAAGAAGATTTTCAGATAGTTTTACTATTGGTGTTTGCAATAGATATGACCAACTGTCAGAGACTAGTGGAGAGGAATCTCTAGTAGCTGTAGATGTAGGAAGTATGCAGCAGACCTCAGCAGTTACGGTGGCTAGGACAGTTGCAAAGTCTAAGAGAAAGAAGAAGGTTCTGCTGTTAGGTAGATCTCATGGTAGAGGTGTAGGCCAGCAGTTGCAGGAAGTGTCGGGGAGTGAGTACCAGGTCACCAGCATTGTGAAGCCTAATGCAGAGTTGACTCAGTTGACTGTTAACATAGGGGGGCTATGTAGGGATTTTACTAAAGAGGATCAGGTAGTGATTGTGGGTGGGGCTGGTAAAAGTATTGATAGGGATGGGGAGTATGACATAGATGGTGACCTGGAAAAGATAGCCACTCAGACTGGCAACACGAATGTGCATTTCGTGGAACTGTTTCAGCGTCACGATCGCCCTCATCTTAATACAGCCGTAAGGCGTAATAACATGAGACTTGCGGGTGCGCTGATGACAGAAAGTATGAGTCCCATTTCAGTGGTGTCGGTGGAGTCTATCAGCAGAACGGGTTTCACTAGACATGGCCTGCACCTCAACAGGTATGGAAAGGGGAGGTTGGCAAACCTTATAGGTGACAGCATAGGTGGGGGTGGTGGTATCACTCATGGGAAAATTCCTGTACTAGTGGGTGTTAGAACTGCACCTTTTTTAGGTTGAAGTCAGCTGATAGGTATTCCTGCTTAAGGGAAGTCTCTCTAACAAAGAAACCACTTTCGACAAAGCATAGGTATCCGAGAAATGAGGGAATTAGTATATTTAATCAAAATATACAAGATATTAGAGATAAAGTTAGTGAACTGCTTATAGATGTTGACTCTGAAATTATTGGTATATCTGAACACTTATTAAATAAGGAGATAATTCAGAGGCTTCCTTTACCAGGATACAGGTTGGCTGGCAGCTTTTGTAGGAGCTCTTTGCGGTGTGGGGTACTAGCCATGTATGTGAAAAACGGTATCCCATTTGAGTCAATTGATGTTTCAAAGTACTGCACTGAAAAGGTGTTTGAATGTTGTACAGGTGTGGTTAAATTTAGCGGAGTTAAACTTCTAACTGTTGTTACTTATAGATCCCCAGACTCCGATATCACAACATTTTTGCTAAAGCTAGAGGAGGTTCTTGGTTCACTTTATAGGAAATACAAAAAGTTAGTTATATGTGGTGACTTCAATATTAATTGTATAAGTGATTGTGCAAGGAAAAGGATGCTGGTAGACCTCCTTAATTCATATTATCTTATGCAAACCGTATTCTTTCCAACGAGAGTGCAAGGGATCAGTAGAACAACCACAGACAACATTTTTGTTCATTCCTCATTACTAAAAGGGCATTCTGTTAGCAAAAAAGTGAATGGCCTTTCAGATCATCATGCAAAAGTTTTAACTCTAAAAGATTTTTGTGCTGCAACTCATGTTAAATATAGTTATCAACTTTTTAGGAAAGCTGATCCAGTTGCTGTAGAGACCATCGTACACCTTATTAAGGAACAAGAGTGGCAAGATGTTTATAGTGCTGATACAGTAGACGATAAATATAATGCTTTCCTCAAGACTTTTCTCGTGCTCTTTGAAAGTTGCTTTCCGTTAGAACGTTCAAAACAGGGTACTAGCACAAACAGGCAGCCTGGGTGGCTGACTAAAGGGATAAGAATATCTTGTAGAACAAAGTGGCAATTATATCAAAACGTTAGAAACAGTCAAAATCTAAATGCAGCAGCCCATTACAAACAGTATTGTAAGGTGCTTAAAAAAGTTATTAGGAAGGCAAAAAGTATGTGGTATGCAGATAGAATAGCTAAGTCTCAGGATAAAATTAAAACCATATGGTCAGTCGTAAAGGAAGTGACTGGTCTGCAGAGACAGGTCGAGGATATAGAATCAGTGCGTAGTGGGAATGTCCGTGTTACTGATAAGTCGCATATATGCACAGTATTTAATAATCACTTTCTGAATATAGCAAGTGAACTAAGTAGAAACCTAGTTCCAACAGGGAATCATATAGCGCTCGTAGAAAAAAGTGTTCCGAGAATGTTACCTGAAATGCTCCTCCATGATACTGACAAGAGGGAGATTGAGTTAATAACTAAATCACTAAAGACCAAGAACTCTCATGAGTTTGACGGGATATCTAGCAGAATACTGAAGTATTGTTCTATGTATGCTAGCCCAGTACTTAGCCATATCTGTAACTTTTCCTTTAGGAGTGGTCGGTTTCCTGACCGATTAAAGTATTCGGTAGTGAAGCCACTTTATAAAAAGGGAGACAGGGATAATGTTGACAATTATAGATGTATTTCTATGCCATCGGTGTTTGCTAAGGTTATCAAGAAGGTTGTATATACAAGGTTACTGGAGCATTTGAATTCACATAATTTGCTGTCAAATGTACAGTTTGGTTTTAAAAATGGTTTAACAACTGAAAATGCTATATTCTCTTTTCTCTGTGAGGTTTTGGACGGATTAAATAAAAGGTTGCGAACGCTAGGTGTTTTCTTTGATTTAACGAAGGCTTTTGTCTGTGTTGACCAGAAAATATTACTGTAGAAGATGGACCATTATGGAGTAAGGGGAGTAGCTTACAATTGGTTCGCCTCTTACTTTAAGAACAGAAAGCAGAAGGTAATTCTCATAATATTGAGAGTGGTAGTGATGTTCAGTCCCAGTGGGGCACTGTTAAGTGGGGCGTTCCCCAAGGGTCGGTGCTGGGGTCACCGCTGTTTCTTATTTATATAAATGATATGCCTTCTAGTATTACAGGTGATTTAAAAATATTTCTGTTTGCTGATGACACCAGCTTGGTAGTGAAGGATATTGTGAGTAGTATTGACACATTATCAAATAATGTAGTTCATGAAATAAGTTCGTGGCTTGTGGAAAATAATTTGATGCTACCGTCAGTAGCTCGTCTCCTACCTTCCAAATTTTACAGAAGCTCTCCTGCGAACCATGCAGGACTAGCACTCCTGGAAGAAAGAATACGTCTCCTACCTTCCAAATTTTACAGAAGCTCTCCTGCGAACCATGCAGGACTAGCACTCCTGGAAGAAAGAATATTGTGGAGACATGGCTTAGCCACAGCCTAGGGAATGTTTCCAGAATGAGATTTTCACTCTGCAGCGGTGTGCGCTGATATGAAACTTCCTGGCAGATTAAAACTGTGTGCTGGACCGAGACTCGAACTCAGGACCTTTGCCTTTCGCGGGCAAGTGCTCTACCAACTGAGCTACCCGAGTACGACTCACGCCCCGTCCTCACAGCTTTACTTCCGCCAGTACCTCGTCTCCTACCTTCCAAACTTTACAGAAGCTCTCCTGCGAACCATGAAGGACTAGCACTCCTTAAAGAAAGGATATTGCGGAGAATGGCTTAACCACAGCCTAGGGGACGTTTCCAAAATGAGATTTTCACCCTGCAGCGGAGTGTGTAGGAGCGTGAGTCGTGCTTGGGTACCTCAACTGGTAGAGTACTTGCCCGCGAAAGGCA
The DNA here is from genome assembly GCF_021461385.2 of Schistocerca piceifrons. Lineage (NCBI taxonomy): Eukaryota > Metazoa > Arthropoda > Insecta > Orthoptera > Acrididae > Schistocerca > Schistocerca piceifrons. The sequence goes on from NC_060138.1 coordinate 307,965,036, forward strand.
AAGGTCCCGAGTTCGAGTCTCGATCTGGCACACAGTTTTAATCTGCCACGAAGTTTCATATAAAGCTGTGAGGACTGGGCGTGAGTCGTGCTTGGGGAACTTAGTTGGTAGAGCACTTGCCCGCGAAAGGCAAAGGTCCCGAGTTCGAGTCTCAGTCCGGCACACAGTTTTAATCTGCCAGGAAGTTTTATATCAGCGCACACTCCGCTGCAGAGTGAAAATCTCATTCTAAACATGTTTAGAAAACATGGTTCTAAAATGCGTACCTAGGGAGCTATGATTATTATTTCATCTTTGCTACTGTGGAACACGACTCTTCTACTCGCAGCTCTTAAAGTATGCATTTCAGAACTCATGTTCAGTAGACAGTATGTGGTGTTGTTTCAGCCATATTACCTCCTCCGAAAATAAGGAAAGCAAAGGTCTTTGCAGTAGAAGAGATTTGTATTGTATTGTATATTAATCGGGGACCTATAATCGACGGAGAGGCTCCGTCCCCGCCGCAGCCGCAGTGGTCCACAACCCCACGACGACTTTCGGAGTCCACTTCACCCCTCCGCCGCCTCACGCCGAACCCAGGGTTATTGTGCGGTTCGGCCCCCGGTGGAACCCCCAGGAAAAGTCTCACACCAGACGAGTGTAGCCCCTATGTTTGCGTGGTAGAGTAATGGTGGTGTACGCGTACGTGGAGAACTTGTTTGCGGAGCAATCGCCGACATAGTGTAACTGAGGCGGAATAAGGGGAACCAGACCGCATTCGCCGAGGCAGATGGAAAACCTCCTTAAAACCACCCACAGACTGGCCGGTTCACCGCCGGGCGGATTCGTGCCGGGGACCAGGCGCTCCTTCCCGCCCGGAAAGTCGTGCGTTGGACCGCGCGGCCAACCGGGCGGGGCAGAACAGATTTGGTTCACAGTACCAAAGATGAAGAATTGATTAAAGCTCTTAAGGTTGGATCCCATGTTTACTAGTCTCTTTTCCTTCGAACGATCCTTCTTGTCACATCCCTGAACACTGACCGTTCTCCTAGGACACCTAGTAAGGACTGTCTACAAATTAGCGATTCAGTTGTGCACTCTTGCTCTAATCAGTTACAGAAGCATCGATTATTCATAATCATTGTCTAGTGGACACATAAATTAATGAAAATATTTTAAATAAAGTAGATAAGGAAGGAACAATCCTTCACGTTTATGATGTAGCCTAAGCACAGGATTAAAGGTTACTATCAGTCTGTTCATATCAAACATAAGCTAGTCAGTAGCCACTCAAACCTCAGTACGACCTTACCCAACCAGACACCAATTTCAAAAGACCTTGAACCATGCTCTGCTTGCCTCGTTAGCACTTCCACCATGTGACATACTATCACAGTCAGGAAGCGTCTTGGAACTAGGCCGACATCTCACGAGTACATGATTTAAAATTTTCACGTATTTCAGTCATATGTGTTGTACAAGTTTAGACTATTTTCAGACACATATTACATCATTACACATTAAACATTATACAATAATGAACTGTTATTTATATTGTATACGCCGTACTATGCTACTAAAAAAACAAACTTGCAAACATAAACTTATAAAAAGTCTCATTAAAGAGACATAAAAAATGGAATAACAGTACAAATCATTCATGCTGCTGTTACTCTACCGTTTATATGTGGAGAGCTCTATTACACACCACTTAAGTAAATTATTTGTAACAGTTTTTGTGTCTGTTGTTGTCCTCTCCGGGAGTGGCAGCAGCATCGTGTTTCGATACTAGTACTGCTGTACTATCTTTAGTGTGGCGGATATAGTTTCTGGCTGGGCGTTGTGTGACCAGTCGGTCGGTGGGCGTAGAGCAGCCAGGAAGTCTCCGTCGCGCGTACTGTGGTCGGGGCTGCTGGTGGTGTGCACGCGGTATTGGATGGTGAGGTGCTGCTTGCGAGTGCTACGAAGTTCGTCGCCCACCGATCTTGGACATTAAAGTTGAGTCCTCACTTAACCTACTATCGAGCCTCAACTAATTACATTTCTTCGTTTGATCCTGGTTGTCGCTTTTGGGACATTCCCGCGAGCAACAACGTGTGTGTATTCAAGTCGGCTAGGATTCCAGCCATCTTCCTGTGGAGTTTAACTTAATTTATTCCCTGTTATTGAAGTTGACCAGCGGTATTTTCTGCCTTGCGGCCGTTGACGTTCCGGTAACTTGCCCTGGTCGTTGACATAATTGTCGGCAGTGTATTTTCCTAGTCGGGTTGTTGCTGTCCAGCGCGGCGTGTAGTTTGACAGTTGAGGTGTTGGTCGCTGTGGGTACCAATATTCTGTGTGTCGTTGTATTGAAATCTTGTGGTCGTTTTGCTGGTTGCGTGGAGTGGAACTGATTTCGTTGATTGGTCGGTCGGCTGTCTGTCGGTTGTGTTGCCTTCAGATTAAGAAGTTGTTGGACAGGCTACCTGTCTCACCTGAACGGGCGTTAGTGTTACAATCCCATGCCGATCCTTGGAAACTTCTGAGCGCCGTTCCTTGTGTGTTACATAGTAATTTACGTGTTTGGGTTTTAGCTATTTGGTTGATGTGTGGCCTTCAACCGAGTATCAATACCTCTTAAATTAATGTTCTTGTCTTGCCCTTAAGGCATGAGATTGTTATTCATTGATATGGGGCCTTCAGCCGAATTTGACATGAGATGTTTTAAGATAAGGCCTTCTGCCTTTTAAAATGAAACTCTTTTTCTAGGTCTTAAGCCGTTAAACATACACTCCTGGAAATGGAAAAAAGAACACATTGACACCGGTGTGTCAGACCCACCATACTTGCTCCGGACACTGCGAGAGGGCTGTACAAGCAATGATCACACGCACGGCACAGCGGACACACCAGGAACCGCGGTGTTGGCCGTCGAATGGCGCTAGCTGCGCAGCATTTGTGCACCGCCGCCGTCAGTGTCAGCCAGTTTGCCGTGGCATACGGAGCTCCATCGCAGTCTTTAACACTGGCAGCATGCCGCGACAGCGTGGACGTGAACCGTATGTGCAGTTGACGGACTTTGAGCGAGGGCGTATAGTGGGCATGCGGGAGGCCGGGTGGACGTACCGCCGAATTGCTCAACACGTGGGGCGTGAGGTCTCCACAGTACATCGATGTTGTCGCCAGTGGTCGGCAGAAGGTGCACGTGCCCGTCGACCTGGGACCGGACCGCAGCGACGCACGGATGCACGCCAAGACCGTAGGATCCTACGCAGTGCCGTAGGGGACCGCACCGCCACTTCCCAGCAAATTAGGGACACTGTTGCTCCTGGGGTATCGGCGAGGACCATTCGCAACCGTCTCCATGAAGCTGGGCTACGGTCCCGCACACAGTTAGGCCGTCTTCCGCTCACGCCCCAACATCGTGCAGCCCGCCTCCAGTGGTGTCGCGACAGGCGTGAATGGAGGGACGAATGGAGACGTGTCGTCTTCAGCGATGAGAGTCGCTTCTGCCTTGGTGCCAATGACGGTCGTATGCGTGTTTGACGCCGTGCAGGTGAGCGCCACAATCTGGACTGCATACGACCGAGGCACACAGGGCCAACACCCAGCATCATGGTGTGGGGAGCGATCTCCTACACTGCCCGTACACCACTGGTGATCGTCGAGGGGACACTGAATAGTGCACGGTACATCCAAACCGTCATCGAACCCATCGTTCTACCATTCCTAGACCGGCAAGGGAACTTGCTGTTCCAACAGGACAATGCACGTCCGCATGTATCCCGTGCCACCCAACGTGCTCTAGAAGGTATAAGTCAACTACCCTGGCCAGCAAGATCTCCGGATCTGTCCCCCATTGAGCATGTTTGGGACTGGATGAAGCGTCGTCTCACGCGGTCTGCACGTCCAGCACGAACGCTGGTCCAACTGAGGCACCAGGTGGAAATGGCATGGCAAGCCGTTCCACAGGACTACATCCAGCATCTCTACGATCGTCTCCATGGGAGAATAGCAGCCTGAATTGCTGCGAAAGGTGGATATACACTGTACTAGTGCCGACATTGTGCATGCTCTGTTGCCTGTGTCTATGTGCCTGTGGTTCTGTCAGTGTGATAATGTGATGTATCTGACCCCAGGAATGTGTCAATAAAGTTTCCCCTTCCTGGGACAATGAATTCACGGTGTTCTTATTTCAATTTCCAGGAGTGTATTTTGTTGATATGTGGCCTTCAGCCAAGTATTAATATTAAATTAATGTTCTTGTCTTGCCCTTAAGGCATAATATTGTTATGCTTTTGTATGGAGCCTTCAGCCGAATTTTGGATTAAATGTTTTAAAATGAGGCCTTCTGCCTTTTGATTGAAACTCTTCCTATTGCTTAATATGCGACCTCCAGCCATGTTCCCTTAAAATTAAATTGCTAAGGCCTTCAGCATTTTTAGATTGAAGATTTAGAAAATATTCTTGGGTGAAACCTCCAGAAGAACCTCGTATTTCAATTATTTGCTTAGGCCATGTGTCTTGGATTTTGAGCGTGACCTTCAGCCGATCTAAAGTTAATCAAAGGAGTTAGATTAAAATTTTGATTGTTTTGCATCCTTGTTGTAATATTGTGTGTTGATAAATGAAGTTTGTATGTTGAGTGCAACTGACACCAACTTATTTTGGCCCCTTTCCACAACCTAATCCGCTCTGTCCTGCTAGCCCACGCATTTCACAAATAGTGATCAGATAATAAAGGACTAAATATAGCTGAAGCGGTTATTAATACCTGAGCTGACTACTCATACCTACGGTTGCCCCACCTACAAGGTTGTTTTTGAAGGCAACCAATAGATATTAAAGATAAGTACAGTGAAGCTCTTGTTGGTGACGGATGTGATATGTTTGCAAAAGTACCTTAGATTGTGTATAAATTGACAGACAAGGAGGCCAGAACCCGCTATTGTGGTGTAAACCCTGCTGTCATGTGAGGGTGTGTCGTTAAAAGTGTGAAGAAGAGTACAGGTGTTTACACTGAAAGAACGTATTCCAGCCAGCTCGTATCAACATCGGCATATTTATGAGTTTGTTCTGCGCAGTACCCACTTTACTCATATTTTAAAGAGGTTCTGTTCTGAACATAAATGACAGTTCTGTAAAAAAAAAAAAAAAAAATAGAGAGACGTCCATGCTTCAATTACTCAGCTAATAAGGAGATGATAAAAACATTAAATACTTAACAAAATTATGTTCCTCTCTGTATACCATTATTTGCCGGAAACCTTGTTTCGAAAAAAATGGTTCAAATGGCTCTGAGCACTATGGGACTTAACATCTATGGTCATCAGTCCCCTACAACCTAGAACTACTTAAACCTAACTAACCTAAGGACATCACACAACACCCAGCCATCACGAGGCGGCGAAAATCCCTGACCCCGCCGGGAATCGAACCCGGGAACCCGGGCGTGGGAAGCGAGAACGCTACCGCACGACCACGAGATGCGGGTCCATTGTTTCGATATCTAGAACTGTTTAGGATGTGAAATGTAAATTCGGTCGTTATTTCTACAGTGACATGACACATTCACAGTCTTACTTCAGATAGTTAGCTCATTTAGTCGCTAGGCGACACGCCATTAGCATAATGCCAGTGAAGACTCATACTAAAGTGTGTCCATTCATAGGCGTACCAGTCGCAGAACTACTAGGTGGTAATGTACACTCAGCATCGTTTCCCTAAGTGTGTTTTACAGGAGAGTCCGCGGTCATCTCTACCATCCAAGATTTTCCTGTTCTACCTATGGACTCGTAGACTGGAGTTAAATGGGAGCCTATGGGTTATTCGTTCCCGTGCCGTCCATCAATCCATCGAATTCGCAGGCCTACGATTGCTAGGAATCTCTTACTCCGTGTCCACTTACCTTTGGTAGCGTAAGTGTGGCACAGTCAACCCTTGTCGTCCTTCGTTGGAAATGTTAAACTTGTAGTGTATGAAACTGTTTCCATACGAAAACCGCATTGTCTCATACAAGGAGAAAAACAACAGTAATCAACTGTTCGCCAACGTCTGAGCTCTCTTGTCGATAAAATAGTAGCAGAGCAAACAATTTCACGGCTAGGAGTGAAGACTTGCCCCTCAGGTTTGAGTTACAGGGCACTAGCGTGTGGTTGCAACCTTGGGTGCAGTGATGGATAGTGAATGAAAGGTGACTGGGTGTTCGAAACTCGTGTCTCGAGGTTAGCGTTACTGCCTGTAGATCACGGGCTTTGTGGTTCGATGCCCGAGCGGTTCGGTGATTTTATCCACTCAGGGATTGGATGGTGTGACGTCATCATCATCATTCCACAGTCATCGACGCGCAGGTAGCCGAAGTGGCGCCAAGTCTAAAGACTTGTAATTCGCAGCCGAACCATCCCAAATGGGGTCTGTTGGCCAAGAATATCATACCACTTTTTCTTTTCATTGGCTGACTGCCAAAAAAAGCTGAAAGAAAAGAGAATTTGTAGTACTGAATGTTGCATCCTCTCATTACCTGCACTACTTTGAGAAGAGACTATAGAAACAGTTTTGTAGAATTTTGATCCTGCATATGAGACGAGGGGCTGTAGTTCCTCTTCTCTCCAGAGAACGGGAAATGGAATGTAGTAAATTATCTATACAGGAATGAACGGGTGCCGCCTGACTTATTACCTCATGTAAAAGATTTTAATAGTTGCTGTTGACGATTCAGTTGCCAAACATTAATCAGCAAATTAAACACAGTAGATTGGTAGAGCAACTAGTGAGTTTGCTGCATTGTTACCTGCTTCTATATTCACCACATTGTGACAATGATTTTACAGTAATCTAATGTGGCAGTAAATGTGAAAATCAAGATCTTACTGCAGTGGCAGCACCGGTTTCCGTTAGATCAACGAAGTTAATGCTGACGAGCTTGGCTCCGGGTCTACCGTGCTCTGTTGGCAAGCGAGCTGCACACTACCCTCATGAGGCCAGTTGAGCAGATTGACAGAGAAGCAGCGACTCTGGTCACGAGAGCTGACAACGGCTGGGAGAGTGGTGTACCGAACACATATCAATCCATATCCGCATCCAGTGACGTCTATAGTCTAAGGATGACACGGCGGTCAATACCGCTGGGCATTCAGACACCTGTTCGGATGAAGTTTAGTAAATGTGGAAAGATGTATGAGATACCTGCGGTGTAAGTCTAGGTGCGAGAAACAGGGGCGCCATTTTGGGCTGTTAAGCGTACGATTACCAAGTTTGTAGATCGTCTGGGACCCTGGAACAGCACCCAGCGGACGTCCACTGGTTTCTGCTTTACATGACCTCCTCATGTCGTGCAAAGTGCGTGTGCTTAGCTTGCGTACCGTGGTGACAGCCAAATGCGCAAATACAATGGCGGTCGTACTGCGTACACAAGGTATAAAAGGGAAGTGCTTTGTCGGAGTGGTGATTCTTGTGAACTGGTTCACGACGTGATTATGGCCACACGACAAGAATTAACAGTCGCTGAACACGAAATGGTACTTGGAGCTAGACGCATGTGATATTCCTATGTCAGAATTTGCTAGGGAATCCAATGTTTCGTGCTCCACAGTGTCAAACGTGTGCCAAGAATACGAAACTTCAGGCATTACCTGTCACCGCCCACAACGCAATGGCCGACGGCCTTCGCTTGGTGACGGAAAGCAGCGGCGTTTACGTAGACTTGTCAGTGTTAACAGACAAGCAATACTGCGTGAAATACCGCAGAAATCACTGTGGGACGTAAGACGAACGTATCCGTTAGGATAGTGCTCGTAACGTAAAAAGATATCTGGCAAGTGATGACACACCTAATATGTTGCATTATCAAGAATGCTCTCTCTTCTATCACACAAGATATCGAAGGAAGTACTTTTTTTGCGCAACGGTTCATTTCTTTTGAAGGCATTCGAAAGGTGTGAAAGATGAGCGTAGTAGTGCGGTTGTTTATTTGCTAAAGTACCCTCGAAATGAGTATAAATTGACAGGTCAGGCGGCCAGAACGACCTACCATGATGAAAACCGTGCCAATGACGTTAATGGGCTATGGTAGCAACGACTGATGCGAGTGCCTTTGCCGACAGCGCTACATCGCCCGCAGCGCATCTCCTGGGATCGTGACCATATCGGTTGGACCCTACAGGAGTGGAAATCAGTGGCCTGCTCAAGTGAGCCCCGATTTCAGTTGGTAAGCACTGATGGTATTGTCAGGACCAAGTTGTCAACAAAGCACTGTGCAAACTGATGGTGGCTTCGCAATGGTATAAACTTGTTTACATGGAATGGACGGGGCTCTCTGGTCGAACGAAACCCATCATTGACCGGAAAGGAATATGTTCGGCCACTTGGAGACCATTTGCAGCCATTCATGGACTTCATGTTCCCGTACGACGATGTCATGTCACCGGGCCACAATTGTTCGTGACTGGTGTGAGGAACATTATGGACGATTCGAGCGAATGTTTTGGCCACACAGATCGCCCGACACGAATCCTGTCGAACATTTATGAAACACAAGAGAGAGGTCAGTTCTTGAAAAATTATGGACGGCTGTAGAGGCAGCATGGCTCAATATTTCTGCAAGGGATTTCGAACGACTTGTTGAGTCCTTGCCACGTCAAGTAGCTTTACTATTTCAGGCAAAAGGAAGTCGGACACGATATTAGGAGGAGTCTCGTGAGTTTTGCATCCTTAGTACATAATATAACTGTCAGCGGTGGTGGGTCCTCTGCTTTGAATTGCTGCCCGGAGCCAGGCGGCGGGGTGGTGGTTAAACATACGAATTTGAACTGCGAACGTACGAGGGTCACTCCAAAAGAAATGCACACTATATTTGTAAAAATACAGTTTTCATTCTACATGTGTGAAAGTTTTACAATATGTAGATACATCCCTCCCGCTTGTTTTCAAACTTAATTCAACGTGTTCCCGTGAGCGGCGCGGTCACACCATGTCTTCAAGCGGGCTGCAACACAAATATAGTGTGCATATTTTTTGGAGTGACCCTCGTACGTTCGCAGTTCAAATTCGTGTGTTGAGCCGCCGCCCCGCCGCCTGGCTCCGGGCAGCAAGTCAAAGCAGAGGACCCACCACCACTGACCGTTATATTATGTACTAAGGATTCTAAACTCATGAGACACCTCCTAATGTCGTGTTCGTCAGAAGCAACGTACTGTCATAGATTTCCTGTGCAGTGAAAACGAGACAGCCGGAAATATCCTCAAGAAGTTGAAAAAGGTGTATGGAGATGCTGCTGTCGATCGCAGTGCAGTTAGTCGGTGGGCAAGCAGGCTATGTGATGAAGGCGGGCACGGCAATATTGAGGATTGTCCTCGCAGCGGCAGGCCTCGTACTCCACACACTCCAGACAATGTGCAGAGAGTTAACGAATTGGTGACTGCAGACAGACGCATCACAGTCAATGAACTGTCACGTTACGCAGGGATAGGGGAAGGAAGTGTTTGCAGAATACTGAAAGTGTTGGCGTTAAAAAAGGTTTTGCCAGGTGGGTTCCCAGGATGTTGACAGTGGCTCACAAAGAAACAAGAAGAAAGGTATGCAGCGAACTTTTGGAACAGTACGACAATGGTGGAGATGAATTTCTTGGAAGATTGTGACAGGTGATGAAAACGTGGCTCCATCATTTTTCACCAGAGACGAAGAGGCAATCAATGGAGTGGCATCATGCAAATTCACTCAATGAAAAAAAATTCAAAACCACACCTTCTGCTGTTAAAGTTATGGCTACGGTGTTTTCCGATTCCGAAGGACTCTTGCTTGTGGACATCGTGCCAAGGGGAACCACCGTAAATTCTGATGCAAATGTGACGATACCGAAGAAACTTCAAGCTCGACTGAGTCGTGTTCGACCACATCGTCAAAAGCAGGATGTTTTGATGTTGCACGACACTGCACGGCCACATGACAGTAAAAAAACCATGGAAGCGATCACAAAACTCGGTTGGACAACACTGAAACACCGGCGTCATAGTCCTGACCTGGCTCCATGTGACTATCATCTCTTTGGGAAACTGAAAGACTCTCTTCGTGGAACAAGGTTTGAAGATGATGACTCCCTTGTGCACGCTGCCAAACAGTGGCTGCAGTAGGTTGGTCCAGAATTTTACCGTGCGGGTATACAGGCGCTGGTTTCAAGATGGCGTAAGGCAGTTGAGAGGGATGGAGAAATGAAAATATTGTTCCTAAAGGATGTATCTACACACTGTAAAACTTTCAAACATATAGAATAAAAGACCGATTTAAAAAAAAATGGTGTGTATTTCTTTTGGAGTGACCCTCTATAATACAGCCAGCGCCCCGTTGCCCAAAAAGCAGTTTCTCAAGCGTTTAGCCGCATTTAGGGCGCCAGACCTGAGCAGCTTTTCTTCACGAACGGAGTCTATAGGATGAACTAGAACTGCACCGGCACGCTTTCAGAGGTTGTTTCAGTAATACTAACACCAATACGTCCAGTATCCTAATCCTATACCGCCTGTGCGTGGACAGGCCAAATTACATTATAGTTGAATCCGCCACGTGCAGGACTAGGGAGGTGGGGTGCGGTAACACCAAATCAGGACATGCACGAACATGACACAGAATAGAACTTTAAACACTAGGACTTAGAATTAGGAAATCGAAGTTGGAACCTGCAGCGACAGACATCCTCGTCCTGCCTAGTGTCAGGGGCACCCTCTTCGGGACTAGCTCGGTGAGCTGCATAGTAGGTTTATACGCGTGCTGACACACCTGTGACGCTGCAGGCAGTAGGGATTAGCTATAAGTAGCCATCACCATTGTAATTCTGTTCTGACTGTAGTTTCACTTGTAAAAACTGTGATTTAGCTGCAACTATAATGATGGTTTGAGAGTAAATCGGAGAAAGACGAAGGTAATGAGAAGTAGTTGAAATGAGAACAGCGAGGAACTTAACATCAGGATTGATGGTCACGAAGTCAATTAAGTTAAGGAATTCTGCTACCTAGGCACTAAAATAACCAATGACGGACGGAGCAAGCAGGACATCAAAAGCAGACTCGCTATGGCAAAAAAGGCATTTCTGGCCAAGAGAAGTCTACTAATATCAAATACCGGCCTTAATTTGAGGAAGAAATTTCTGAGGATGTACGTCTGGAATACGTATGGTAGTGAAACATGGACTGTGGGAAAACCGGAACAGAAGAGAATCGAAGCATTTGAGATGTGGTGCTATAGACGAATGTTCAAAATTAGGTGGACTGATAAGGTAAGGAATGAGGAGGTTCTACGCAGAATCGGAGAGGAAAGGAATATGTGGAAAACACTGATAAGGAGAAGGGACAGGATGATAGGACATCTGCTAAGACATGAGGGAATGACTTGCATGGTACTAGAGGGAGCTGTAGAGGGCAAAAACTGTAGAGGAAGACAGAGATTGGAATACGTCAAGCAAATAATTGAGGACGTAGGTTGCAAGTGCTACGCTACTCTGAGATGAAGAGGTTAGCACAGGAAAGGAATTCGTGGCGGGCCGCATCAAACCAGTCAGTAGACTGATGACAAAAAAAAAAAAAATAAATAAAATAAAATAGGCCACGGAATACCTAAATCGTGAGGTTCGGAAGTGAACATGGTTCTCGTTGCTCCGCAATAGTACCCACTAATCATGTAAGGTGGTGGGATGCATATGTATAATTATAAATTACTTTTGAATGCATTACGGGAACAGCAGTGATCAATGTCTTATAAATATGTACTATTAAAAACAGTCTTGATCACGATTTATTTATCAAGGTGACCGGTTTCGAGCACTACTGTGGTCATCTTCAGACCATTGAGTAGGAACCTCTTTCTGTTGGAGAATCACTACTGGTGATTTGTGAATAAAGGATTTCTTTTTTATAAAAAAAAGAAAAATACCTTCTGAATGTTTTCTTATCAGGAACAAACGGCCTCCGGGGGCTCGTTGCAGGGTTCTTGTACTTAATTTGGTTTCTTGCCTCACTTTGCTTAGCACCTTTATTGCACTGAAAATAGCACCTCAATGTCGACGGCGTGCGCTGCGTGTCTAGTCTTGAAACAAAGTAGTTCTACTGACTCATGATACGTGCGCTCATGGTACTTACTGCTGAAGACAGTAACATGCCCGCATTATTCTTCGGTCACAAGTTTGCATTCATTAGTGGTCGGCTTTATTTATCCAGTAGTATTAGTCATACGTTAACAGTGGCACACAGCAAGATTGATCCACTCATGAAGCGTTGGCCGATGTGTACCTCGTGTGTGGGTTCACTGAATCCATTGGCAGACCAACAATGCTACGCTATGCCGAGCTGTTCCCACAGTGACGGAAACCACGTCTACATCTGCATCTACATCTACATCCATACTCCGCAAGCCACCTCACGGTGTGTGGCGGAGGGTACCTTGAGTACCTCTATCGGTTCTCCCTTCTATTCCAGTCTCGTATTGTTCGTGGAAAGAAGGATTGTCGGTATGCCTCTGTGTGGGCTCTAATCTCTCTGATTTTATCCTCATGGTCTCTTCGCGAGATATACGTAGGAGGGAGCAATATACTGCTTGACTCTTCGGTGAAGGTATGTTCTCAAAACTTTGACAAAAGCCCGTACCGAGCTACTGAGCGTCTCTCCTGCAGAGTCTTACACTGGAGTTTATCTATCATCTCCGTAACGCTTTCGCGATTACTAAATGATCCTGTAACGAAGCGCGCTGCTCTCCGTTGGATCTTCTCTATATCTTCTGTCAACCCTATCTGGTACGGATCCCACGCTGCTGAGCAGTATTCAAGCAGTGGGCGAACAAGCGTACTGTAACCTACTTCCTTTGTTTTCGGATTGCATTTCCTTAGGATTCTTCCAATGAATCTCAATCTGGCATCTGCTTTACCGACGATCAACATTATATGATCATTCCATTTTAAATCACTCCTAAAGCGTACTCCCAGATAATTTATGGTATTAACTGCTTCCAGTTGCTGACCTGCTATTTTGTAGCTAAATGATAAAGGATCTATCTTTCTGTGTATTCGCAGCGCATTACACTAGTCTACATTGAGATTCAATGTACTATTGCATCTTTCTGAGGTTGTTGCGTTACATTTTGGTTATTGATCATTACAGGCTTCTTCACTCTTTTCAAGGGGTTTCCACAGAAGCAAGGGTTATTGCGTTAACAAGCGAAATAAACAGTAATTGCATTATTACTCTGTATTGAGCTGTCGTAGATCGTGAGTCGATTATAACAAAATACTCAGAAGGCATTCCTGGAGGACCTCTGGAAGTACACATATCAAAAAAAATTTGCATCAACCCGGTTCCCAGAACTCCTGAAAATAGACGTTGACTGTGGATATTGTATCAGAGACACAGTCCATTTGTCTCTTCAGAGATGTCACTAAACCCGCCAAAAGATGTAAACAATTATGTATAAGCAGCGCCTATTAGACGGAGGGCGTACGACAGACTATCAGTTCGAATCATTCCACCGGGTCTGCAGTTCAATCATGCCTAGACGGTCAATACCGAAGCTTGATCACGTCCGCACTGTTACTTTGTGCCAGAAAGGCCTGTCAACAAGGAAAGTGACCAGGCGTCTCACTGAACCAAAGCGATGTTGTTTGGACGTGGAGGAGATACAGAGAGACAGGAACTGTCAATGACATGCCTCGCTCAGGCCGCGCAAGGGGTACTACTGCAGTGGATGATCGCTACCTACGGATTATGGCTCGGAGGAACCCTGACAGCAACGCAACTATGTTACATAATGCTTTTCGTGCAGCCACAGGACGTCGTGTTACGGCTCAAACTGTGCGCAATTGACTGTATGATGCGCAACTTCACTCTCGACGTCCATGGCAAGGTCTATCTTTGCAACCACGAAACCACGTAGCGCGGTGCAGATGGAGCCAACGACATGCCGAATTGACCTTTCAGGATTGGCATCACGTTCTCTTCAACATGAATGTCGCATATGCCCTCAACCAAACAATCGACGGAGGCGTGTTTGGAGGCAACCCGATCAGGCTGAACGCCTTAGACACACAGTCCAACGAGTGCAGCAAGGTGGAGGTTCCCTGCTGTTTTGAGGTGACATGGCATCGTCCGACCGATAGTGCAACCATATCGGCAGGATATGGGTGAGGCATTCGTCTTCATGGACGGCACTTCGCGCCCCCATCGTGCACATCTTGTTAATGACTTTCTTCAGGATAACGACATCGCTTACTAGAGTGGCCAGCATGTTCTTCAGACATGAACCCTATCGAACATGCCTAGCATTGGAAAGGGCTATTTATCGACGACGTGACCCACCAACCACTCCGAGGGATCTACGCCGAATCGCCGTTGGGAAGTGGGACAGCAATCTGGACCACCACCTCTGAAGGTCTCGCTGTATGGTGGTACAACATGCAATGTGTGACTAGAATGAAATTTTCACTCTACAGCGGAGTGTGCGCTGATTTCATGCAATGTGTGGTTTTCATGAGCAATAAAAAGGGGGGAAATGATGTTTAATGTTGATCTCTATTCCAATTTTCTGTACAGGCTCTGAAACTCTCGGAAACGAGGCGATGCAAAACTTTTTTGATGTGTTCTGGCTCATCCCGTAAATCATTATTGCTATCCTCGCTACGTACTCCATTCTCTTCATTCCTATAAGGCCTTTACCAGCTAACACTGTGGGTGACTAGTTGTTGAATATTACATTTTTTATGTATAATTCTGAACACGCGAGAGGACGCTTTCTATATGCGTGTGTGTATGCGCATTTGCTAACACATTGTTTTGTCTCAGTTTTACGACCCACCAGGATAGCCGAGAGCGCTAACGCTCTGCTTCCTGGACTTGGGTAGGCGCGCCGGCCAGGCCGGTGTGCTGGGCAGCCGGGATGTAGTTTTTAGGCGGTTTTCCACATACTACTAGGTGAATAGCGGGTTGGTCCCCACGTCCCGCCTCAGTTACACGACCCGCAGACATCTGCAACACATTCACACTATTTCATGATTTACACTAGACGCAGACAGCTGGGGTACACTAATTCCGTTCTGGGGGATATGGGGTGGCGGCAGGAAGGTCATCCAGCCACCCCTTAAAATTACCCATGCCATTTCCGTACTTAACCCTGTCGACCCTGCGCACAATGCGGTATTCAGGCTGTAGCAAAAAACATTGTTTTGTTTCAGTTTTATAAACCTTTTTCGAACAGATAGCTAGTATCAACATGATATACATTTTTCTGACAAGCCGAGTTGCACTGTGCTCCCTTTGCCGAAGCCATTAATAAATTCCCTTCTTGGGTTGAGTAACTATGGAAGGAATGATGTGTGCTATCACTTGCTGCCACTGTCATTATGAAAGCCATTGTCATCAACCGAAACGAACCACTCGTGCAAGGAGGTAACGAAGTCTCTATTGGTTGTTTTGTAGAATAACGACATTTCGCGCAGACAACAGGAGAAATAGTAAATATAGTCGTAGCTTGTCAGTTAATTCGATTCTCACATGACAGCTTCCCCAAAGCCGGTCTCCATTCCTCTCCCCGCAGTACCAGAGTTTTAATTACCAGTAAAACAACCAGCTGCTGTACTGTGACTTGCTAACTGCCTTTAGGGCAATTTCGAAGATCGCTCAATGGAAAAGTCACCTTCGGGTTTCGTGCCGGAAGAAGAACGAAGGCGTCGCCGCGGCAGAGACACTGCTACTTGTTAGCGTACGTCTGCTGGGGTGCCAGTCGGCACGTGGGGCGGCAGGTGGCTGTTGTGTTAATTAGAGCACACGCGTCGCAGCTCAAGAGCTGCGGCCGCCCCTGCCTTTGTTTGCCCAGCTGCTGCTCCAGTCATACCTTCCCGCGTGCTAGTCCAACTGGAGAACGAAAAAGAGCCGCACGCATTACCGTTGACCTGTCTGTTAACCATTGATGCTGAAGAACATCTATTCCAACGACGGATCAATGTAAAGAATATGTGATTAGAGGTAAGTCCTTCATTAGATGAATCACAGTCGGCTTTTAAGAAAAATTGTAGCCGTAATAAGGGACGGATCCCAGGTAAGCCGAGAGCGCTGACGCGCTGCTTCGTGGACTCGGGTAGGCGCGCCGGCCTCGGATCGAATCCGCCCGGCGGATTAACGACGAGAGCCAGTGTACTGGCCAGCCTGGATGTGGTTTTTAGGCGGTTCTCCACATCCCCCTAGGTGAATACCGGGCTGGTCCCCACGTTCCGCCTCAGTTACACGGCTCGCAGACATCTGAACAATTTCGCACTATTCCATGGATTACACTAGTCGCAGACAGTTGGGGTACCCTAATTCCTTCCCAGGGGGTGCGGGATGGCGGCTGGAAGGGCATCTGGCCACCCCTTAAACTAACATTGCCACATCCGATTGACGATTCCGACCCTGCGTATCCGCGGGAAGAAAGGCAAAAGAAAGAAAGAAAAGAAAGGATAAGGGGACGGATCGAACACGCAGTCCAAGAAGAGAGAAAGCCAGGATTAACGAGGGGCAACGGCCGTTCACTAGGAAGGTATTCATCCCTTCTATTAACAAGTCTGCGTAACGCATTCGGAAAATTTTGACATGGTATTGGGCTAAACGATCTGTAGACCCATCAAGGAACAAAACGCAATCTATGAACGTCATAAGATAAATTGTGTCCACTACCGACACCTGGGGTTACAGAATTCCGCGTATTTGTCGGAAAGCATACATTGGTACCACAGAAAGATGCATTAGCACCCGCGTAGTCGAACAGTAAAGGAACTGCGCGCTCAAGATGCTGACCAATCGGTGAGAGACCATGTTTTCTGAAATGTTGACAATGAAATAAAATTGGAGACAATTTTTTTAAGAAAATACATTGTGTGCACAGATATACAGAGGCTATAGACATTAAAAAAAACTTAATAAAAGAGGAAGATATATTGCCTCGATTGCGGCAATGAAACCAACCTTTGCCTAGGTTTCAGCTCAAGTAATGGAGCCTTCTTCAGAAGATAAACCTGATTCTATAATATGTCTCCGAGGGCATGGTCTAGAAATGAAACTAAAACAGCCTGAATAGGCGTAGTCACATTCAGGCTGTTTTAGTTTTATTTCTAGACCATGCCCTCGTAGACATATTTTAGAACCAGGTTTATCTTCTGAAGAAGGCTCAATTACTTGGGCTGAAACCTAGGTAAAGGTTGGTGTCATTACCGCCTATCACGATTGCTGACTAGGCTGCAATGTTGAAAGTACTAGAAAAGAAGAAGATGTTAGATAAACTACGAGTGTCGAATTTGCGTCATCTGAATGACTTATCGACTCCTGTAAAGCGAGAACGATGGAGCCAACCAAGCATAATTACGCAATCAGTTTCGTGTGACGAGTGGTGGTGCCCCGTATAAAGCGTCTATAAATTAGGGGACGCTCGAGCCCTTCATGCAGCTGCCGTTTTTCCTACGACGGTGACTCCTTCAGTCGGAGACGAAATTATAGGGAATAATTTCAAGTATCGATCACAGCCTCTCGGTAACTGATGAAATGGAAAGTGTTACACTATGAAGCTCCAGTGAAATATTTCACAGATGGTTTTTTTGTCAGTAAATGTCACCCAGAAGCAACTTTTTTATTTCAAACAAATAACAAAATAAGGAAGCAGCTATGGGACTGTTCTTCCCTGCACTGACGGAGAAGGAAAGCGTTAGACAATGAATCACTTTGAGGACATGTTCGCCAGTAACTGGTATTAAATGTTGAATTTAAATTTATTTCAGATCCAATTCCCATCCTCGTCCGCCTCCGTAGCGCAGCGGTAGCGTTGCAGCCTACCACGCCAGGGCGCTCGGGTTCGATTCCCGGCAGAGGGGTGGGTGTTGTCTATCCTTCATCAATATTTTCATCATCATTGACACGCAAGTCGCCGAAGTGGCGTCAACTAAAAAGACTTGCAACACATCGGACGAACCCCGAAGAGAATATCCCGGCCAATAAATGCCATACGATCATTTCATTTTCATCTTCATCGTCAACATCAGTGTGAGACGTGACCTCCATGGGCACGAATACATTGTTGCATTTATTTTGGCATGGAAGGAAACATCTCTGAGTGCATTTTTTAGAAGTTTCTAGTCATTTCTCAAACAAAAGTGTGTCAGTTCATAAAGATGCTCGCTGGAAGCTGACATCAAAGCATTCATATTCCCTTCGCATCCCAAACATGCTCTATAGGTGAAAAATGATGTGCCCAAGCAGGCCAGTAAACGATCTGTACATTCCTCAAGGTGTCTGTTGTAATGTAATTTAATAAACAAATAAACACAGAATATGTATATAGTAATAATTAATAAAAATATTTAAAAAATATTATAGTAATAATTATAATTTGAATATTAATGGTAGTAATTCTTTCTTTGCCAGAGAGGCTAGATGTACGAATTATCAATTAATTATATATTGTCTTTGAAACTAGTTTTGTGATGTGAATGAGAGTTAACTCCTTAAGCCCTTTGACTTGAAACTGAGAATATGCTTTGATAGCTTTTGATAAAGTGACGTCAAAACACAAGAGAAATAACTCTAATAATATGATTACAGTGACCTTAGATAATTCTGTACTCTCTCTCTCTCTCTCTCAATGATTAATAGCGCAAAATTACCATTAGCTCGATGCAGCTCAGCAATTAGCAAACTAGCTGTGTACTCACGGTGGCTACGGGATTATAAATAATTAATTGTCTCTCTCTTGATTTATCACAGATATTCCTCAAATGGTTCAAATGGCTCTGAGCACTATGGGACTCAACTGCTGTGGTCATCAGTCCCCTAGAACTTAGAACTAATTAAACCTAACTAACCTAAGGACATCACATACACACCCATGCCCGAGGCAGGATTCGAACCTACGACCGTAGCAGCAGCGCGGCTCCGGACTGGAGCGCCTAGAACCACACGGCCACCGCGGCCGGCAGATATTCCTCAATATATACCAAAATTATAGTTAAGACTCATGTGTTAACAGCACCAGATAATATTTCGCAGGTCAGTTCAATGTGAAGTAATAAAAACAGTAACTCCAGTGAGACGTGGGAGTTATGGAACACCGGAAAGGTGTGGACGGTGCCTAATCAGTTACCGTTGGTTGCACAGAAAACACATACGCTTTATTTAAAAAAAAAAAAACTCTCAACAATCATTTTTACAAGATTTTATTAAAGTGGTGGCTGAAAGCCTTATTAGAAGAATTTCAAGCTATTGTCGGCTTAAGACCACAAGTAATGTTACACAAGGTTCAAAATTATATACAACGTATATACCATTGAAGGCCATCCTGCAGAATGTGTTTAATCGATGAGTTATTGGTGTTCGACCGCGATGGGTGTAATAGCAGTGTAGTTTGCAAGCATACAGCCGAGGACTGCCCCCATAATCTCCTACATGCTGAATGGAAACATGCATTAATCCTGGAACATATGAATAAGAACACAGTCCTCCAAATAATTTCCCTCCAACGAAATGCTTTGAAAATGCATTACCCATCTCATGGAAACATCTGCTACTGTTGGAAGGCCAGAAGCAATTTTAAAAATACACAACGCCTGAAGGCCTGAAATACCAATAAGGTGGACAATTACACTTTAAAAATACCAAAACCTTTTTACAATCTTAATAACTGTAACAGGTTGCCGGCCGTTGTGGCCGAGCGGTTCTAGGCGCTTCAGCCTGGAACCGCGCGACCGCTACGGTCGCAGGTTGGAATCTTGCCTCGGGCGTGGATGTGTGTGATGTCCTTAGGTTAGTTAGGTTTAAGTAGTTCTAAGTTCTAGGGTACTGATGATCTCAGATGTTAAGTCTCATAGTGCTCAGAGCCTTTTGTTTTCTAACAAGTTATAGTGACGGCTGACGGCCTTATCAAGACAGAACTGAAACTATTTGTCGGTTGAAAGCCACAGGCAATGTCACAAACAATTAACTGCTGAAGGCCAGCAGCAGTTTCAGAATACACAACGGCTGAAGGCCTGAATTACAAGTGAGGAAGGCAGTTACACATTAACAAATACTAAGACATTTTCTTCTTAACAATCAAAACGGTAAAAAGCTATAGTAACGGCTGAAGGCCTTATTAAGAAGAAATTACAACTTATTGGTCGGCTGAAGGCCACGAACAATGCTACACACAATCAACGGCTTAAGGCCTGATTAAGAATGTTGAAAATTATTCGTAGGCTGAAACCCACAAGCAGTTTCAGAATACGCAGAGGTTGAAGGCCTGAACTACAAATAAGGCGGACAATTACACTTTAAAAATACTAATACCCTTTCTAATAACCTTAATAACTTGTGACAAGCTATTGTGCCGGTTGAAAGCCTCACTGTAACAGCATTAAAAATTATTTGTCGGCTGAAGGCCACAAGCAATGTTACAAAAAATTAATGGTTGAAGGCCTGATTAAGAAAGGATTCATAATTATTGGGGGCTGAAGGCCACAAGCAATTTTCAGAATACTCAACGGCTACAGTACGGAAGGCACTTGCATGCTAAAATACTAAAACCTTTTTGAAACAATCTTAACGAACTGTAACATGCTATAGTGAGGGCTGCAGGCCTTATTAAGAGAAAATTGAAAACAGTTTGTCGGCTGAAGGCCACAAGCATTGTTACAAACAATTAACGCCGAAGGCCGGAATTACAAATGGGGAAGGCGATAACATGTTCAAACATTAGGGTAAATTTTAAATAATTATGACAATTTGTCCGAATAAGACGGAGTGATCCACAGACAGTGCTCCCTGGATCGACCTGAGGAAGGTGACTATGGCTGTGTAAGCGGTTAGACAGGCAGCCAAGAGTTGTACTCACGTGACAGGATCGCAACTCACATTAGGTAGGGGGTAGCCTAAGCGCTGACCGACCGACTAACCAATCCGCCTAACGCCCGATCACCGGTACAACGATGGAATATTTTTAGGCAAGGGTGAAGAGACAAAAAGCACCACGTGTTCAGAAACACACCCAGGGCCGAAGGAAACACTAGAACCAAGGTAGACCTCCCAAAAACATGTGCACAGTACAGTTCAAGAGGCTGTTGAACTTCATATCGCCGTTCGGGGTGGCCGAGCGGTTCTAGGCGCTACAGTCTTGAACGGCGCGACCGCTACGGTAGCACGTTGGAATCCTGCCTCGGGCATGGTTGTGTGTGACGTCCCTAGGTTAGTTAGGTTTAAGTAGTTCTAAGTTCTAGGAGACTGATGGCCTCAGATGTTAAGTCCCATAGTGCTCAGAGCCATTTGAACCATAATCTTTTGCAGATGAAATCTTTACTAGAACTAGAATCCTGTGACCAGGCCTATCTGCCTTGGGTGTTATCTCGTAACCTTGAGAAAATCTGAAAGTGAAATATACTGAATTATACGTAGCCGAGTCGTAGCTCGTGGAATCTGGAAGTTTAGCGTCCTAAACGGCAGACCGTCTCGAAGACGAGCTGAAAGAAAATTACTAATTATTTGCTAGTATGGCGCCTAACAGTGGTCAATGTTGCGTTAAGGCCACGTCTACTCAGGACAAGCGAGATTTACGTTTACAAATAATTATGTACCGCCGGCCGCGGTGGACTAGCGGTTCTAGGCGCTCAGTCCGGAACCACGCGACTGCTACTGTCGCAGGTTCTAATCCTGCCTCGGGCATGGATGTGTGTGATGTCCTTAGGTTAGTTAGGTTTAAGTAGTTCTAAGTTCTAGGGGACTGATGACCACAGATGTTAAGTCCCATAGTGCTCTGAGCCAATTATGTACCATACACAAGTTTGAAGTCATGAACAACTATATTTTGGTATCGTTTACAACTTACATAGACTGTTATAGGAAGATGAACCTCAGATAATCGTTCTTTCCCCTTCGAGTCCAAGAACGGAAGAAGTCCACCAGAATATAAAGTTCAGACACAGAATTTCGAATGTCCATGAAATATTCATCAAGGCGTACATTCCAACATAATGCATTTGTTTGCTCTTTGGTATAAATCGCCAGCTATTCATACAATAATTATCAATACATGGCATTTACAAACTTCAAATTCATGACTACCCCAAGAGATACAGTACACTGTGAGAACTGCGGTATAGGGTCTTGCATTATCCAGCTCGAATACGCCATCTGGTGCTCCGGTTCAAAAATGGTTCAAATGGCTCTGAGCGCTATGGGACTCAACTGCTGAGGTCATTAGTCCCCTAGAACTTAGAACTAGTGAAACCTAACTAACCTAAGGACATCACAAACATCCATGCCCGAGGCAGGATTCGAACCTGCGACCGTAGCGGTCTTGCGGTTCCAGACTGCAGCGCCTTTAACCACACGGGCACTTCGGCCGGCTCTGGTGCTCCGGTCGTGGAAGGTGTGGCAACAGCTTTTGCTATTAGACTCTCATACTGGGGAGCGTTTATGCTCCCTTCAACAAGAAATTAGTCCTGTTGTCCTAGCCATTGGCTCCACGTTTCGTAATTTCAAGAGTGAGATGGGAAAAGTTCTTGAATATTGCTGCTTCCTACGATCTTTGACCTGGCCGTCTATGGAGACGCTTGCGTCGTCTGACCGCCCAAACAGAAACCGCAGAGTTCCACTCAGTGCATCAACTACACCTTACACGTCTCTGTTGTCACTCGTATGGTGTCAGTGATTTAATGCACATACAACTCGAGATCTCAAACCAGCTTCAGAGTCCAATAATCATTAACCAACGATTTTTAGTGCTACTTTGAACCTAACCTCAGCCCGAATTTGAGCTCTTGTCTTTCGTCGGTTCATCACACCTATTCGAACAGCCCTACTTTCTTCCCATGGTGCAGACACTTGGGTACTCTTCTTTCCACGTTGTTGTCCTGAGTCCACTCCGGGACGTTGTGCACTGTAGTCCTTACACTAAAGAGAACTGTCAGTGGAAAAGTCTGTGTGATTCTCTCATGTCCCTGTAGCTAATGATTCAACATCTTCTCAAATCGGGAAAGATGTCTATAGGCTGTACGTACCTGTGTTCTGGACTTGATGCTTTCTCGTCTCCTCCTTAAAAAATCCAGTAACGTTAGATGCTCCCTATAAACATCATGTATCGGATACCATTCATCTGTGGAAATAGCTTTTTCTGTACTGAAAATCGCGCAAGGATGGTATTTTAATTAAACTATCCAACAGGCCTAGAAATACTGGATTATCCGTTTGCTAGCGTTCGATCAAGTTCAAGATGCATCGCTTTCCATTTCCATCCCATTATTTAGTCATTTTCAACTCCCAGCTGTTATCATATGATGTTAGTCACGAGTAAAATGAATTCTTCGACTGTGTCGATCATCGTCATCTCAGGTCCATTGTACTTTGTTTTTCTTTTTTATTATGCTGTAGTTCCTGCGGTAGCAGTACAATCATGCATTTAATTATGGAGGAGAGCCTTACATTGAATGATATTACTGTCATAAAAGTTATGATGATTGGTCTGATGTTCTATCGTGTGTTTTTAAGTACCAGAATTATTTCACTATCGTCATTATCATGAAAATTTTCGTCTATCCAGTGAAGTAGGAACTTTCGTGAACAATATGCTTCCATTGATCTGTTGTGGTATAGCTCTTCTCTATCTCCATTGCATCGCCACGTTACTCCTCTCGTCTTCAGATCTTCATTAACCTGTCGTGCCCATCTCTTCTTGCCACTCCAATCGGCCATCTTCCTGATTTCTCCATCTCCACTGAAGTAGGGCTCGTGTTGGGTGCATTCGCTTCACATGACCTACCTACTTCAGCACTCATTCTGTCCTCCATGGTCAAGAATACCTGCAGGTCTCTCCGACACTGTCTCGCCTTGTTTTCTGCAGATCTGACCTAAGGATCTTCATTTGTCTAAGGATCTTCACATGTTTATATTTGACTGTCTTCCCTCTTATTTATGACACAGGTCTCCAGACAATATAAATCATGATTGGCAGGAGATTTCCGCTCATCTCTTAGTGGCACTCCTTTGTTCCAGATTAAATTTTGGTAGAAGAAGCTGGATCCTTTTGCTACTCTGCTTAAGACTTCTAGTTTGGCACTTCGATCACTAGATATGACGCTACCTACATAATGGGCACTTTTCTCGCATAGAACCTTCTCTCATCAGCAAAAGCAAAAGCACTGAGATCTTCATTTTTAACTTCTTTGATTTCTTTCATGGTTGTGTCTATAGTGTAACGAAGAGTAACACGGAAAGCGAACTGTCTTGCTAAACACCTCTTAAGCCATTCTATTCTTCCATCTTCTCCTTGGACACAGCTTTCACAGCCTTCACACAGTATATGGAATTTTTAAATAATGAATCGAAAAGTTGTCTCAAGAATTCCCATACTTTACTCCTAGGTAAACTGTCATATGCTTTTTACAAATTCAGGAAGGCTATTATTAGGTCCTTTCCTTCTTCCCAGAAATATACGAGTACATTCAAATAAAAATTATGATATACTTTCCTTCTGAAACTTTCCGGCAAAAATGGAACTGTGTGCTAGGCCGGGACTCGAATCTAAGTCTTGTAAGTAGGCTGTTTATGTTTTCTCTATGTAAGTAGGCTGTTTATGTTTTCTCTATGTAAGTAGGCTGTTTATGTTTTCTCTATGTAAGTAGGCTGTTTAGGTTTTTTATTGGTAACGCCACCTCTGTATGACAATCACTGGCTGTGCTGTGGGCAGTCTGTGTCTGCTTTGCATTGTTGTAATACTCGCCATTGTAGTGTTAGGCAGCTGGCTGTGAACAGCGTGTAGCGTTGCGCAGTTGGAGGTGAGCCGCCAGCAGTGCTGGATGTGGGGAGAGAGATGGCGGAGATTTGTAATTTGTCATGAACTGGTATATTTATACATGATGATATTAAGGTAAATACATTGTTTGTTCTCTATTAATATCTTTCATTTGCTAACTATCCCTATCAGTAGTTAGTGCCTTCAGTAGTTTGAATCTTTTATTTAGCTGGCAGTAGTGGCGCTCGCTGTATTGCAGTAGCTTGAGCAGCGAAGATTTTTGTGAGGTAAGTGATTTGTGAGAGGTATAGGTTAATGTTAGTCAGGGCCCATTCTTTTGTACGAATTATTGAAAGTCAGATTTCGTTGCGCTAAAAATATTGTGTGTCAGGTTAAGCACAGTCTTGTAGAAATGTTCAAAGGGGAAGTTTCAGTCTTTCGAGCTTTTTCCGTCAACACCTCTGTGCCACTGTTGCAGGATACGTCCCAAATTACATCTGTACAAACTGCCAGAGGATGGCCAGTCCCCTGACACAAGACGCTGCCGGCAACATCTCAGCTAGGCAAGCACGACTCACAGCGCGCTTTCACACCTTTCGCGAGGTAGAGTATTTGCTCATGAGAGGCAGGAATCCCGGGTTCGAGTCCGGGTCCGGCACAAACTTTTAATCTGCCAAGAATCTTAATTCTGGATACTTTGCTTATGATTCCAGGAAATGCTACTGTTATGATTGACGCCTAACTTTTCCTTAGGATGTATTTTTTGCGGTATACTTTGGCGGAGACATCGTCTCCTCGGTATCTGTAGGGAGATCTGTGTGCTTGCCCATATGTTTCGTCTTCACATATCGACGTAACAGTGGCTGAGGTCACTCACATGTTTCCTACCATTATTATTATTATGGAATGAAATCTCGTGTGGCTAGGGCCTCCCATCGGGTAGACCTGTCGCCTGGTGCAAGACCTTTTAGGTGACGCCACTTCGACGACTTGCCTGTCGATGGAGATGATATGATGATGAATATGATGATGAAGACAACACAACACACAGACCCTGAGAGGAGAAAATCTCCTGCCCAGCCGGGAATCGAACCCGGGCCCCTTTGGCTGGCATTCTGTCGCGCTGACAGCTATTATTATTATTATTAGAACCATTTCGTTGTACTGTTGGGTGTTATTTCATTGTTGGGAACAACCGCAGAAAAATGATTTTCTGAAGTATAAAAGATATTAAAGAAATCTCTAGTTTGTTATGAATGAAGCTCTATGTATAGTATTCTTGAGATATGACTGCATGTTCTGATTAATATTCGCAAAAAAAAAAAAAAAAAAAAAAAAAAAAAAAAAAAAAGAAATGTGAGCCCCGAAGATGGTGCTTTTGCTCTGAGACATGTTTTCTTATAAATTATAGAGTGCGGCAATGAGTCGTCCTGTTTTAGATATTATTACGTATCTTATGCGTCAGTCACATTTCTTTTTGGGCGTCAGTCACATTTTCACATTTCTTTGAATATTCAAAGAAATGTGACTGACGCCCAAATAGGGACTTATATGCATCGAGAATAGAAAATGGTGCATTGAGAATGGCTGGCCACTAGCCGAAATCTTGATTTGCGTAATAAAATCTAGAACAGGACGATTGATTGCTGCACTCTATAATTTATAAGCCACATAACAGTCGCTGAGTGCACCCACTTTCTGAATGCAAGGTAATGTAATATGTTTTCTTTCTTTTTTCTTTTTCTTTTTTTCTTTGACCATCATGTCTTCTGATTCGTTTGATGCGGCCCACCACCAATTCCTCTCCTATGATAATCTTTCCATTTCAAAGTAGCACTTGCAACCTATGTCCTTAGTTATTTGCTGGATGTATTCCAATCCCTGTCTTTCTCTATAGTTTTTGCTATCTACAGCTTCCTCTGCTACCATGGAAGTCATTCCCTAATACCTAATCGGATGTCCTACAATTGTCCCTTTACTTTGTCAGTATTTTCCACATACTCGTTTCCTCTACGATTCTGCACAGAACCTCCTCCTTCCTTACCTTACCATTGCACCTAATTCCTAAGGTATGTACGGCTTCCTTAAAAACGATTTTAGTGGCAGTCTACGCACGCGACTGTGTATACACTGAAAATATTACAGATGCATATGGCATAGAATTAACAGCAAGTGTTTAGAGACGTACTCACACGGAGAGGAGGATGAACCGCGATTGCAGCGCATCGCTACCGGTGGTCGCCCTCCTTCAGTGCGAGTATCGACATCTGCACCGCGGAGGCGCTGCTCGGAGGCGGAGCTGTCCCCTATATCTTTCTCGGCGTGCCCGAAGACACGTTTATCAGCTCGCCGGCATCCAGGCTCCGGGACTCCAGGCGAAAATAATTTATTTGCGCTGCCTCCCCACGCCGCCGGCGTGCCGCGGAAGAAAGCGCTGTCAGCCGCTGACAGATGCCGCCCGCCGCCACAGACGGGGTGGTTCTGCCCTTCTGTCCCCGGACCCAGTCCTGGGTGGCAAGAGCGGCGCCAGCTCGCAGGTATGTCGAATATCGCCACTGAAAGAACCGAACCGTTGTTGCTGAGAGACCACCAAGGGCAGATTATGTGGGGTTATAGAACATTTTCATTCCCCAGAAAAAGAGAACTAAGGCAATGGTGACCAATGGCAGACTTCTTAAAAAGATAAAAAAAAAGTTTTGTGCGTCGAAGTACAAGAGTCTTAAAGCCTCAACTATCACAATAATACAAGACAGAGAATCATGATCTATTTCACTGAAGAGGAACTAATGGTCGAAAATTGATATTTAGTTCTGTATTCAAATAAACAACTTACGTCATGTAGCGACATATTACACTCACAGTAATAATTCAAAATGATTATCACCAGTGTCAGTGCTCGATAACCCCTGTCTGCGCATATACCGGGTGATCAAAAAGTCAGTATAAATTTGAAAACTTAATAAACCGCGGAATAATGTAGATAGAGAGGTAAAAATTGACACACATGCTTGGAATGACATGGGGTTTTATTGCCTCTCTCGAAATGTTGCATAGTTGAATTATGAATACCTATACAATGACCGAGTGAGCTGATCCCCTATTGCGAAACAACGAGAACCATGTTCACTTCCGAACCTCACGATTTAGGTATTCCGTGGCTTTTTTTTTTTTTTTGGTCATCAGTCTACTGACTGGTTTGATGCGGACCGCCACGAATTCCTTTCCTGTGCTAACCTCTTCATCTCAGAGTAGCACTTGCAACCTACGTCCTCAATTATTTGCTTGACATATTCCAATCTCTGTCTTCCTCTACAGTTTTTGCCCTCTACAGCTCCCTCTAGTACAATGGAAGTCATTCCCTCATGTTTTAGCAGATGTCCTATCATCCTGTCCCTTCCCCTTATCAGTGTTTTCCACATATTCCTTTCCTCTCCGATTCTGCGTAGAACCTCCTCATTTCTTACCTTATCAGTCCACCTAATTTTCAACATTCGTCTATAGCACCACATCTCAAATCCTTCGATTCTCTTCTGTTCCGGTTTTCCCACAGTCCATGTTTCACTACCATACAATGCTGTACTCCAGACGTACATCCTCAGAAATTTCTTCCTCAAATTAAGGCCGGTATTTGATATTAGTAGACTTCTCTTGGCCAGAAATGCCTTTTCTGCCATAGCGAGTCTGCTTTTGATGTCCTCCTTGCTCCGTCCGTCATTGGTTATTTTACTGCCTAGGTAGCAGAATTCCTTAACTTCATTGACTTCGTGACCATCAATCCTGATGTTAAGTTTCTCGCTGTTCTCATTTCTACTACTTCTCATTACCTTCGTCTTTCTCCGATTTACTCTCAAACCATACTGTGTACTCATTAGACTGTTCATTCCGTTCAGCAGATCATTTAATTCTTCTTCACTTTCACTCAGGATAGCAATGTCATCAGCGAATCGTATCATTGATATCCTTTCACCTTGTATTTTAATTCCACTCCTGAACCTTTCTTTTATTTCCATCATTGCTTCATCGATGTACAGATTGAAGAGTAGGGGCGAAAGGCTACAGCCTTGTCTTACACCCTTCTGAATACGAGCTCTTTGTTCTTGATCGTCCACTCTTATCATTCCCTCTTGGTTGTTGTACATATTGTATATGACCCGTCTCTCCCTATAGCTTAACCCTACATTTTTCAGAATCTCGAACACCTTGCACCATTTTATATTGTCGAAAGCTTTTTCCAGGTCGACAAATCCTATGAAAGTGTCTTGATTTTTCTTTAGCCTTGCTTCCATTATTAGCCGTAACGTCAGAATTGCCTCTCTCGTCCCTTTACTTTTCCTAAAGCCAAACTGATCGTCACCTAGCGCATTCTCAATTTTCTTTTCCATTCTTCTGTATATTATTCTTGTAAGCAGCTTCGATGCATGAGCTGTTAAGCTGATTGTGCGATAATTCTCGCACTTGTCAGCTCTTGCCGTCTTCGAAATTGTGTGGATGATGCTTTTCCGAAAGTAGGATGGTATGTCGCCAGACTCATATATTCTACACACCAACGTGAATAGTCGTTTTGTTGCCACTTCTCCCACTGATTTTAGAAATTCTGATGGAATGTTATCTATCCCTTCTGCTTATTTGACCGTAAGTCCTCCAAAGCTCTTTTAAATTCCGATTCTAATACTGGATCCCCTATCTCTTCTAAATCGACTCCTGTTTCTTCTTCTATCACATCAGACAAATCTTCACCCTCATAGAGGCTTTCAATGTATTCTTTCCACCTATCTGCTCTCTCCTCTGCATTTAACAGTGGAATTCCCGTTGCACTCTTAATGTTACCACCGTTGCTTTTAATGTCACCAAAGGTTGTTTTGACTTCCTGTATGCTGAGTCTGTCCTTCCGACAGTCATATCTTTTTCGATGTCTTCACATTTTTCCTGCAGCCATTCCGTCTTAGCTTCCGTGCACTTTCTATTTATTTCATTCCTCAGCGACTTGTATTTCTGTATTCCTGATTTTCCCGGAACATGTTTGTACTGCCTCCTTTCATCAATCATCTGAAGTATTTCTTCTGTTACCCATGGTTTCTTCGCAGCTACCTTCTTTGTACCTATGTTTTCCTTCCCAACTTCTGTGATGGCCCTTTTAGAGATGTCCATTCCTCTTGAACTGTACTGCCTACTGCGCTATTCCTTATTGCTGTATCTATAGCGTTAGAGAACTTCAAACGTATCTCGTCATTCCTTAGTACTTCCGTATCCCACTTCTTTGCGTATTGATTCTTCCTGACTAATGTCTTGAACTTCAGCCTACTCTTCATCACTACTATATTGTGGCTTAAAATGGTTCAAATGGCTCTGAGCACTGTGGGACTTAACTTCTGAGGTCATCAGCCCCCTAGAACCACTTAAACCTAACTAACCTACGGACATCACACACATCCATGCCCGAGGCAGGATTCGAACCTGCGACCGTAGCGGTCGCGCGGTTCCAAACTGTAGCGCCTAGAACCGCTCGGCCACCCCTGCCGGCTCCGTGGCTTCCTTAAACTGCTAAGGAGGATACCTGGTTGGTTCTTTTGAAAGGCTCGCGGTCGAGTCCTTATTAATTATTTTAACCCAGGCCCATCTTCACATCACCGACAACTAGACGTAAGATTTTAACATTCTCGCTTGCCGTAAACGATTATACTGTCTTTTGCTGAGTTCTTTTGAATTTTTGGGAAATCCATCCATATTTCACTTTCACACGAGAGAATTCATGTCGTGAGATCTGCAACAACGGCGTAAGTGATTCTCATTGCCAGAATGTGGGTCTCAAGTGACACGTTGGACGATTGCAGGTAAACAGTTTCAAATTCTTTCGTGTCCTATGCTATCTAGCTCATTGCTTAATAGGAGGTATTCAAGTAACGTTCGCAACGCCAACGATTAACATTTGTTTATATTTCCGGATGAACATTCATAGAAGGTAGATCTATACAGCTTACTGCCCCGTATTCGTCATTGTGTACAGTGATATGCTTGGCTGAGCCTTTGGACTGTATTGGTAACTGACGCGGTGCTGTATGTACAATGTCAGCGAAAGCGACATCCCAGCGAGTCGCACGGACAGGGTCGCCTGGAGCGCTGGTACCCACTGCCGATATCGCTGCCAAATCGGCTGAAAAATTTTCAATCTCGCTGTTTCATCTGGCAAGGGGCGCACCGCGCCTTACGGGCCCAAATTTCGTTGAGTTGATACCGGAACAGTTTAGTATTAGCTATGCCTCACTGCACGCTGGCGCCTATTTCATCTACGCCGATGGCAGAACTGCAGTGTTTGCCTCGATACATTACAATGGGCTAGCATTTTCACTTTTTCGACAAGAAAAAGAACATTAGGTACGCAGATTCATTATACAAAACATTTTCCGCTTCTCCTTTCCGTCGTGGCTCTACTGCACCCACGCGTTACTTTAGAAATAATGGTGATGACCACAATCCCTGCAGCTGAAATAGATTATCTGTATGAAATGTTATCTCTGAGCAAGCACGGAGATATTTGCAGATGGGAAGCCCTTACCTCATCCATATCATAAACGTGTTTTTCAATCACTACAGTAACGTGAAACTCTACGACCATATCACAATGCACCGAAAACACCAATGTACACAGCAAATTCTAAATCTCCAGATAATTTAAAATAATAATGCAAGGGACACTAAAGAACGCCAGTACCTCATTTCTTAGGATAATTTATAGAAATAACAAAAACGGGAGTTTTGAAACACGGATCGACATGACATGCGGAGATGTTTAACGAGAGACTGACCAGAGGAATAATACATAAAGGAATTCACGTACACGGTGACCTTTCTACATTCAAATGTGTTGCACATTATGGCATTCATCGAAGCTCTGTATCATCAGTAACGGTACGTTTATGGTACAGAGTCTCTGTAGTCACTAAATTGCGGGAATACTTTGGTGGTTGATACAAATATAACTGGTTGAAATTCTTGTGATATAAGAAATTTGAATTTATCAGGAAAGTGGATATTCACTGAAGAACACGATATCCAAAAAGCTCAGATGTTATGCCGACGTGGCAAGCAGAAGATGAAGAGATAGAGCAACTATATGAAGAGATAGAGAAATTATATATTGAACGGGTAATTCTGTACGAAATGGGAGATGGAATGCGGTTGTATACGATGGAGGAGAAGGTTACGGAAGAATGTTTGATTGGTAGTAGGAATGAGAGAGTAGAAAGACTAATAGACTTCTGCACAAAATTGCAACTAGTCATAGCGAACACTTGCTTAAGAATCACAAGGGAATGCCTGGTACCAGTTCTACTCCTTATACAGCACTCGACAGGAAGAAGTGTGCACATTCCAGTGGCAAAAGTTACGAGTGGAAGAGGGAACGGGGGAATCAGTTATCAGTTACAGTTACCAGTGGTACCCTCCAACGCACACCGTTAGGGGGCTTGCAAAGAATGGTGGAGACGAAAAAGTACAACAGTGACAAACACTATGATGTTACAGCTAGCACCTATGGTATGGCAGTCTGCATCGCTGAGGCGCGCAAGTCATCCCACTGCGGCAAAATCCAGGGTAAGTGGCGCTGAAATTTCTGTGTGCCGGCGCCGGCGTAACAGGCGGTGGCGGCACTTGGGTGGGGGGAGGGAGGAGGAGGGGGGGGGGGAGGAGGCACGGGTCGCGGCAGCACTTGCTGCGGGGGCGGGAGGAGGAGCAACAGAGGCCTGTAGCTGCGGGCCAGCTGACGCGGCAGCGCGGGCCTGCTGCAGGGCCGGCCGCCGCCCGCGGAGCAACAGAGTGGCGCGGGTTCGAGCCCCGGCGCTGACGCGGCGCTTGTTACCCGGCGGCCTCCATTGGCAGCGGCACGCGCCGGCCCTCCGTCATTAGCCGCGGCCGGCTGACTAAGCAGCAGCCTCTGCCTCTTTTGTGCAGCCTGCGCCCTCAGCCGGAGGGCGGCCGGCGCGTCATTAGGACTCGCCATCCGCCGGCGCTGCTCGAGCGGCGGCCGCAGCGCCACGGCCGGAGCCCCTCCGTGGCCCCTTGTCCCGGCTGCCTCTTTACGTGGAGGGCAGAGCGCGAGTCAACAAGCTGCCTCCGGTCGTGTGGAGAGATGGCCCAACTGACATCGTACTCATCTCCGGCTGAGGTTTGAACTAGATCATCTAGTTAGCCTCCAGTGCAGTTTTTCAGCATTGCGTCACAGAGTGATTTAGCATGACGAATTCAAAAGTAATAGCAGTGTACATGGCTACAACACTAGGAGAAAGGATGATCTTCACTACTCGATGTTAAATCTCACTTTGGCTCAGAAGGGGGTAAATTATGCTGCCACAAAAGTCTTTGGTCACTTATCTAATAGCATCAAAAGTCTGACAGATATCCATACACCATTTAAAAGGAAATTAAAAGAATGGCAACTCCCCCCCCCCCAAAAAAAAAATGTATTGAGTGTCATGTAATATTTTGTGTAATGTAATATCTTGTATAGACACCTTTTTTTTAACCTGACACGTTCCACATCATTACGAAGTGTCGTATTCATGATCTATGGAACTAGTACTAATCTAATCTAATCTCTAATCTAATTGTAGTATTTTACACCATATCGCATTTACACAAGGAGAATTCGACACAGATTTGATAAATACATTAATTTATTCAGAAATTTATACGCTGTTGCAGTCCTATAAGTGAGATAGCTCGTGACTTGCCCGTGAAGAGTAAAAGTCCACTAGAACCCAAACGTCCAAGAATCCAAAGCGGAGTCATTCTACAGACATATAATAGTATTGCGTTTATTTATAAATAACTTTTCTGCAAACCATTTACGATCTTTTTTTAATTATATTGTACACGATGACTGTCGGGAAATGCGTCCCATTTTCAAGTTCGTTTTTCTCTGTCTCTACGCCATTTCTAAGTAACGATTTTGGTGTGTGTGGTTATGCTTTCTTCTGTTGACTTCAATATATAAAAAAGAGCGCAACATTTAGTTGGTTATTGATCTTTATATGTAATGGCGCAATTTTAAATAAATCATACTTAGAGTTGTCTAATGGTTCTTTACCATACCGCAACTGAAATACCTGCGAACAAAGAAAACGTGCAACAAGTAATAAACATAGTGAAACAGATTGCGGCTGCCAATTATTATGCTTCCATGGTTGACACAGTCAAGACCCAGAGACAAACTGCGCCACAAATGAAAAAGACAAATACAGCTGTACATCTAGCATCCCACACATTGGCATTATATCATAGAGGATTGCAAATATTTGCAAAAGCCACAAAGCAAAAATTGGGTTTTATATATCTAATAAACGACAAAAAAACTAATACATAATACAAAGTGTAATCGTGGTCCATCATCAGACCTTGGAATATACAAAGTAACATGCAAGGAGTGCTCCATGACTAAATAGGACAAGGAGGCTGAAATTTCAACACAGATACAAAGAGATCGTTGAAGCCTACACACAAACAGACACACGTCAGCAATACCCACACACATTCGTAATGCAAGACACCCACTTGTAAAAGTAAAGCAAAATGTCGGTGCACTCCACCGACTAAATTAAGTGCATAAAATGGATCTGTTAGAAGAACTGCACATACATTCGCATTACAGAAAATATGATGATAAAATATTACACGAGAAATCATAATGTGAATCTCAGAATACTTCAGGTATTTCGACAGTACACTTAAAAAAAAAACAGTAAGGCATAGAAATTACACATTGTACTGTAGAAATAAGTAAAATTATGACCCTGAGTGTTAAAAGCAATACTCTCTGTACAAAAGCATATCATTCTGTGTGGAAGTCCTGTAACATTATCTATGTCGTATACAGAAAAGAAAATCTTTGTAACTATTTGTTTGTGTAAATTATTCTCTATGTATACTGTGCACAGAAAATTGATCATAATATTTAACATGTGTGAGACTCTGTACAAATGAGCCACTTCCAGATTTCCCCACTATATACGTATAAAGATCGATAACAAACCAGTAAAGTCAATAGAGCAAAACAGAACCTCACACATGAAAAATATTACTTAAAAATGGCTTAGTACACAGAGAAAAACGCACTGGAAAATGGAAATCATTTCCCTAAATGCGTCGTGTAAAATATAAATAAAGGTAAATCAAGACTAGTAGCATAAATGTTCCCAAATGAGATTTTCACTCTGCAGCGGAGTGTGCGCTGATGTGAAACTTCCTGGCAGATTAAAACTGTGTGCCGGACCGAGACTCGAACTCGGGACCTTTGCCTTTCGCGGACAAGTGCACTTGCTCGCGAAAGGCAAAGGTCCCGAGTTCGAGTCTCGGTCCGGCACACAGTTTTAATCTGCCAGGAAGTTTCAGCATAAATGTTATTTATTAACAAATTATTTATAAACAAACCCATTGTTTTCACAGTCACATGCTTTCACAAACCATTTACAATATAAGATTATCAAAATACTACAAAGTAACAATCCGACAAGAATTCAAAGACTGCAGCAGGTTTCGCGATCAGTCAGCCGATGTCACAAGATGCTACACGACTTGAAGTGACATAGCCAGTGCTGGCCCCTAAATACTCCGCACGGCGCCTGAGTCAGAGCCCAATCTGCCCTCAGCCTCGGATACAAGACTGTTGTGTAAATGAGGCGCATATGAAAATTATTACTTTGGCTTCATAAAGATACCTGATGTCGATCATCACCAAAGTAATAGATTATAATTTACAAACGAATAAAAACAGGTTCTTAAAAATTAGCCAAAGAAAGCAAAGTTACTGATGATGGCCATGTTAGAAAGAATATAGCGTGCACACTTGCAAATGCAATAAAAACCTTCCTGAAAAGTGAAATTTGAAAACTTTGAACGTAAACTTAAGTGTTGAAATGTCTATTCTGGAAGCATTTGTCTTGTAGCCTGAAATGTAACTGCCTTAGCTAGATTATAAAGAAATATCCCAGATCACAAATTAATTTCTCACCTGATACTTGCGTATTTCTCGAGCTTATAGCATGTCTTTGGAGGTCTTTGGCATTAAAACAGTGTTATGAGTAGCCTCTTGAAGCTTTTCATTCCTTAATGTAAATACGTAGGAATTAAAATTACGAACAACTTAAATCGGAAGGAACACACGGAAAATGTTCTGGGGAAGACCAACCAAAGACTGAGTTTAATTGGCAGGACACTTAGGAAATGTAACAGACCTACTAAGGAGAATGCCTGCACTACGCTTGTCCAACTTCTTTTAGAATACTGCTGCGCGGTACGGGATCCTTAGGAGGTAGGATTGACGGAGTACATCGAAAAAATTCAACGAAGGGCAGCACGTTTTGTATTATCGGGAAATAGGGGAGAGAGTGTCACTGAAATAATACAGGATTTGGGATGGGCATCATTAAAACAAAGGCGTTTTTCGTTGCGTTCCGAATGGGAAAATAGTTTGTTGACGCCGGCCTACATAGGGAGAAACGATCATCACGATAAAATGAAGGAAATCAGAGCTCTTACGGAAAGATATAGATGTTCGTTCTTTACTCGCGCTATACGAGATTGGAATAATAGAGAATTGTGAATGTGTTTCGATGAACCCTCTGCCAGGCACTTAAATGTGATTTGCAGAGTATCCATGTAGATGTAGATGTAGCTGTACGTGTAATACACCTAAACTGTTGTAAAAAATAGGAATGAATCATAATCAGTGGAAATAGTATGTTATAACCATCTGATACACTAATGTGACGGAACTCTATGGGACTCCATCAGTGTGCGTGGTGATGACTCTAACGGTGTCTGTGCCTGTGATCTCTGTGTATTTTGCACATGAAGAATATAAAAAAAAATGGTTCAAATGGCTCTGAGCAGTATGGGACTTAACTGCTGTGGTCATCAGTCCCCTAGAACTCAGAACTACTTAAACCTAACTAACCTAAGGACATCACACACATCCATGCCCGAGGCAGGATTCGAACCTGCGACCGTAGCAGTCGTGCGGTTCCAGACTGTAGCGCCCAAAACCGCTCGGCTACTCGGCCACTCCGAATGTGTGATATTATTATCATTTGTCTTACATTACCTGCTTCATCATTGCCACATAGTAATGTATTTGGTTTATTTCGCCATTAAAATCAGCAGGCGAAATAATTTTCAGAAAAGTGTTGACTTATGTTTAGATGGGGTGACAGTGTTAGAAGTATGGTATGGAAGTGAAGTGTGGACGATAAACAGTTATACAAGGAGAGTACAGATGCTTTTGAAACATGATGGAGAATGCTGAAATTGGATGAGGCAGTTCTGAATCGAATTAACAAGTAAAGAATCATATGGTACATCTTGATTAAAGGAAGTTGTCGTTGAGAGTACACATCCGGGACATTCGCCATATTGTT
Organism: Schistocerca piceifrons; assembly: GCF_021461385.2. Taxonomy (NCBI): domain Eukaryota; kingdom Metazoa; phylum Arthropoda; class Insecta; order Orthoptera; family Acrididae; genus Schistocerca; species Schistocerca piceifrons. The sequence continues at coordinate 308,002,145 of NC_060138.1, forward strand.
AAAACGTGGAGGTGATTGGGGCAGGGACATAAATTGTAGAGTGAGACTATAATAAGCATACACAAATTTAATTTGCAGTGATGTAGATTGCAAGAGGATTGGGCATCAGTAACAAAATTGTAGTTCCTGAGAGAGATGAAACTTCGAAGTTCTTAGGGTGGTGCTTCTCTACATACCTGAGCTGCAAGATAAATCCGTTACCATAGTTGACGAGGATTTGTGACGACTGACTGATACTGCACACTTTAGACTCGGCCATCCGCTTTCCGTTAATTTCCCAGGCCATCTTGGTAGGTGACTGAATTTAGTACTTCTCTTAGAGGTTCATTTCTCAATAAAAGAGCCGAAAGAATAACCTGACCAGAAGAAACTTATGCGAAATCTGTCAGCAGGAATCACTGAACTTGCAGACTCTTCGCGATGAGGTCCAATTCTTTCCGTTGTCTCATACAGCAACTACTGCACTGACAGTGTCAAGTTACTCTACATTTTTTTAAACAGCTGACAAACAACCCAGCTTGTTAGCCACTGCATAAGGAGGTTGTAGCAAAATGAATCTTTAGGAAAATGCCCAGAGTAGAAGCAGTCATTTGTATGTAGCTGAACGACTCAGTCCACGTCTTCATTATATTGGAAAATAGATTGCAAGTAAATAATAATAATAATAATTTTCAAGAATGTGTAGAAAAAACAAAATTTATGACAAATACAAAAAGTGCTCCGGAAGCCCAAGCAACAGGAGGTATTGGCCAAATAAAGAGGGTAAAAAAATTTAAATATTTGGGAGAAATTATCCAAGAAACTAACTTAGAAAAATTCGCTATAGAAGAAAGAGTACATAAAATGGAGAGAGCATATGGAATAACTAGGAATTTCTACAACAAAAGGAGTTTGTCCAAAAATTTGACGATACAGCACTACAACCCAGTAGTAAAACCAGAATGTATTTATGCAAGTGAATGTTTAGTACTGAACCACAAACTACACTTGAAGTTATAGAAAGAAAAATCATTCGAAAAATACTTGGCCCACCAAAAAATACAGAGGTATGGAAATTAAGAAGCAATGAAGAATTTTATCGCAACGTAGAAAACATAAATGAAACACTACGAAAAAGGCGACTGCTATTTTTTGGACACTTGTACAGAATGAACAGCAACAAGTTAACTAAACAGATTTTTAAATATTTTTGTGAAAAGTAGTCAACAGTAGCCTGGATTCAAGAAGTCAAGAAAGATTTGGAAAGAAACAACATAAGCGAAAAAGATATAACAGAAAGAGAGAGTTTCAAGAGGAAAGTGTTAAAAATGGAAGGATTCCAAGGCAAGAGGGAGAAGAAGACAGGGTCAAAATGGTCCGAGGAGAGAAAAAGGATACATAGTGAAGAGATGAAACGATACTGGAGGAAAAAGAAAGAACAACAAAGAAGGAAGCATTGAAATTGTTGCGTGGTCCTTAGATGACCCAAACGAAGAAAGAAAGAAAGAGTAATAATGTTACGGGCAGACGCTCACATCAATAAGGACCGAAAGCTACCTTACGAACTTCGCGACTTTTAGATAGAGTACCGCATAATAGCGCTATTATCAAGCAGTGTTTAGTAGTTGTACAGAGCCAGAGGAACGACTTACGTCGTTTTGTAACTGCTTATTGGCGCAGTGTATTCTAAGAATGAACGAAGTTTGCGAGTGAAGCATGCCGTAAACCTCTGAATCTCCTCAGCGTTATGTCATGGCGCTCTAACACGAACCGCCTGGATGGATTCTGAACGACGCTTAACAACAACGGAGAATTCTTGTTCTTATTAATATTCAGTGCATTCAGTACAAAATGATACCCTCCGAGTGTAAAGCATCAAACGTCTTTATTTAGCAAAATGCGAGCTACGAGACTGTGCCATAACGGAACAGCACGTCAAATTACCTGACGTTATGCTAAATAATAGCTTCATTTGGCGCTCTTATTCTGTGAGAATATAATTCCGATGTAAAGTTCTTTTACACCAGACTCTAAGTATTCAAATATAGCGTTGCAGTTCTTGTAACTCATTCCATCATCTACTTTATTGACACTAAATTCCGATGCCTCTCTATACACTGCTAAAGGATTTCTTTTTTCACTCGTGTTGGTTGTAGATCGAAATGATACCTACCAGTCTATGGGCTTGAATATTTTATACAAAGCTATATCATTATTTTGGTCATCTTTCGTTGCTGGATGGTTTGCGTAGGTGACTGCCGTCTGGAGGAACCAAATTTGATTCCCAGTACTGCCGGAGATTTTTCCTCTATGGGAGGATTGGAAAGTGGTGCACTGGGGCTCATGACGGCAGCTGAGGAGCTGCTTCACCGAGAACTAGCGGCTCCAAGGTCAGAAAGTAGGGAGGCGGACTCCAACCCCCTCAGTGCCACATGCAATTACGTCATTGATGGAGGATGACACACAGGTTGGTCGGTACCGATGAATCTGCCAGGATATGTGGACGTAGTTGAACTATGTATCATTGGTCTAATAAAATTATGTATTATTCTGCAGGAAACGTCTGCGAAGAATTCGGTGATTAAATGTTTTATGCTAATTTAACACCCTAATTTGTCAACTTAAGGTCTTGAATTTGCGACTGTATTTTGCGACCAGTCTTACCTACCAGTCTTCCTTCCACGTCACCTAACAGGCCGGATATATAGGCGTTTCTTGCTGGTGACCTTACTTCCTCTGCTGGAAGAAGTGCCATAGATGATTCGAAGGGCTATGTAGCTGCTACATGACGGTGCTCCGATCCACTTCACCGCGTCTCAATCGTGCCTTTCCTGGTCGATGGATCGGACGAATGGGTCCAGTTGCATGGCATGCTTGTTCAACGGATCTCAATCCATGTGATTCCTCGTTATGGGGCCATCTCAAAACTATCGCGTATTCAGAGCCCATTCCAGATGTGGAGACAGTGGAGCGGCGTATTCATGCTGCCTTTGACACTGTTCAGATGCAGCCTGGCCGATGTGAACGTGTGAGGCAGAAAATGCATGCGTTGAGGCACATGGAAACCATTTTCAACACATATTGGTAACAGTGGCTGCATGGTTCAGCGCATATTAGTCAGCAGTCTCTGTAACAATGTTCTGTTGAACAAATGGTCTCTAGCACGAAAACCACGCATTTCCAGACCTAAATTCGTTGGACATTATTTCCTCCCTATCCTCACGTCGATCGATCCTTTGAGTTTGTACACGGTGAAAAAAATTACCCTATGTATGAATGATATCAGGGTATACATATATGGAGTTTAACTTTCATCAGCAACGACCTATTTGTCCAAAAGTGGCAGTTTATGGAAGCCTTGCGAAACGCCCGCATGTTGAAAGTTAACCTAACCAATTGATGGTAAATATGATAACGCCTTTAAGATTTTAGCTATGAATTTAATGCACACAATTTAATTGGACAATGCTAATTTTTAACGGCCCAAGCTGTAGCTTTTAAAGCTGGGATTTACACAAAGAATAAGTAATTTAAAGGGTAGGTGTCTAACGCAAAAAATGCCATTTAAACACGAAGATTTATACACTAAATTATCAATCATACACACGAATTGTGGAAGTGTATGCCGTGATTTCCTAACATAAATTCTAGAAACCTAAATATTGGCGTTAACTGACTAGCAGCGTTACTTGATTGTATGAAAAAGTAGCCCCTGCTGACGATAATATCGACCAAAAAGTTATTCGCAAAGCCTGTGAATTCTACACAAAAACATGTGCCTGTAGACCAAGTGACTAATTGCAAAATGGACACATTCAGCACACCAAGGTTGAATCTGAGACAGGTTCGTGTACAGAAGTGCAAGTGTGATCTAAGTATGCCCTTACACGCTGGTGGGTGCTATCTGTGCTCACCGCAACGATCTGCGAGAGCCTTGATGAACGCCAACTGAAAATGAGGGTGCCTTGCTACTTGTGCAACTCTGCTCCCAGCTCGCACTGATCTCCGTCTCCCATGTACCATCATGCCCAGAAGTATCCGAATTGCCTGAAATCCGTTTTTTCCTGATTTGCATGCAGCCCACATCACGTAGCTGTCTTGCAGGTCCTCTAATGTCTTTGCAGTACAGCTGTTTGACTATACAAAATTGGTACCGCAAGAGATCATGAGAGAACACTGTTCTTTAAGCTAACCAGTCGAGATGTAAATCAACTCCACAGTGGGAAATGCGTCGTTAGACATGAGACAGTCGTATCGCTCGTAAACTCTATTTTATTACCGTAAGTGACATTTCAAAATCACTACCACACTCATTAGAATGTGAGTTAAGTAATTCCATCACATAAGTCATTCCAGCAATCTTTGTCATAAACTCGATGTTAAACTAACCAGTTAAAAGCAATGCGATTAACAGTGGCAAGCGCTCACGGAAACCTCAAAATTACCAATGTGCCAGCAGTAATATATCTCTGTACTCATCACTGAGCAGTTATTTCTGCACATCGCTGAACTTTAAACGATATGAGGAACTTTTTGTTCAGGATATGTATTGAAACGAAGCAGCTATAGCTATTGTAACTAAGCAAAGCTTTCGTGTCTGTTCGAAATACGACCACAGTAACTTCCGTCATTTGTGAGTAGGCATAAAGAGTCGAGAAATATCGAAGTTTTCACCAGTATCATTTAGCAAATCTGAACTTTAAAATTTTTATGCTCTGTCTGGAATCCTGTCAGGGCTCTCAACTGCCTGTTAACTAACGACGAAAAACGTTTAATATTATTTCAAGTGACAAAGTTTGAACGTGTTTCACGAATTGTTTCCTCACAAGTATGATGTGTCTATGTTTGACCAGAAATAACGACACCTATCGTTATTGTTTACAACACACGAAGAGACATTAAAAATAAAAATTATTTATCACTACCAGTTCGGCGTAGATTTGGTAGGGCTTGAAATGAGACCATGGATATTTGTGTGCTGGACAGGGATTCCATCCCACATATGTGCCTTTCGTGGAGACATAGGAGAGCTTGCAATCTTGGGGAAAACAACGAAATGATCTAACTAGATTGTGATTGTTCCGCGTGGGTCAGATACCACATAGAGACGATCCGATTCGAATCCCAGTCCACCACCACGTATTTTAGCTTCTCAAGTTCAAATGAAATAAGAGACCTGTTACCTTAAATAACAAGAGGCTCATTAAATGAAAAAAAGTTTATAGTGTAAGGAATCTCACTGGCAACAACGTTTCTGTTTGCACGATTTGCACCTCTGCTATGCACCAACGTAAACCGGGTCTGACTGACCTGGTAGCGAAGGGGTATGATGCTTACAATGCGTATTCTGAACTACGGTGAAACCTGGGATTCTTCACTTGGCATTAGTGGAGGTGAAAGAGATTTGCTCGTATGTGTTTCAAGTACCGCACATGCCGGAAGTGGGAATATAACACACACGTCACAACTAAAAACTACGATCAGCCTAATAGACCGCTGAAGCGTACGTTTGTTATACTCGTGACTGTGCCGTACCGTAAGATGTGCCCAAATTGGACACGGTGAAAAAATACAGTTCTCTGTCAACAGGTTATTTTCAGCAGGCTTCCGATACGGGAATTTTGTTAGTCTCATGTCATCGGGACGTAAAAAAAGCTTTGACATCATAGCCCTGATTCGAAGTCATTTTGATATTTTCACTATTTCCAACAAATTTCTTAGATTGAGAATACCGCTCAGGTACATAAAGTTACCAATAACTTTGATTATTACTGCCATTCTCGGTATTAAATTCGTTATTCTGCTTCTGCTAAAAGCTTTCTTGAAGGAAACACTCAATCCTTTTTGGTCTTTTTAGAAGCAGCGGCCCAAATGCAGGAAAATATTTATAAATAATCAAATGGTTGCGGCGTTTTGTTGAAACCAGTACGTCCTCTTTCTAGTCATTACTACTCGCAATAATGGAGAACGTAATGCTTCCTTCTGTTCGTCAGAGATTTTCGGGAGGCAGAAAAATCTTTTAACGTAACCTCTCTCCAGTCCATACAGCGAACTGTGTAAAACGCTGGTATCAAACGAACGAAGACGCTGAGATATAGGACTCGCTTCCCAAACGTGTTGGCCTCAGTCCCATAGAGCACGTGGGGGCAGAGACGGAAAAAGCTATTTGATGTGTCGACAGAAGTGCCGACACAGTGTGGTTTGAGGAGACCTAAATACACGCTATAAGCTCACGCAGGATGGCGTGAGGTCTGAAACAGGATACGTAATGAATGCTATAAAGAAAAGTACGTAGCTGCTGGAATACTTAACTTTAATCCATCCTTGTGGTGCATCGCTATTGACGATATAAGTGAGACTCCATAGATACATGCAATAAACTACTAATGGCGCCTTGCTAGGTCGTAGCCATTGACTTAGCTGAAGGCTATTCTAACTATCTGCTCTGCAAATGAGCGAGGCTTCGTCAGTGTGCATCGCTAGCTACGTCGTCCGTACAACTGGGGCGAGTGCTAGTACGTCTCTCTAGACCTGCCGTGTGGTGGCGCTCGGTCTGCTATCACTGAAAATGGCGACACGCGGGTCCGAGATGTACTAATGGACCGCGGCCCATTTAAAGCTACCACCTAGCAAGTGTGGTGTCTGGCGGTGACACCACACTATTAGCACCGACAAACAATACAACGCTCTCCTAAGCTGTTCAGGAGGCAAGAGAAGAGTTGTCACTGAATAATAGATTCATCCGGATACTTGTTGCCTCTATTCCCTGGTGGCTGAATGCAATTGTAGACGAGGATGCGACCTTGGCAGGGTACTGAATTATTCTCTTGTTAGGGAGTAGAATTCCAGGAGACTGTGTTGGATCCCATGGGGGCCGGCCGGAGTGGCCCAGCGGTTCCAGGCGCTACAGTCTGGAACCGCGCTACCGCTACGATCGCGGGTTCGAATCCTGCCTCGGGCATGATGTGTGTGCTGTCCTTAGGTTAGTTAGGTTTAATTAGTTCTAGGTTCTAGGGGACTGATGACCTCAGGTGTTAATCCCATAGTGCTCAGAGCCATTTGATCCATTTGTCTTACGATTTTGTCAATGAATTTCGTTCTGGCCATTTGCAAACAGAATAAAGAATACTTACAAACCACATGATTTCTCTAGCAATATCAGAACCAACTTGTACAGCAGCCAGCGCACTGAAATTCGAGCACGTTTCCACTAAGCCAACATGACACTGATGCGGTATGTACGTTATTAGTCTGATGAAACATCAAACATAATTAATTTGATTTTCTAATCCACCTGCAAAAGCAAAAAGTTCCAGAAACATTCCTCTGTAATAGCTCATGGCTGCGTCAAGATCTGTCTTAGTCGTTCCAGCAGAAAACACTGAACAAAACAGTTCTATGTTAAGTTCGATTAAGATAATTTAACTTTATGTAACAGATTTACATATGCATAAGAGCCTGATGATGAGGAGCAAAACATCGCAAAATGTTAAATACAAAATAAATAATTAAACTGCTTCTCTTTGAGTTGCTTTGTACTACACCAAAGAGAGAACCTTCTTCACGTTCTTGATTCCTCAGTAGCTAAGTGCTCCTAAAGCTGTAGCCTTAGTCTCGAATCCCCCAGGAATAGTACATTAAACTGAGACGTTGCATGGGGGCTTAATTAAAATGCAATAATTTTATTAGTTGTGTATCCGGTTACGAAGTCTCGTAAGCGGTTGGCCCTGAGTAGTATTAGCACGCAATCTGACTGCATAAAATAACAATAAAGAATGAAAGAAAATTTCCGTTAACACAATTGATTAATTAAGTCCCCTGCAACTATAAAAGCTACGAAAAACAAAGCACAAGTGTAACTGTTCTGTGTGTGATAGTGTGATTCAACGTACATGTATCTGACACGGTTCTTCCTCAATACGACAAGATATTTTAAACACCATTTACAATGAACTAATTGAAAAACCAGAAATACTATAATTGCACATAGAAACCAGAATTACAAGTCTGACACATGAACACGAGCCAGATGCTTTGTTGACTGAACCTGTGACCAAGAGGCATTGTCATTAAGGAAATGAGGAATAATATTTTTTTTGTTACCTCCTAGTATATATTGACGAAAAATACACTGTGACCATTGCAACATCTTCCATCTAAACATTACACCAACCGAACAGCATCTACTGTCTCGCCCAACAGAACAACAACTGCACACGACATGCTCTCACTAGTACTGCTCTCGACATCCTCTCAACAAGCACTGCCCGCGACAACCTCTGAACTATTACTGCCCAGTGGAGGCGGCGGAATAATAATCTTTGGCGCATTCTCTGGCGCTGTGACTCAGTGTAGTCATCTTTCAACTTTTTCCTTCTCCTCAATGTGAACCGTTAAAGACCGCAACGAACTTAAGTACCAGTTTACTATGGAACCCTTAAACTTGCTCTGCAGTGTTGTGTAGGTAGAAAAGTAGTTTTTCATAATCGTCAGGTGACTGATGGAGTACGCCACGTCTCATTGATTATTATTTTATAATTCATAGGTGCTTTTCTGTCACTTATTCTCGCAATTTTTTGAATAATGAACTTGGAAAAATGGAAACATTGGATAATTGCCATTCAGAATATTCATATTTATTTTTCGTCATACAAACGGCAGAAAACCCATTCAGAATAATTGATAAGAAGCTGGTTAGTTGAGATATAAATCAGCGTTCGGTGTCATAAATTACGAACATCCACAGTGGGTGTCGTGGTTGGGAGGAAGGAGTTTGCATGAACGACAGTGTGATAGAGCCTAACACTTGTTTATCGCCACGCTAACGAGGTGACAGTCCTGTGACAGAAGTTAAGTCATTGGCAGAAGGATGTGAGCGTAGAGCATTTTGCAGCGACTGACTGGCATACACTGTGACGGTATTGCGTATAGTCTAAGAGGATAGTGGTGTTGATGTTATTCTGTTGAGCAATTCTTTCACACATAGAAATCAAGTATGGCCTAAAATCTAGTAATTTGGCGTTATGATTCAGCGGCATGTGGATAGACTCTGCAAATTCTACAAGCGGTTGTATTTCTTTCTCACCGTAATAGAACTGATGATGTAAGGAAGAATTCCGATTAGAGTTCATAAAATTGTTTATTAAAACACGGCAGGATTCGCAGTTTTAAGCCTCATCATCAGGTGAAAAATTTAAAAGACCATACGCACACCCATCGCTCCTAATCAAAAGTTACTATTCAGAGAATGTGCTGGTGAGCAAAAGGTAAAGGAGATATGCCCCATTCTCAAAAAATTTTCCTGCATCACTATGACAGCAGGCCATTAAGATTACTACGCCAAGAAGAAACGCAGATGATAAACGGGTATTCATTGGACAAATAGATTATACTAGAACTGACATGTGATTACATTTTCACGCAATTTGGGTGCATAGATCCTGAGAAATCAGTACCCAGAACAACCACCTCTGGCCGTAACAACAGCCTTGATACGCCTGGGCATTGAGTCAAACAGAGCTTGGATGGCGTGTACAGGTACAGCTGCCCATGCAGCTTCAACACAATACCACAGTTCATCAAGAGTAGTGACTGGCGTATTGTGACAAGCCAGTTGCTCGCCCACCATTGACCAGACGTTTTCAATTGGTGAGAGATCTGGAGAATGTGCTGGCCAGGGCAGCAGTCGAACATTTTCTGTATCCAGAAAGGCCCGTACAGGACCTGCAACATGCGGTGGTGCATTATCCTGGCTGAAATGTAGGGTTTCGCAGGGATCGAATGAAGGGTAGAGCCACGGGTCGCAACACATCTGAAATGTAACTTCCGCTGTTCAAAGTGCCGTCAATGCGATCAAGAGGTGACCGAGGCGTGTAACCAATGGCACCCCATACCATCACGCCGGGTGATACACCAGTATGGCGATGACGAATACACGATTCCAATGTGCGTTCACCACGATGTCGCCAAAAACGGATGCGACCATCACGATGCTGTAAACAGAACCTGGGTTAATCCGAAAAAATGACGTTTTGCCATTCGTGCATCCAGGTTCGTCGTTGAGTACACCATCGCAGGCGCTTCTGTCTGTGATGCAGCATCGAGGGTAACCGCAGCCATGGTCTCCGAGCTGATAGTCCATGCTGCTGCAAACGTCGTCGAAATGTTCGTGCAGATGGTTGTTGTCTTGCAAACGTCCCCATCTGTTGAGTCAGGGATCGAGACGTGGCTGCACGATCCGTTACAGCCATGCGGAAAAGATGCCTGTCATCTCGACTGTTAGTGATACGAGGCCGTTGGGATCCAGCATGGCGTTCCGTATTACCCTCCCGAACCCACCGATTCCATATTCTGCTAACAGTCAGTGGATCTCGACCAACGCGAGCAGCAATGTCGCGATACGATAAACAGCAATCGCGATAGGCTACAATCCCACCTTTATCAAAGTCGGAAACGTGATGGTACGCATTTCTCCTCCTTACACGAGGCGTCACGACAACGTTTCACCAGGCAACGCCGATCAACTGCTGTTTGTGTATGAGAAATCGGTTGGAAACTTCCCTCATGTCAGCACGTTGTAGGAGTCGCCACCGGCGCCAGCCTTGTGTGAATGCTCTGAAAAGCTAATCATTTGAATATCACAGCATCTTCTTCCTGTCGGTTAAACTTCGCGTCTGTAGCACGTCATCTTCGTGGTGTAGCTATTTTAATGGCCATTAGTTTACAATCAGCTGTATACGTGCATATCGCTGTTCGAAGACATTTGTCACAATAATGTATATCCTCTTGTACTTATGGAACTCTACTTGTGTGTGTATTTTGAAACAACAGATTTTTGTGTGTTATTCTTTGAGTGTGCATCGCACTAAAAGACCTAGGAGCGCTAATAGATATTCTTTTAGATTCAGCATACGAGACTCAAAGGCAGTACGGAAAGCCACCAAGCAGTAATTGTTATTGCTTGTGCAGTTGATTATTGCAGCTCTAGTAATATATTTCTGTCCATTTGCAGCGAGTACAGTTGTGTTATACTGTGTCCTCATTTTGATGGAGTATAATAACAATAGCGTGTGAGACGACTGAAATATGGAAACCTGTGTAACATAACTTAACGGCTTTCATGTTTGAATTAGTTCGCACCATGTTATTTATCATATTGTACCACGTACTTCTAACAGATCCATATAGTACATTCGAATAAACGTTTTTACAAACACTGTTCTCAGTTACTCTCTTTGACAGTTGTTCTTGGTTCGAATTCGGGGACATTAACTGCATCTTATTTGATGAATAAATTTCAGGAAACCGCTGTTAATAACTTCACTTAGTGACGCTGTCATAGTTAACATTACCACTATTATCGCCCAGCTTAGATATAATTTTCTTTCGGTAGATCAATAGTGAGGAGATCCTCAAGAATGTAGAACATGTCATAAATCAAGAACACGGAATACAGGTTAACAATAGAAGAGGTATACTAATCTTCCGTTCTGCTCCCATGTTAAATGGTCCTGATGGACTTGGAATACAGTAGAGCGTCGATTATTCGAACGTCGGTCAACCGAACGACCACTTAACCTAACTGTGTACTCGCTCGCACCTGTTACTCTCCCACTCTACCGTCCATCATCCCTCTCACTCCCAAACAAAGTTTCCCACAGTAGTCGCCGCAGTGGGCCACCGCTGGCGGAACATTTCTTCTAATGGGGCCTTCACAAGGCGCTGCTGACCGGCCAAGCCGCCTGACGCGGTGTTTCAACAATCAGCACACTTCTGTTGGCTTGGCACTGGCAGTAGAAGTAGCGGCAGTATCAAAGCTGTTCACAGCAACAGCTGCGCCAGCTTAGAGTTGAGGCGTGCCGCTCCGCGCAGTTTGAAGGATTGCGCGCCCCCAAGCAGAGCATCTCAAGGTGCAGTCACCTTCTGTTGTCTGTTACGACCACTTGTGTGCTGCTGCGTGAAGAAGTGAACTTGACGATACAAAATGCTTAAACGTAAACATGTTGTCCTTTCTATAAGGGACAAGTACGAGATTATTTTTGTTTAATAAACTGTGCTACATACTATATATTCCTACTGAAGTTGCCTTTGTATGTTAGTTTGTAATACTAAAAGAGAGCCGGCCGGGGTGGCCAAGCGGTTAAAGGCGCTACAGTCTGGAACCGCGCGACCGCAACGGTCTCAGGTTCGAATCCTGCCTCGGTCATGGATGTGTGTGATGTCCTTAGGTTAGTTAGGTTTAAGTAGTTCTAAGTTCTAGGGGACTGATGACCTTAGAAGTTTAGTCCCATAGTGCTCAGAGCCATTTGAACCATTTTGAACTAAAAGAGATGCCTGTTTTTATGTATAAATTTACTGTACAGTACTTCTTTTTGGCAAATAAACATATACAGTTCGATTATCCGAACAAACCAGTTTTCCGAACACTCATGAGCCCCAAGCACTTCGGATAATAGACGCTCTACTGTAATTAAAAAAGGACATACTTTCATCTAAGAGCTAATAATGAACTTGTTTCAAAACAAATAAATGTATAACACATGATGATGTTCCTATGATATTTCTTAGGTTATTGTAATCACACATCATCAAACACAAAATCGGTTAACAATACTTACCGACAGGCTTACTGCGCGGGAGACGTTGAAAAGTCTCATTTTACGTAACATTTACACAACTGGTTCGACAGTAAAATCGTTGATGGAGTGGGAGGCGTTGGAAAACCAATATTTCTTTGGGTTCTTCTTAAACAAAAGTTTACTAGCATTTAAACTTTTAATGGCTGTTGTCAGTTACTGAAAACGTTTGTTGCCTAATAATGGACGTCTTTCTTGTTAGTATCCACAGTTGCTTGAACAGAAATCAGTAGAGCATTGTTGTGTTGACACCATTAATAATTCGGAATACACACTTTTAGGAGAACGTCCTCGCCGCAATTGTAACACCGGTTCCCAACAGATCACAGAAGTGCTGTCGGGCTTGGCTAGTACTTGGATGGATGACTGCTTGGGTATGTCTCCTTAGTCATAAAGAATTGGATAAGGTTCAAATGGTTCAAATGGCTCTGAGCACTATGCGGCTTAACTTCGGAGGTCATCAGTCACCTAGAACTTAGAACTAATTAAACCTAACTAACCTAAGGACATCACACACATCCATGCCCGAGGCAGGATTCGAACCTGCGACCGTAGCGGTCGTCCGATTCCAGACTGTAGCTCCTAGAACCGCACTGCCACTCCGGCCGGCAATTGGATAACGATTATTTGTCAATTAATGTGCATGTCTCGTGGAGACTGCATGTTGGTCTCCATGTTGATATAGTAGAGTACGTATTATCAGCTTGTAGGTCGGAGTTATGTACAAAAACACTGTGCAGGTCGGTAGCGCCTGAAATGTGCCGAGGCCCCAGAAACACCCGTATGAGCTACTGTGCGTTCAGGCCGGTGTCCCGCGGAATTTCAGTGTGAGGGGTGCCGGTGATTTGCGAGCCGGCCTGCCTGTGATTCCCTGCAGCTGCCGTCTGCAAACAGAGCCCCACCCACGCCGCCGCCCCTCGGCACCCCGCTGTCACTGCAAACAGCGGCTCGTTAGCGGGGCCGCCGGCTGAGGGCGCTGCCCGTCACGGGGTTGCCGCCTTCCTGCGACGACACGTCAGCTGACGTCCCGGCGCGCCACCTCTGCACTCGTCAGCACTTCTCCTAAACTCTCTCTCCTGTCGCGGACATCATTAGGTACCGCTCGCATTTCACGATCCAAAGGTCGATGTCATACCAGCAAAATTCTTCTTCGTGTGCGACAGCATCACACTTAATATTTTAGAAGCTTGCTGTTAGCCTCACGTTATCTGGATGGTTGTATGTTGTGCGCCGTTGCATTTATATTACACTGATGAGCTAGAGCGTTAGTGACGACCTACTTTTGGATCACAATATAGCAGCAGTTCTGGAGTCGAAAAGTCTGGTAGGTTCCAGAGGCATGTAGCACAAGATGTCTACATAGGCCCCGCAAAAACGAAGGGGTTATTTGCTGCGGAATCGCCAATGCCCTGGACGGTACGCTCTGAAACATTAGTGCTTGCACCAATAGTGCACTGCTTGATGCAATAATTCACCAACACCCGTTTGATTTTACGGCAAGAAAAAAGGAATAAGAGTGAGATAGTGTTAATACTTTCACCCTTCTTTACCTCCTCTGCATTACTGCAGATGACGTGTCACTGAGGCCGGCTGCGGTGGTCTCGCGGTTCTAGGCGCTCAGTCCGGAACCGCGTGACTGCTACGGTCGCAGGTTCGAATCCTGCCTCGGGCATGGATGTGTGTGATGTCCTTAGGTTAGTTAGGTTTAAGTAGTTCTAAGTTCTAGGGGACTGATGACCATAGATGTTAAGTCCCATAGTACTCACAGCCATTTGAACCATTTTTGAACGTGTCACTGAGCACATTTGCACCGTGCATGCAGTACACGTGAGGTGCCTAGTTGTTTCCACTGCCCTGTGTGGAATACATAAGCTTTTGTACACTTCACTAACCTGCTGTCTTCATGATGATGATGTCCCCAGCGCAGAAAACAGCACACAGGTCGTGGATTCTTTTTCTTGAGGCTGAAATTAACTTCGCAACGAACTGCTGCTACGAATGAACTATAACTCATTTGGAATGACACTCGCGTTTTTATTGATATAGACACGACACACTATTCTTGGTCACAACGTATTGAACATATCTTTCCTTAGTCATTATATTTGGCTAAAATAACATGAAATACATCCTGCCACAGACAACACGTCTGTCTACTGGAACCGTCAAAACTGGAGAATAAAATTCCATGAATCAAATACTACTATTACAGACAACATGTCTGTACCTAGCGACGGTCGGAGCCGTAGTAAATAAAATTGCATGAAACAAATACTGCTATCACAGACAACATGTCTGTCTACTGGAACGGTCAGAACTGGAGAGCCGGACTGCCCGAGACACTTCGCGCGTCAAGCCAACAAGGCGTGACCCGAACGCCAGCGAAGTGCATCGGCAGTAATATCGTCAGCGTTTTGTTTTAGTAATACTTTGATTTTAATAATTTTGAAATGACTGATTGATAGCTGGCTGTTGAGAGATGTTTATTTAAAAAAATGAAGTAATTTGGATGACAGGTTTAATTAATAATAGCAACTAAAGTTTAACGTTTTGGCGCCCTACCGCCGAACACAGCAGCCAATCACAGAGCAGCAGCATCATGCAGGCGGTCTTTCTCACGGGAATGGTACCGAATCTAACAACTGTCACCGGTACCTCATCCCACATTACGTCATCTCTATGCTTCTTGCATAGAGTCTGTGTCGCCTGGCCACCAAGAGCTGTTGCAGGACGATTGATTCACGGATCCACTTATATGGCTCCTTCCGTGTTCAGCGATTTTACGACTATGACGAGTTGGGCCTGAAGATGGCATCAATGTAATGCCGAAACTGGTAGCAGCACATAGAAGTTCATAAAATAAAATAAACTTCTACAAATCATACAGCTGCTGGTAAATTACTGCATCAAGAAGTTAATGCCAGCCGTCGTCCCGCGATCCATAATGGATCAACGAAGAATACTGTACTGTGTTGTCAGGTCTGCCACAGATGGTTGAACAACTCATTTTACAGATTGGGCAAGACGGCGATCTTCATCTTCTGTGGGGAATGGTCATCCTACGCCTTGAGGGCTACTTTTGGTTTCAGAGTCCTTCAGCCACTTTCCACAGATGCTCACGACAGTAGCACACGAACATCTAACGAGGTTCGACGTTTCGAAGATGATCGTTGCCAGGCGTCGGTCTACAACAATCTGCCCTTAGTGGAAGTCGCCTATGTCAATGGATCCTCCCTTTTGGATCCCATATCGTCACTACAACGGTTTCCCGTTTGCCTCTGCTCCGTTTATATGCGCTCCTTACTGCGTTAAGTTGTCGCAGCGCCGTATTTGTTAGAAGGCTTCAGCTAAGTAGCTTTCTCCAAGCACTGCCAAGAAAATTTGCAAATGTGCAAACGCCAATAAAGTCCAGCTATTACAAAAAGCAAAATGGCGTCTTGCATTATGAAGCTGCCACTACTAATGCACGAGCGAACTGTCGAGCGCTGACTGAGACAGAAGACTCTGGAAGGCTGCGGCTGAAGTTGTAGCTCAAATGGTGCAAATGGTTCTGAGCACTAAACATCTGAGGTCATCAGTCGCCTAGAACTACGTAAACCTAACTATGGACATCACACACATCCATGCCCGAGCAGGATTCGAACCTGCGACCATAGCAGTGGCGCCGTCCGGACTGAAGCGACTAGAACCGCTCGGCCACACCGGTCGGCTGAAGTTGTAGCTACGGCCGGCAGAGCGCGCTCGTGGTGGCAGCCGCTGAAGGCGTGCATCAGTGGGTGCGCATCACTGAATCCGTGAAACGTCCCCTTTGAACAATTATACATGACTGTGCTTAAACTGACACACAATATTTTGTTAGCGCAACGCAATCTGACTCTCAAAATTCCCTACAAAAGAATGGCCCTGACTAACATTAAACTATACCTTTCACAAATCACTTACCTCACAAAAATCTTCGCTACTCAAGCTACTGCAATACAGCGAGCGCCACTACTGCCAGCTAAATAAAAGATTCAAACTATGGAAGGCACTAACTACTGATAGGGATAGTTAGCAAATGAAAGATATTAGTAGAGAACAAACAATGTATTTACCTTGATATCATCATATATAAATATAGCAGTTGATGACAAATTACAAATCTCCGCCATCTCTCTCCCCACATCCACCACTGCTGGCGGCTCACCTCCAACTGCGCAACGCTACGCGCTGTTCACAGCCAGCTGCCTAACACTACAATGGCGAGTATTACAACAATGCAAAGCAGCCACAGACTGCACACAGCACAGCCAGTGATTTTCATATTGAGCGCTACGTAACGTTGCCAATAAGAAAACATAAACAGCCTACTTACATCCGATACGTTCCCGCTCGACAACTACCGGCCTCTGTCGGGAACGTGCGTTTCTATTGCCAACAGAGAGACGACAATGAGGATTATCCTTTGACGTAATACACTAATTTTTGTGACAAGTTAGACTGGCGACGCTTGTAAACAGTGATTTCAGACATGAGTCTGGTGCTGTGGAAGTGGATCCGAACGTTTTAAAGAAGAAAGTAGTATAAACAGACAACAAAATCTCTTCTACAAAATGTGATCGTTGGATTCCTCCGTAAGCAGTATGTCAGTTTCCAGTCATCAGGTATCGATATTTTTCGGCTTTTTATAGAACGACAGAATGATGAGAGCGCAAAGTGATCTCAGGCTCCCCACATTCGGCGTGGCACAGAGAATGGAGCGCCTGCGGAAGTCCGGAGTGCAGGTTCTCTGGCTGAATATTCATGAGCACTGACTGACCCGCTCGAGCCCTCGGTCAACACTCGGACGTCATGGAGAGCTGGAGCGGCCAACAAATTGGCGCCGGCGCTGATGAGCGCGCGCAGCCGCGCTGTTTGCTCGCTGAGGGCGGGGAGGGGGTGGACGGCCGGCTGCTGGCTGGTGGTTGATGGTTGCTGGCTCAGCTGATCAGCTGCTCCTGCCTGCACGTGTGGCTGCTGTCAGGGGAAGCAACACAGTAGCTGGCAGTAAGCTCCACAGGCACATCCTGCAGTTCTTGTTAGGAACCACGATGCTGCTGCAAAACTGAAAGTGGCTTTAGTTTTCGTGTCATCATTCTTCTGGATCATTTAATTCGACACCCACAACTTACTCTCCAGCGTCCATTCCTTGGTCGCAGAATAGCAACTGCACCTAACGCCCCGATTACTTGTTGGATCTACACTATGTGGTCCGCAGATCGTGGTCTTGCAGCAGCGCTCTCGATTCCCGCGCACTGGGTCCCGGGTTCGAGTCCCGGCGGGGTCAGGGATTTTCCCTGCCTCGAGATGACTCGGTGTTGTTGTGTCGTCTTCATCATCATCATTCATCCTCATTAAGGTCGGAGGGAGGCAATGGCAAACCAACTCCGCTAGGAACTTGCCTAGTACGGCATTGCGGGTCTACCGCATCCTCCCCTACGCTCCTCGGAGTATGGGACCTCATCGTCATCGTTGTCGTACACAATGTGATCAAAAGTACCTGGACAGCTTCAGAAACACACGTTTAGGTGTACTGTGCTACCACCTATTGCCAGATATTCCATATCAACGACCTCGGTAGGCATCAGACATCGTGAGAGAGCAGAATGGGGCGCTCCGCTGAACTCACGGACTTCGAACATGGTCAGGTGATTGGGTGAAACTTGTGTCATACGTCTGTACGCCAGATTACCACACTCCTAAACATTCCTAGGTCTAATGTTTCTGATGCGATAGTAAAGTGGAAACGTGAAGGGACACGTACGGCACAAAAGCGTACAGGCCGACCTCGTCTGTTGGCTGACAGAGACCGCCGACAGTTTTCCAGACCATCACACAGGAATTCCAAACTGCGTCAGGATCCACTGCAAGTACTATGACAGGTAGGCGGGAGATGAGAAAACTTGGATTTCATGATCGAGCGGGTGCTCATAAGCCACACATAACGCCGGTAAAAGCCAAAAGACGCCTCGTTTGGAGTAACGAGCTTAAACATTGGGCAATTGAACAGTGGAAAAAAGTTGTGTGGGGTGACGAATCACGGTAGACAATGTGGAGATCCGATGGCACGGTGTTGGTATGCCGAATGCCCGGTGAACGTCATCTGCCAATAGTAAAATTCGGAGGCGGTGGCGTTATGGTGTCGTCGTGTTTTTCATGGAGGGGTCTTTCACCCTTTCACCCCTTGTTGTTTTGCGTGGCACTATCACAGCACAACCCTACATTGATATTGAAAGCACATTCTTGCTTCTCGCTGTTGAAGAGCAATTCGGGAATGGCGATTGCATCTTTCAACACGATCGAGCACCTGTTCATAATGCGCGGCCTGTGGCAGAGTGGTTACTCGACAGTAACATCCCTGTAATAGACTGGCCTGCAGAGTCCTGACTTGAATAATATAGAACACCTTCGGGATGTTTCGGAACGCCGACTTCGTGCCAGGCCTCATCGACCGACATCGATACCTCTTGTCAGTGTAGCACTCCGTAAAGAATGGGCTGCCATTCTTCAAGAAACCTTGCAGCACCTGACTGAACGTATGCCTGCTAGAGTGGAAGCTGCCATCAAGGCTAAGGGTGGGCCAACACCACATTGAGTCCCAGCATTACCGATGGAGGGCGCCACGAACTTGTAAGCCATTTTCAGCCAGGTGTCCGGATACTATTGAACACATAGTGTATTTGAGTCTCTAACTTCCCCTATATTTTCAACCCTATACAGCTTCCTAAAGAACCACGGAAGTTATTCTGTGTGCTGGCGTACATGTGGTCAAGGCTGTTACGACTACACTGCAGAAGTTTCGCTGGGAAGCCCTTACACATCCTCCATACAGTCCCGATCCCTCCCAATGCTTTTGGAGAACTGAAGAAAAGGTTTCGTGGCCGTCGATTTGCTTCGGATGAAGCAGTGCATGCCTAGGTACACTCTTGGTTCCGTAGAACAGCAAACATGTATCTATCGAGACACTGACCGTCTTGCTTCACAGTACGACAAATATATTAACAGTTGCGGTGATTACTTTTGAAATAATGAACACTTTACTTACTTTTTTGTAACTACCCCTTTTTCATTTGACTACCCCTTATACGAAGGACAGACAATAAAGAAGTCGTAAACTGGGATAAAGACAGCAGAGCTGCATGTATCAACCTGAAATTGATTTTCCTTTTCAACATGCTCCCCTTGTAAACACTTTTCCCATCGGTTGACAAAACGTTAAAAGTCTGGTGCATAGAATTCTAGTGGCAGCGCTCGTGTCAAACGAGTGACCTCTATGGATATAATCAGTTTATTTGGTTTCTTAAACTGCTGCAGTCCACAAGACGGGAAAACAATGTCCTACCACTGAATTACCAGAGCGACCAGTAAGCTCCTTCTTGGTGACTTTTCTGTTGTCCGCTGCGGAATTCCTGTATCCAGTTGAATAAAAAATTCCATGAAATACATTTATAACCATATACGGGACGAATTTTACTATGAACAAGCTCTGCGGACATTTCCTCAGCTCACAAAAATCGCGTTGTTCTAGTCGGGTAAACACTCATAGCACATCTGCCGTCTGTGTTTGACTGCAGATCATTAATCATTGATCGTGGAATGCTGCCAATCGGCTATCTTCTACGTGACATGTACTGCGCCTTCTAGATACGTATAGGCGCGAAGTTTTAAACGCTATGCCATATTCTGGGGTTTGCGACGTCTTTATTGACTCAACCCCGTATTTTTGTATCAAATTTGAGGTACAAAAAAGTAACAAAAATATTTGTATCTCATGTTTTGTCTGACTCTGCTAATGTAGGAGAGCTGTTCAGGAACTACGGTCCGATCTGTCGTGAAATGGAAACCACAGTGAAAATCAAAAAGTCTTATTTGCAGCAGTTAGCTACGTCTTCCAGTTACTTCTCTAGATAGTCGCCACTCCTACGAAGATATTTGACGTAGCGTTTTAGCAACTTTCCAACACCCCCATCGTAGGAGGCAGCCACCTGTACTTTCAACCAATTCTCTACGTTTACTTGCAGCTCGTTGTCTGTGCCAAAATGCTGTAGTTGGCATTTCATGCGAACAGAGATGGTAATCAGAGAGAAGCAATTCCGGACTGTATGGTGGGTGATCGAACACTTGAATTGAAAACGCTGCAGGAGAGTCCTCTGCGCCCCTGCATTTTTTGGCCATGAATTATAATCAATAAGGAAATACATTACCTTTATGTTGGGGGTGTTAGCGTCATGAAATCAGGCGGAATATCTCACAGGCACTCATACTCGGCGGAAAGAAGAATAATTTCCGTTTAATTTTCAATGCCTGCAGTGAGGATTCATTGCCATCTTTGCACCTTCATGCCACATTGAATACAGCTACTGGCCCAGGAGTGGCATCTTCAGTCACATGCGTTTGCAGCATGTTGGTTTTGGTAGGCGTGACGTGAGGACAACAGATATTGAAGATGAAGTGATCCATACATTTAACAATGAAACGTGCTATAGCCCGTTGTTTGGGAACAGGTCACTTGTCTATTTGGAAAGCAATGCTCGAGATCAACCTACATGTATACCGTCGCCAAAGAACGGTGGTTTAGGATCATCTGATTACTGACGTCGTATGCGGGTTGTGCAGTTTGCGCACACCAAACAGTGAGTGATATTGTCTTCCATACAAGCGTTTCATTTACAGATGAGCCCTTCTTTACACACGACGAGTATTTTAACAGCAGAAACAGCCACATGTGAGACGGTGAGAACCGGCAAGCGGTTGCTGTTAGGCAGTGAAAACGTAGTGTGTTGTGGGGTGATCACTCTGTTGTATAAATAATTCAAAAGCCAAGATCGCTTAAACACTGTTTACTAGATGACCGGTTTCAACACACTAAAGGTGCCGTCATCGGATCTGTGAAGATATAACATGGCAGGTTTGAGGGAGGGCTTACATGAGTTAACTATGTACATTACTATTAGTACAGCACCACATAATGTAACTTAATATGCATAAATCATTTGGATATAACGTTAAATGAGGCAGGCCAACTGATATAAAATCATTGTCTTAGAAGTAAAAATTAAAAAAACAACTGCTCTCATGGTCATTCTGTTCCATTAGATATATAGAACCGAAGTCACAAGATAAAACTATTTGACACTTGACCGCAGCTTGCTGTTACGTTTTTGTTAGATTGCACCAGCGAAGGTGCCCCGTGAACATTTGAGCGGGATTGATGATAATTATCTCCTAGGACCTGTAATACTGCCACATACACTGTCCACTGCTTTCGCGCGTCAAATAAAAAGTAGGGAAGTGACTGGACCAATCAAGAAGATGTGATGCGACGTCAGAGAGCTCTACTGAAAATTGACGGCAACGACCACGATTAGTACAAATATTTTGCCACCCAGCTTGGTTGTAATTTGCGAAATGCCCTGAACACAAGTTGACAGGAGCGTTTCCCCGGGCATCTTACGACTGTAAACATTGGAGCGCGGTGGGGTCGTGAAGTACTAGTTTTGGTGCCGGTGCACTGTACACCAGATAGGAAATCTCCTCTGGACTGAGAGGGAGACTAGGTGCATTAATAATGTCTGCTCCTGGAGATACCCTTGCGCAGACTTAAGAGTGTCACTGTGATCTGGACAGAAGTTAGATTCTTTTCGGAATTTATGTCATCGGGTTTCATCAGCTGTCATCGATCATCGCTGAACCCAGCAGTACAGAGGTTAGACTGCTGTTTGCTTTCTACACACTACCTGAGATCTTGGTGCTAAAGTATTGGCGGCGCCAGCATAGAAGGGACCCGTAACTCTAGCTTTGGCGCTACTGTACCTTCAACTTTGTATGTGAATTTTTCAGAGAGTTCTCATTTCCGATCGGCATTCTGTCGCACACTCAGGGTTTGTCACTATGTTGATTGACCATTTCATAATACTTTACCGCATTTACTATTTCTTAATAGGACCCTTTATAAAGAAATTGCCAACTACTTATTCTCAAAACCATCAGTATGTGTCATTGTTCTATTAAATCATTGTTCAGTGAATCGCACGTTTACATGTTTATTAGGTAAAATAAATCTCTTTGTGATATTTAACTTGTTTATCATTTAGTAGTCAGATGACAAATTTCATTTCCCGCCCATTTTTGTAACTATTTAGCATAGAGATTGATTAGTAACTTTATTAAATTGTAGCGTGTGTGTCACACTTTTTACTATTCATCTGCAGCGTCATTTTAGTAATTCTCTTTGCGTTCATTTCTCCATTGTGCTTAATTTAAGTGGTAATAAAAAAGGGGGTTGAATGTACAAGTAGCTGTCATTCAAATTCCTTAGGTGTTCTTCACATTTGGGCGGGTATTAAAATGGAGATCTGTGGCATGTATTGAGGCACAGGGCGGACTGTTTGAACCATTCGTGTAAACTGTCAGAACATGCCTAATAATAATAAAAAACGACTATTTTTGTGCAGATAGTTATTATTTATTTATTTAACCTGATCTGAGCAGGGCCATCTGGCTCTCTCTTACAACAGACCTGGATTTCACATGTACAGTACCCGTTATACATCACAGTTACCTATGAAATAACAAGTTTAATACGAAAAATGAGTACTAAAATGATTCGAGGGCCTATAACGACAATGTGAAAAAATTATACTGACTGTAAACTAATAAAGTTAACACTGGCAGCACTGTTACTACTGTTCCTGCTGTCACTAATAATAATAATAATCGTAATAATAATAATAATCCCCCCAATGAACGGTCGGTGGTGGAGCTTGCGTGCCTCGGCGATACAGATAGCCGTACATAGGTACAACCACGACGAAGAGGTATTTACTGAGCTGGCAGACAAAGGTGTGGTTGCTGAAGAGGGGCGGCAACCTTTCCAGTAGTTGCAGCGGCTACGGTGTGGGTGACTGACTAATCTGGCCTTGCAGTATCAACCAAAACGGCCTTACTGTGCTGGTAGTGCGAACGGCTGAAAGCACAGGGAAACTACAGCCGCAATTCTTCCCGAGGACATGCGGCTCTACTGTTCGGCAAAATATTCTGGAGGTAAAGTAGTTCCCCATTTCTGCCTCTGGGCGGGGACTACTCAGAAGGATGTCGTCGTCAGGAGAAACAAAACTGGCATTCTGCAGATCGGATCATGGAATATTAGATTCCTTAACCGGACTGATAGGTTAGAAAATTTGAAAAGGGAAATGGATAGGTTGAAGCTTGATATAGTGGGAATTAGTGAAGTTCGATGGCAGGAGGAACAGAACTTCTGGTCAGGGGCTATAAATTAATAGTCAAAAAAGGGTAGTGCAGGAGTGGGCAGATGATGAAGAGATTCAAGAAATTTTTTGAAGGACATCATCTTTACGCCAGTGACTGTTATAAGTTTTTATTACACTATTGTAATTTCGGTATTAGGCCATTATCAAGTGCTGATATTATGGCTTTAAGCCATGTCAACGTAATCTAAAGCCATAATATCAGCACTTGATAATGGCCTAAGGCCGAAATTGCAATTGTAATAAAAACTTAGACAGTCACTGGCGTAAGGATGACGTCATTCAAAAAAAATTTTATGACTGTGAATCCCAGCTACAAGAAGTGAGATTCAAGAAATTTGTTGTGATATAAGAGAAATCATGCAGACAGTTGAATGAGACGAAGGTTTAATTGCGATGAGGGAATTCGATATCAGTAAAGGAAGGTAAAGAAAAATAGTCGGTGAATATGGACTGAGGGAAATGAATGCAAGAGGAAGCCACCTGGTAGAATATTGCACTGAGCATAGTTTAATCAACGTTAACACTTGGCTTAGGAATCATAAAAGGAGGTTGTATACGTGGAAGAGACGTGGAGGCACCGGAAATATTCAGAATGATTATGAAATGGTAAGACAGAGATTTAAGAACCAGATTTTAAATTGTAAGACATCTCCAGGCACATAGCTGGACTCTGACCACAATTTGTTGGTTAACAATAGATTAAAATCGAAGAATCTGGAAAACGGTAGAAAATTAAGGAGATGGGATGTAGGAGTAGCGCTTTGATTAGTAATCAAAACGGCTTCGGTTCCGGGTTTGAAATCTGCCACTGCTTAAATTTTGATTAATAATCAGCACCGGCATAAGAAGTATCCTCATCCTGCCAACGGCCGTGTCAAAGAGGGCGGAGGAGAGGACAGAGGTTTAGGCACTCACTTGTCCTTGGGGTGGGAAACTGCCCCTAAAGGCGGAAGAATCAGCAATGGTCTACGGCATGAGGATGAGAAGGCAATGTAAACCACTGCATTAAAGACACATAACGTGTATCCACAGGACATGTGGCCTGTGATTCAAAAAGTGTCATAACGATCTGTCCATTGGCAAAAAGTTTCGGATTAGTCCCCCACTCGGATCTGCTGGAGGGGACTGCCAAGGTGGAGGTGACCATGAGAAAAAGATACAGTAACCAACGAAAGGATATCGTTCTACGAGTCGGGATGTGGAATGTCAAGAGCTAGAAAATCTGAAAACGGAAGTGCAAAGGCTCAATCTAGATATAGTAGCGGTCAGTGAAGTGAAATGCAAAGATGACAAGAATTTCTGGTCAGATGAGTATTGGGTAATATGAACAGCAGCAGCAAATAGTATAACTGGAGAAGAATTCGTTATGAAAAAGTAGGTAGCGGAGAGTGTGTGTCACTGTGAACAGTTCAGTGATGGGGTTGTTCTTATCAGAATCGACAGCAAACCAACACCGACAACGGTAGTTCAGCTATACATCCCGATGTCGCAGGTTGAAGATGAAGAGATAGAGAAAGTGTATGAGAATGCTAAAGGCTAACACAGTACGTAAGGGGAGATGAAAGTCTAATAGTCATGGGGAACTGGAATGCAGTTGTAGGGCAAGGTGTAGAAGAAAAGATTACAGGATAATATGGACATGGGAGAAGGAATGAGAGAGGAGGAAATCTAACTGAGTTCTGTAATAAATTTCAGCAAGTAATATCAAATAATCTGCTCAAGGCTCACAAGAGAAGGAGGTATACTTGGAAAAGGCCAGGGGTACGGGAAAATTTCAGTTACATTATATCATCTCCAGACAGAGACTCTGACATCAGATATTGGATTGTAAGGCATGACCAGGAGAAGATAAAGACTCATATCACAATGTAGTGGTTATGAAGCAGGCTGAGGTGTACTCAAGAAGAATCAATGTGCAAAGAAGTACTAAGGAATGACGAGATACGCTTGAAGTTCGCTAAGGCTATAAATACAGTAATGAGGAATACTTCAAATAATTAATTAGGAAGCACAATTGAAGAGGAATGGACATTTATAAAAAGGGCATTCAGAGAAGTTGGAAAGAAAAACTTAGACACAAAGATGGTAGCTGCGAAGAAACAATGAGTAACAGTAGAAATACTTCAGCTGGCCGATGAAAGAAGGAAGTACAAAAGTGCTCAGGGAAATTCAGGAATACATAAATACTAATCACTTACTAATGAAATAAGTAGGAAGTGAAAGGAAGCTAAGGCGAAACGGCTGCATGAAAAACGCGAAGAAAACTAAAAAGAAATAATTGTCGGCATAACTTACTGAACATATAGGAAAGTCGAAACAACATTCGGTGATATTAAAAGCAAAGGTGGTAACATTGAGCGTGCAACGGGAATTCCTCTGTTACCTGCAGAGGAGAGAGCGGATAAGTGGAAAGAGTAGATAACATTAAATCAGAATTTCTAAAATCACTGGAGGAAGTGGCAACAAAATGATTATTCATGTTGATATGTAGAATGTATGGTTCTGGCGATATGGCATGTTAATTTCGGAAAAACATCCTCCAGACCTTTCCGAAAAC
The DNA here is from genome assembly GCF_021461385.2 of Schistocerca piceifrons. Classification (NCBI taxonomy): domain Eukaryota; kingdom Metazoa; phylum Arthropoda; class Insecta; order Orthoptera; family Acrididae; genus Schistocerca; species Schistocerca piceifrons. The sequence goes on from NC_060138.1 coordinate 308,028,604, forward strand.
TGCAATAGCTGACAAGAGCGAGAACCATCGCAAAATCGGCTAAACAGCTCATGCATCCAAGTTGTTGATAAGAATAATGTACAGAAGAATGAAGAAGTAAATTGAGGATGTGACACACTTAGTTTGGCTTTAGGAAATTTAAAGGCACCAGAGACGCAACTCTGGCTTTGACATTGGAAGAAAGACTGAAGAAAAATCAAAACACGTTCACAGGCTTTGCCGACCTGGAAAAATAGTTCAGCAATGTAAAATGGTGCAATTTGTTCGAAATCCTGAGAAAAATAAGGGGTAAGCTGTAGAGAGAGATGGGTAATATACAATATACAATATGTACAATAGCCAAGAGGAATAATAAGAGGGGACTAGCAAGCACGAAGTGCTCGGATTAAAACAGATGTAAAACAGGGATCTAGTTTTTCGCCTTATTGTTCAATTTGTTAATCGAAGAAGCAATATGGAAATAAAATAAAGATTCAGGAGTCGGAATTAAAATTTAAGTTGAAAGGATATCAATGATAAGATTCACTGATGACATTGCTATTCTCAGTGAATGTGAAGAAGAATTACATGATCACTAAATGAAATGAACAATCTAATGAGTACAGAATACTGACTGCGATTAAATCGAAGAAAAACGAAAGTAATGAGATGTGGCAGAAATGAGAACAGATAGAAATACGGGTAATATTGACAAAAAGAAGGGACAGGGTGATAGGGCGTCACTTAAGACATACACAGAGACGGAACGCATCCGCGAACAACTGAGGACGTACACTGCAAGTGCTGCTCTGAGATGTATTGGTTGCCACAGGAGAGGAATTCATGGCGGGCCGTAACAAATCAGTCAGAAGACTAAAGCCCCTCCCCCCCCCCCCCAAAAGAAAGACGAAAAAGAAAAACCCGTGATCAACAGGCTAGTTAAAATTTGTACAGGAACCAGATGGCAGTTATAAGAATTAAGGGACATGAAAGAGAGACAGTGGTTGAAAATTGAAAGAAGCAGGATTGTAGCCTATCCCCCATTTTACTCAATGTGTATACTGAACAAGCAGTGAATGAAATGAAAGAAAAATCTAGAGTCGGAATTAAAGTTAACGGAGAACAAATAAAAACTTTGAGGTTTGTGATGACGTCGTAATTCTGTCAGGGATTCCAAAGAACTTGGAAGAGCAATTGAACGGAATGGATAGTGGCTTGAAATGAGGATATAAGATGAACATCAACAAAAGGAAAACAAGGATAATGGAATGTAGTCGAATTAGGTCAGGCGATGCTAAGGAATCAGATTAGGAACATGAGTTTTGCTATTTGGGTAGCAAAATGATGATGGCGGAAGTAGAGAGGATATATATTATACATTGCAACTGGCACGAAAAACATTTCTGAAGAAGAAAAATTTGTTAATATCGAATACACAGCGTGATTATAATTATAGTTAAACTTCCAAAACGCTGTAGAAATAACACCACTGGTCAAAATGACGTCTAATTGCAACGGAATATTATCGGAGAAGGAGGCAAACGTATGGCAGAAGAAAAAAAAACTGTATGAAAATAGATCAGTAGATGACGATGTATGTGTCATAATACAAGTACGTCAATGAGAACACCTTTTATGCGCACGACCCGTTAAATTTGGTACGAACAGACCGCGTACACGGCTGTTCCTCCTTTCGCCTCTGCGACGTTCGCCATGACTGTCTCAATGCAGGATCGCACTCTGTTTGTAAACCTGTATTACAGGAATGGTGACTGTGCACACACCGCTCTGCAGAAGTTCCGGACACTGAAGGGTTCGAAAAAAAGCGTTGGTCCGATGACTGCCGTGGGTCTGGAGAATATGATTCGGAAATTCGAAAAGACGGGTTCTTTTTCTGTGCAACCTGGTAGATAGGGAAAACTAATTGATTATACGTCAGTGTAAGCAGTGGCCACAGCAATGCAAGAGGAGACGAGTAGTGGTGTGAAAACGTGTAGTGCACGGAGAATTGCCCGAACATTGGACGTACCGCGAGCACGGTGCGTAAAATCCTACGAAACATCCTCTTTTGCTATCCAGTCAAAATTACGCATGTGCACGAGTTGCTTCCTGTTGGCCTGCCAGCTATAGAATATCTTGCTCGCATGGTAATGGACAATGATTGGCCGTGGAAGATTTTGTGGACAGACGAAGCCCACTTCCATCTGACAGGATATGTCAATACGCAGAATTGCCGAATATGGGCACCGGAAAATCCACACGCAAATCAACCAGTACCACTTCATCCTGAAAACGTCACTGTGTGGTGCGGGTTTATGGCATCATTTATCATAGGGCCATATTTTTTCGAAGAGACAGGTGCTTCCGGTCCTGTTACCTGTACCGTCACTGGTAAGTGCTATGAGTGTCTTTTGCGCAACCACATCATTCCAGCTCTCCAACAGCGTGGATGTCTGGATGGGTTCATTTTTATGCAAGATGGTGCATCTCTGCTCATTGCAAATCCAGTTAAGCAGCTGCTGAAGCGCTGTTTCGGAGAATCTAGAATTATCGGCCACCATCATCTCTGAGGGATACCACCTTGATGAAGCGCTGTTCCTGCATGTGGAGAGGCTTCCGTATCCATGTGAAGCTGAGGGCTATGTCGAAGGTAGAGGACCTCAGCCGATGGATCAGACTAAGAGTGTTCCACAACGTCCCATCTTCCCTGTCCACTCCTAGTCCTACCCAATTCCCTTTCTCAAACCAAGGTGTGATACGATCCGTGCCGAAGGGTGCGTGGCACGTGGGACGATGTTTCGCAAACGGGGCCTCGGGGATACTGGGCGACCTCCCTGAGTAAGTAGCCTTTCACTGCGTGAGGTATACGTGGAGTGGACCGTGTAGATCCCCAAATCTCGTTGGACCAATATGAACACGATTAAAGAAAATAAAGGAAAAAAACTGAGGGGCAAATTGCGACCTCAGACACCCAAACATCGGGGTCAAGACCGATGGAAGGCATTTCCACTACTGAATCAGCGCCTACACCTGAGGCAAAAGTGGGGACTGTAACCGAGAAGCTAGACCAGATTAAGATAAAAGCCTTGTCTGGGGCCCAGAGGAGGAAAATACTCAGGGATCAAAGGAATAAGGAAGGGAAAGGATGGCTTCCTAAAGACTAGTGGATGTAATTAAAAGGATTTGAGCCTAAGATCCTCAGGAAAAAAGTGTCTCAGGTTGAAGGGGATACACAGACACCCACAACGTCGAAAACAGGTAGCAAGAAGATAAAGGAGGAATCTCTCTCCTCCCTGTCCAGAAAATACCTGGGCAAGAACTAGGGAAACAGACCTGTGGTACTGCAGTCTCGGTTTTTAGGATGGCAGTTATCCAGGAAGGCTATCCACTGGTGGCCGTCACCCCGCAGCATGAGGAATTGGTACAGACGGCCCTCTTTGAAAAGACTGGGGGGGGGGGGGGGGGATGCTGGTCCAGGACCCAACTTCAGTAGGGTCTATCTGGATAGTGGTGCCCTCGTTGTTGTTTGTGAGGGGGTGCACATGGTGGAATGGCTTAAGGACAAGTTGCCCATGAAATCTCCATGGGAAGATGCGAAGCTGCTGGTCAAGACAGTAGCAGAGCTTCTTAAGACCGCAAAGGTGTCAATATGGGCACCAAAGATCCTTAAGGAAGTCTCTCTTAAGACTCTGTTCGAGAAAATAGGGGCCAGAACCCAAAAGTTTCGATAGAAGACTGGAGAGTGATCAACCAGAAGGTTGGACCAGAAGGACGAACCCTGGTGGTGCAGGTCAGGGAGGAGTCCCTGAAGGCAATGCGGGAGCAGGACCTGAAACTGTTATTAAATTACGGTTCTCGCAGGTACTGTCAGGGTTCTCAAAGACCTCAAAGATGACAGCAAGACGGAGACTGGAGGTGCCGCAGATTAATCTGCAGCACAGTAAAGAGGCGTCTGTGCACCCTGAGCCACTGCCTGTGGAGGCAGGAAGTGGACGTGGCCCTGATACAAGAACCCTGTTTCTATAAAGGGGGCGTATCAGGCCTCGGTGGCACTGGAGGTAAGCTGATCATGCTATAAATATAAGAAACTCTAGAACATGCGTCTAAGTAAGAAATGGAATTTCTTTCACGCTGCTCGCTGGGGTGGCCGAGCGGTTCTAGGCGCTACAGTCTGGAACCGCACGATCTCTACGGTCTCAGATTCGAATCCTGCCTCGGGCAGGGATGTGTGTGATATCCTTAGGATAGTTAGGTTTAAGTAGTTTTAAGTTCTAGGGGACTGATGACCTCAAAAGTTAAGTCCCATAGTGCTCAGAGCCATTTGAACCATTTTTCTTTCATGCCAGTGATAGATTTCTGCTCCAGGGTCTTAGAGACCATTAAAATGCAGCAATGTGAGGAAGTTATCACGAAGGAAATTATGTTGGCCTCAGCATACCTTCCTTACTAAGACAGCTCTCTTCCTCCTTTGGAGGTGAGGAGACTGGTAGAGGCTTGCCATCAGCAGGGTGCGACTCCAATGCCCACAACCTAGTGTGGGGCAGCAAGGACACCAACAGTAACTTCTTGAATTTCTTTTAGCTAACAGCTTGGAGGCCCTGAATAGGGGCAATGAACCTACATTCAGGAATAGCAGAAGGGAAGAAGTAATTGAGATAACCTTTGGTTCCATGATGATGGGCAGCTAAGTCAAACAATGGCATGTGGCGTTAGAGCCTTCCTCATCGGACCACATGTACATTAAACTCAAGAAATGGGAATTAGATAGATCATGACCTATAGTAATCGAAGGAAAACAGATTGGGAGATATATAGGAGGGACCTTGACTTAGGCGTATCGGAAAATAAAGCCTCGGTAAGGTATCCAGTAGAGTTTGAGGAAGTAGTGGAGGCTGTTACCTCTGCCATAGTGATCTCATATCAGTACAACCGCACAAAGACTTGCACAAATAGGAGTGTGCCTTGGTGGAATAATAACTTGGAAACGCAAAGATATGGAGACTGTTGAACAATGCGAGATGTAAGGGACAATGGGCTAAATATCGTGAGGCCCTTGTCAATTACAACCTTGGAATCAGACAAGCAAAGAAGGCGTCCTGGAAGGCATTCTGTGAGGAAGCGGAGACTATGGCTGCTCAAGCAAGACTTCACAGAATTCTCACTAGAGTACCAACCAGTCCAGGAGGTATATTGAGGAAGGCTGATGGGGAATACACAAAGACAGCAAATGAGAAGCTGGAACTACTCCTCAAAACTCACTTTCCTCAATATGCTCTGCTGGACAACACAGATCAGAATGTGATCCCAGAGAGACAATGGCTCTCAGCCACTTGAAGAGAGGATTGGGAATCGGCCAAGGATTGTGTGGACTTTAATAAAATCCAGTGGGCGGTGGGAACATTCCAACCATTGAAGTCACCTGGCTCAGATGGAATTTTTCCAGCTCTCCTGCAACAGGCAGGAGAGAAGCTCATAAGAGTCCTATGCAGGTTTTTGAGGGCTAGCCTAGCAGTAGGAATCATTCCCAATGCTTGGAGGGCAGTGAAGGTGTCTTCATGCCAAGGCCAGGGAGAATTGATCATACCAAGGCCAAGGATATGAGACCAATTAGTCTGTTCTCCTTCATTCTCAAAACACTGGAAAAACTGGTTGATGTACATTGGGGAGAGGAGGCTAATTAAGGCCCTCTACATTCAAACCAACATTCATACCAACCAGGTAAATCATGTGAGACCGCTCTCCACCAACTCGTGGAGAAAGCACTTGACTTCCAAGAAATAGCCCTCTGCACCATCCTGGATATCGAGGGGGCCTTCAGTAACACGACCTTCGATCCAATGGTAAGGGCAGCAGAGGCGCATGACCTAGGGACCACTACATGTAGGTGAACCAGGGCCATGCTTGGATGGAAGGAAGGTAGAGGCTGCCATGATGAATGACAAGATGGTAATTAAAACCACTAGAGGCTGCCCACAAGGAGGAGTTCTGTCCCCTTTATTGTGGAATCTAGCGGTGAACGACCTCATTGAGGAAGTAAATTCCAGACAATGCTTCTGCCAAGGATACGCAGATAACCTTGTCATAGTAATACTTGGAAAATTTGCTGACATAGTTAGTAACATGGCACAAGGAGGATTGGACATTGCGCAAAATTGATGCATCAAACAGGATCTGAGGATTAAATCGAAGAAGGCTGTTGTGGTGCCATTTATGAAGAGGCATATTCAACACTCAAGTTGGAATCCAAAGCTTTTCAATGAAACTCTACCTGTGAAGGGGATAGTGAAATATCTAGGGGTAACCTTAGATGAGAGACTAACGTAGACCCTACACAGTATGAGCATCTGCTCCAAGGCAAAAAGCACTCTAGTGAGTACCAGAAAGGCTTGTGGCAATAATAATAATAATAATAATAATAATAATAATAATAATAATAATAATTATTATTATTATTATTATGGTATCGTACAGACATCGCTTTGCCACACTAGAATTGGCAGACATAAGCGAGAGTTCGCTGCGATCCTCAACGTCGTGTGGGAGGATTTCTAAAGACCACGCTTTGCGTCTCAGAATAACCGCGCCCTTACACTGAGTTCGAAATAGCAAGAAATCTGCCCAGTTCGAGATCTCAGCTGGAGCAGACATCATCATCGAGTACTATAGTGACGGTGAAAGTTTCTCATGAAATGTTCTTTGTAAATGTTAAACACTGTACCTCAAGAGAACAGTTTATTAGTGCACCATATGGTGCTTTGCTAGTCCATTTGTAAACCGGCCAGTACTCCTGTGCAAGGAAGTGTATCAAAGTTAAGTAAATCTTTTATATATTTACCTAATAATGTGAATTAATATTTCACGTGTTCTACTGTGATGAGCCGTCTCCAAGAGCAATGAAAAGACCCACGGTTGTGGTTAAACGTAAGGAGTTTCGCGATATCACAACAATAATGAACATCATGACAGAAGCAGTTGTAAAAAGAATTTAATATAACATTAAGAACGCCACTAATACAATCTACATCTACATCCATACTCGGCAAGCCACCTGACGGTTCTCCCTTCTATTCCAGTCTCGTATTGTTCGTGGAAAGAAAGATTGTCGGTATGCCTCTGAGCAGGCTCTAATCTCTCTGATTTTATCCTCATGGTCTCTTCGCGAGATATATATAGTAGGGAGCAATATACTGTTTGGCTCATCGGTGAAGGTATGTTCTCGAAACTTCAACAAAAGACCGTACCGAGCTACTGAGCGTCTCTCTAGCAAAGTCTTCCACTGGAGTTTATCTATCATCTCCGTAACGCTTCCGCGATTACTAAATGATCCTGTAACGAAGCGCTCTGCCCTCCTTTGGATCTTCTCTATCTCTTCTATCAACCCTATCTGGTACGGATCCCACACCGGTGAGCAGTATTCAAGCAGTGGGCGAACAAGTGTACTGTAATCTACTTCCTTTGTTTTCGGACTGCATATCCTTAGGATTCTTCCAATGAATCTCAGTCTGGCATCTGCTTTACCGACGATTCATTTTATATGGTCATTCCATTTTAAATCACTCCTAATGCCTACTCTCAGATAATTTATGGAATTAACTGTTTCCGTTTGCTGAGCTGCTATATTGTAGCTAAATGATACTTTCTTTCTGTGTATTCGCAGCAGATTACATTTGTCTACATTGAGATACAACTGCCATTCCCCGCACCATGCGTCAATTCGCTCCAGATCCTTCTGCATTTCAGTACAATTTTCCATTGTTACAACCTCTCGATATACTACAGCATTATCTGCAAAAAGCCTCAGTGAACTTCCGATGTTATCCACAAGGTATATATATATATATATTGTGAACAGCAACGGTCCTACGACATTCCCCTGCGTCACACCTGAAATCACTCTCACTTCGGAAGGTTTCTCTCCATTGAGAATGACATGCTGCGTTCTGTTATCTATCCAATCACACAATTGGTCTGATAGTCCTTATGCTCTTACTTTCTTCATTAAACGACTGTGGGGAATACGTTCCTAAATAAAAGTTGATCCTCTTTGTATGTCCTGGAACACTCCTCATATAAATATTGCCTACTGTCAACAAATATATCTTCTGCAAGCCACGTAAATAGGAAGATGGGGCAAAACGAATAAGGAACTGGTTTCCCATTCAGGGAGGTTTTACGATCAAGTACCAGACCGGAGCCGCACGGAATGACCGTGCGGTTTCAGGCGCCATGTCACGGATTGCGCGGCCCCTCCCGCCGGAGATTCGAGTCCACCCTCGTGCATGGGTGTGTGTGTTGTTCTTAGCATAAGCTAGTTTAAGTAGTGTGCAAGTCTAGGGACCGATGACCTCAGCAGTTGGATCCCTTAGTAATTCACACACATTTGACCATTTGAACGAGACAGAGATGGCAGATGCCCATTTCTTGTATGGATTAGCTGACGGCAATGTTGCTCGCGCTCAATGATTATACAGGGAGAGGCTTCCAGGATGAAGGCGTCCCAAAAGGAAAATGTTCTAAGCCATTAATCGCCTTCTTAGGGAACATGGGGCATTTAAAAACTCTAATGAATGGAACCCCACTACAAGTTGTTCAGTGTCTCGGTGTCCTCTACACGGAAGACTGTGAACACTCCAGGGACACGTCAGCGCACCCGAGATCCAGTACAACCATGAGTTGGTGCATGTATCGATGCCCACAGAGAGCATTTTGAACATCTCCATTGAGTTTGAAAAAATCTGCTGTAACATGGAAACAAAGCCATTTCAGACCTATGTTCATATAATATCTTTGTCTACGTGTGAGGAATCTGTTCTGCATTTTTTTCCGTACATTTTTGTTACGCCTTATCTACATAAATAATCTGACCTACAGGGTGAGCAGCAGTTTACGGATGTCTGCTGATAATGCTGTCGTCTGCGGGTATGTGTCGCCTTTGAGTGACTGTAGGAATATAAAAGATGACTTAGACAAAATTTATAGTCGATGTGATGAATGGCAGCTTGTTATAAACGCCGAAAATGTAAGTTAATGCTAGTGAGTAGCAAGAACAGACCTGTAACTTTCTAATGCACCCTTAGTAGGGTGCAGTTTGACACAGTCACTTCGATTAAATATCTAGGTGAAACGTTGCAAAGCGATAGAAAATGTAATGACAACGTCAGGTTGGTACTAGAGGAGGCAACTTCGTTTTATTGGGAGAATTGTGGTGAGAGTAGCTCATCCATAAAGGAGACGCCATATAGAATGCTAGTGCGACCCATTCGCGGGTACTATTCGACGTTTGGAAACCCAACCAGGTATTGTAGTATCATTGCCACTGATACTACTACAACGCCGCGCCAACACAAGTTTGGCAGCCCGTCGCCTGCCGAGCACAGCGCACTCTAGCGGGCTGTGCAGCTCGACGGAACTGGAGTGTGCCTCGTTCACTTCTTAGCTAGATTTCAACCTAGGCAGACGCACTTTCATAATCGGCCCTCAGCCAGTTCTGTAATGTTTGCAGTGATTCTCTGAGGAGGGCCCATCAGGCTTAGTCCCTAAGAGTATGTTGTATTAGTTCTTGGTATTCCATTTTACGAGAGTGTCAGTTCATAGCCGCAGCTGCAGTTCAAATGGCTCTGAGCACTATGGGACTCAACTGCTGAGGTCATTAGACCCCTAGAACTTCTTAAACCTAACTAACCTAAGGACATCACACACATCTATGCCCGAGGCAGGATTCGAACCTGCGACCGTAGCGGTCTCGCGGTTCCAGACTGCAGCGCCAGAACCGCGCGGCCACTTCGGCCGGCACAGCTGCAGTCCTACAAACTACTGAAGATAAATAATTTCATTGTACTATGTGTTTCTTGAATAATAATCCTTCTCTCTAACAGTGTGGCGTACCGCATATTATTGCAAACTGGACTCCCTCAGCTCCTATCAACTCGGCCTCCTACTTATTTGCATTTAGTAACGCGCTGAAAACACCCACACGTTTTGTGCCTCTAAACAGTGAGACACAACAGCTATGATTAAAGGAAGACATCGAAGCAATGCAGAGGCCGGTGGCTATATTTGTTACAGGTATGTTCGATCACCACACAAATATTACGGAGGTGCTTCGTCAGCTCAAATGAGAATCCTTGGAGAGAAGGTGGTGTTCTTCCCGCAAGGCGCTATTGCGCAAAATCAGAGAAATTGCATTTGAGGCCGACTGCAAAACGATTCTACTGCCGCCAACGTACATTTTGCGTAAGGACAAAACGAGAAATTAGGGCCGGCCGCGGTGGCCGAGCGGTTCTAGACGTTTCAGCTCGGAACCGCGCGACTGCTACGGTCGCAGGTTCGAATCCTGCCTCGGGCATGGATGTGTGTGGTGTCAAATGTTCAAATTTGTGTGAAATCTTATGGGACTTAACTGCTAAGGTCATCAGTCCCTATGTGTGGTGTCCTTAGGTTAGTTAGGTTTAAGTAGTTCTAAGTTCTAAGGGACTGATGACCTCAGATGTTAAGTCCCATAGTGCTCAGAGCCATTTGAAGCATTTGAGAAATTAGGTATCATACGGAGGAACTTAGACACTCTTTTTTCCCTCGTACTATTTACGAGTGAAACAAGAGACTGAATGACTAATACTGGTACATGATACTCTCTGCATGCGCTGGACAGTGATTTGCGCGGTATGTATGTAGGTGTAGATACTTTTGTTGGAAAGATTTCTCCGACGATGTATTGGCCGTTAACCCTTTCTGCTCCTTTCTCCTCGCTGCAGCACCACCCATTCATCGTGTAAATGTGACGGAGGTTGTGCCAGTACGAGAGTTTCTTGGGGCACTTTGCGTTGCAGGGTGTTTGATAAATACTCCACCATCTCCTACGTTGTTATTACAGTTCCTGCTGCGAAAAAAGAAAAATCGAGAGGAAAGAACTGGAGAAAGTCCTTGTGCCTCCCCGTGCCCCCTCTCCGCTTCTTCTCCCTGTTATCGCCGGCTTCCTCCGTATTGCGATACACAGCGAAACGGAAGTTAACATGCATAAGGGAGGGCTTAAAATAATCAGGCGCCTCTAATCCGGTCGTGAAGAGAAATGATGGCGAGGAAGGATTATTTAAATGGGACGAATCTTGACATAGCTTTAATGAACCTTTTAATATTAATTACTCTGCCGGCAACTTTAATTCAATTGCTTCCTATACAAAGCCACAAACATAGGGGGGCGTTTTTCCTCTAATGCCCAGAGGAAACTTCAGAGGAGTTATAAAGAGCTCGGAATTTTATTCAGCCTGCTTGGAAATGTAGATTGCGAACCTCTGGGCAATAGTGTATGCTAACAAAACGGGCCTGTCTTATTATGTATCGGGAGCCGCTCGCGTAATGATTCACGCCACAAATACCGCCAACATTAGCGGGCAGTTAATGTGGCGCCGGGGGACGGGCGGCAGATGTTTATTTCTCTCCTGCAAAAATTATTCCGTGAAAATAGCACCCTCCATGGTAATTCCTGCTGCATAGAATCGAAAAGGGGGAAGCAACGTGCTTTAACATACGTGTAATGGTTTCTCAAGGCAGGATGAATAACAGTGCGCGTTTATGGAACACGGTATGCATTCATAACTGTTCTACATGAAGTTCGCAAACGTGTGGTCGCCACGGAATGTTGATCGTTTGCGACGAAGACGATTAACATACGCATTTAACAACTTCTAAGTAGATTAACGTTACCGTACGAAACTTCTAAGGGATGTACGTTTAAGTTATCACATTTTTTTCTTAGGGGCTTATGGTTTTAGGACCACAACTTAAAAGTTGCTGCTGTTGACGTATTAAGATTCCACAGCTCATGGAATACGAGGATTTTCTAATTCGTAATTCCTTGTTCATGTATTGTCCATACAGTTAACCATAATTTTCAAATCCAAGTACATTGAGATATTACTCGTTTCATAGACCCATACTGAAACTATTGACATTTCATACATTTTGCCACTTTTGTGTTAGAAACGTACAGTTTCTGCACGCTGGGCGCACCTGCTTCGCGTATTCACAGCGCGTTTTTATAAACGTCTCTCCGGCAGCACCTCTTCATACACTGGTGTCCAAAATTAAATAAGAAAACCGCTATTTCTCCGTCCTCTGTCTAATTCACTATACGAGGTGCATTCAAGTTCTAAGGCCTCCGATTTTTTTTCTAATTAACTACTCACCCGAAATCGATGAAACTGGCGTTACTTCTCGGCGTAATCGCCCTGCAGACGTACACATTTTTCACAACGCTGACGCCATGATTCCATGGCAGCGGCGAAGGCTTCTTTAGGAGTATGTTTTGACCACTGGAAAATCGCAGAGGCAATAGCAGCACGGCTGGTGAATGTGCGGCCACGGAGAGTGTCTTTCATTGTTGGAAAAAGCCAAAAGTCACTAGGAACCAGGTCAGGTGAGTAGGGAGCATGAGGAATCACTTCAAAGTTGTTATCACGAGGAAACTGTTGCGTAACGTTAGCTCGATGTGCGGGTGCGTTGTCTTGGTGAAACAGCACACCCGCAGCCCTTTCCGGACGTTTTTGTTGCAGTGCAGGAAGGAATTTGTTCTTCAAAACATTTTCGTAGGATGCACCTGTTACCGTAGTGCTCTTTGGAATGCAATGTGTAGGGATTACGCACTCGCTGTCCCAGAACATGGACACCATCATTTTTTCAGCACTGGCGGTTACCCGAAATTTTTTTGGTGGCGGTAAATCTGTGTGGTTCCATTGAGCTGACTGGCGCTTTACTTCTGGATTGAAAAATAGCATCCACATCTCATCCATTGTCACAACCGACGAAAAGAAAGGCCCCTTCATGCTGTCGTTGCGCGTCAACATTGCTTGGCAACATGCCACACGGGCAACCATGTGGTCGTCCGTCAGCATTCGTGGCACCCACCTGGATGACACTTTTCGCATTTTCAGGTCGTCATGCAGGATTGTGTGCACAGAACCCACAGAAATGCCAACTCTGGAGGCGATCTGTTCAACAGTCATTCGGCGATCCCCCAAAACAATTCTCTCCACTTTCTCGATCATGTCTTCAGACCGGCTTGTGCGAGCCCGAGGTTGTTTCGGTCTGTTGTCACATGGTGTTCTGCCTCCATTAAACTGTCGCACCCACGAACACACTTTCGACACATCCATAGCTCCATCACCACATGTCTCCTTCAACTGTCGATGAATTTCAGTTGGTTTCACACCACGCAAATTCAGAAAACGAATGATTGCACGCTGTTCAAGTAAGGAAAACGTCGCCATTTTAAGTATTTAAAACAGTTCTCATTCTCGCCGCTGGCGGTAAAATTCCATCTGCCGTACGGTGCTGCCATCTCTGGGACGTATTGACAATGAACGCGGCCTCATTTTAAAACAATGCGCATGTTTCTATCTCTTTCCAGTCTGGAGAGAAAAAATCGGAGGCCTTAAAACTTGAATGCACCTCGTACAATCATACAAACTGTCAACAGATGTCCGCACGATCGTGTTGTGCACGGAATGTGGCATTCCGGTCAACGGACAACCACGCCAACGTTGGATTCAGGCCCCTATCGAACGAGAGAGTGTTTTCCTGATTGTCCCACATCCACAATCGCTGTGAACACAGCCACAGACGGTGCAGCATAGTACACAAAAGACGTCTACCAGACTCCCAGAAATGAAGGGCCATAGGAAAAGTGGAAACAGTACAGTTACGAACTGATGTGGCCCGATGGCCTAATGTGAATAGTTCTGTTGTTTCCCTACTGTGGCGACAGTTTATAGAGACCGAAGCTGTATCACGAAGACCAGGGCAGCGCCGACAACGTGACATCAGAAAGAGAGGATCCTTATTTGACTGTAAGGGTACGACGGTACCGCTTTAATACAGCATGGCGACTGGCATCTGACCTCCCAGAATCCACTGGACTTGTTGTATCGAAGCAAACAGAAGGTTTCGGTAGAGTCATCTTTATTGTCAGAGACCTACAGTATATGCATCTTTGATGCGTCTTCGCAGAAGGGAACACCTAGAGTGGAGTCGTTAACATGCCACCTGGACCATCGAACAGTGGGCCATTATTCTTTTCATGGATAAGTGGCGATTTTGTATGGAGAGTGATTCTCGACGGATTCGCCTCTGGGGGAATCTGGAGCACGATTACAGGGCCCAAATATCGTGGAAAGAGACCGATATCGCGGAGGACTCCTAATAGTGTAGGCTGGGATTCTGTTCACCACTCGCAAACCTGTTCATGAAATTTTACATGTGAACTGACAAGGTTTAACCACTGTCAGGTAATGTGACCAGATGTTGGGACTCAAGTGAGGCTGTTGCAAGTTGTTATGGGCCCAGATTTTGTGCTGGTGGACGATAATGCTCGACCTCTCAGAGCATGGGTGGCTGATGTTTTCTTGGAAAGGAAGATACAGTGGACTGCTCGCCCTCTCGATTTGAATCACATAGAGCATGTCTGGGACGCACTAGGGACGCGGGTTGCATCACGTCAGCATCAACCAATCTCAAAGACTTGCGAGCAGCTCTGCGGAAAGAACGGCCGTTATTGACCCAACGTGAGATTAATGGTATCATTCACAGCATTCCCCGTCGTTGTCAGGCGTTTATTGATGTCAGAGGTACTCGCTCCCCTTACTGAGCACATTAATCAGTTGTGGGACTATGTGTGCAGATCCTTTAAGTTGGAACAAACGAAGAACTTGTGGTACACCATTATGAATGTTGTGGTTGTTTATGTTCTGTATTCTTTAAATTGTTTCTACTTTACTATCACCTTTTTATACTGTTTTGTCGCAAAATAAACGCAGCCTTGCCAAATTTCCGTTTGTTGCTTTAATTTTGGACACTACTGTAGTTCTATAGACGTCTACAGCCGCTCCCGCTTCGTAGCTGAGTTCTGTAAAAAGCGCTGTCAGTGATTTTCTGAAAGGGGTGACTGATCGAGGGTCTCAGTAAGAAGGAATAAATGCATTAAAACTTGCATGATGCGGCATTTTTGCACGCTTCTCAGTGTTTATGGCATCGTACCTTTTAAACTATGTGCGAAACTGTGATATAATTGTGTTGGTACATTCTTCAGTATATATAGCTAGAGTTATCAACAAAGAAGACATAAATTGAATCGTCATGCATGACGCGGCTGTCTTTCACGCGTCTGAGGGTTTATGACGTCCTATATCCTGATCTTGAAGATACAGTAGTGGCGTATATGGGTACTGTTCGCAAAATGTTTTGCGAATAGAAGTGGTGCCAAAGAAGCAAAAAATTTATACATCATGCAAAATGCGGCAGTTTTCATGATGCTCAGGCATACGGCATATCTCCTAAACTATCTGTGGAACCATATTATGTTGTAGGTGCATTTAGCGGTATGTGTGAATACTGTATGCGAAATTTAACGCGAGTAGACATAGTAGCACAGAAGTAATAAATCTGAACGTCATGCACGATGCGGCAGTTATTACGCATCTCATTGTTTATGACCGAGCGAGGTGGTGCTGTGGTTAGCACATTGGACTCGCGTTCGGGAGGAAGACGGTTCAATCCCGAGTCCGGCCATCCTGATTTAGGTTTTCCGTGACTTCCCTAAATCGCTCCAGGCAAATGTCGGGACGGTTTCTTTGAAAGGGCACGGCCGACTTCCTTCCCCATCCTTCCCAAATCCGATGAGATCGATGACCTCACTGTTTGGTCTCTTCCCCCCCCCCCCCCCCCAAAAAAAACCCCAACCCAACCTCATTGTTTATGACAGTATTTCTCCTGAATTATCATAAGCTGGTGTTCTTTGTTCGCACAACGATTGGTGCTTGGCAGGAAGGGATATGTGTACCGAGTTTGGTTGAAATCGGTCCAGTGAGTTTAATAGGAGATGTGGAAAATATCCCGTCCGCTGCGGCCGAGCGGTTCTAGGGACTTCAGTTCGGAACCGCGTGACTGCTACGGTCGCAGGTTCAAATCCTGCCTCGGGCATGGATGCGTATGATGTCCTTAGGTTATTTAGGTTTAAGTAGTTTTAAGTTCTAGGGGACTGATGACCTCAGACGTTAAGTTCCATAGTGCTCAGCGCCATTTGAACCATTTGTGGAAAATACGTACACAAACACATCCATACTCACATACATTTTTACAGTACGTAATGTTTGTTCCACAGATTGAGGCAGTCTTCAAGTATACAGAACAAATAAACGATTGGGACGAAAACTAGTAGTGCTATAATAATTGCCAGAAACATGTCTATGTACATACGCAAAGGGAAGTGAGGAACAGTGATACGAAACAATTGAAAACGTGTCCTTATAGTGATCACATGCGTAAGTTTAATATTATATCGACCTAGCATTCACTAACAGCACTAGTTTCAATCAGCTTTGAGACCACTGACAAACCGTGCCACTCGTCTGTGATCCCTAACGGTTAGGGTCTTTTACGACCACTGCTCTTACGCCGTTTTACTCTTGGTACATCTTTCCCTGCATACACTTTGAAATACCATCGAATCAGGCAACTATCTCCTGAGTGTGGTATGGGCGCGTCGAACATCAAAGCTCTAGTTTTTGCCATTCTGTCAGACATACACGTCCACCCTTCTTACTATATTAAATAACTTCTTCTCTATTGGGACCGCCGCTTGCAGAAGCTCATGGTATGACACCTTCTTTACACTTTGGACAAGATTAACTGCAAACTGTTTATTTCTTGTCTATTACATAGGTTCATTAGAAGCTTGTCTCTGTATAGTTGCCGTTTTCAAGTGTTCCTGTTTACATTACATTTATATATTGTTTTATTCTACGACTGAGAAGGAGTACTATGCGATTTTATTTTACATTATGCTTACGTCTAGATAGAGTGAAGTCAGTAAGTCATTTTAGAACGTAAGTTTTAATATACTACGTTGTTAACATCGGCCAGGTATTTAATTTCTACAAAAATTTCGTGTTAATTTTTGACAGTTATAAAATGATAGATCGTTCCAATGATACTTTACGTTTACAAATAAATTATATCCAAGGTAGTCAGAGATATTTTTTGCCTGACGCACAAGAAGTGACTATATTGTTAAGAAGAACGTTGCAATGTTCCTTCGGATGCAATACCGTATTTATCCCCCGACACCAGGCAGTGAAATTCATTTAAAGTGCCCTTCCCAGAGCGGGAAATACATAATGTGTGTACGAGTACAGGTTGTAACTCACCAGTTACGACATGCGGAAGTTTGCGTCTTCCGTGGTTCGTGCACGGATTGCCGAAGCAGTTAAGGCGACCGATCGTGTAAAGCGGGAGATGCAGTCTCGAGTGCCGGTACAGTACAAATTTTCACTGTCATCATTGCCTTGTACAACTTATGGTTGCTCGCATTCGCAACAGAAAATACATTTCATTTATATCATTATGGCTGTAGTCGCCCCTGTGTCTGCACCGCTGTGCCTGCACGGATGACCGAAGGAACACTGCATCATCCTTCTTAGCACACAGGCACTACAATACCGTGTTTATCAGTCGATACTAGGAAGCTAGATTCAATTAAAATGTCCTCCTCTGCAGGGAATCACATAATGTGTGAACGAGTACAGATTATGACGCAAGGACGACATCTGGAAATCCGGGTTTGATTCCTGGCCTGGAACAAATTTTCAGTGTCGTCATTCCCTTACACAGCTGATGATTGTTGGTATTCTCAACTGCAAATCATTTCATATATATCATAACGGCTGTAGTCTCCCTAGTGCCTTTTCCTTCGGCCATGCGTGGTTGTTCGTGTTGGTTTCTGCGGATACATTTCACGTGTATCATAACGGATGCATCGTTCTTCTTACAAGGGAACCTCCCCATCGCACCCCCCCTCAGATTTAGTTATAAGTTGGCACAGCGGATAGGCCTTGAAAGACTGAAAACAGATCAATCGAGAAAACAGGAAGAAGTTGTGTAGAACTGTGAAAAAATTAGCAAAATATACAAACTGAGTACTTCATGGGAAGATAGGCAACGTCAAGGACACTGGGAACGCAGGAGCGCCGTGGTCTCGTGGTAACGTGAGCAGCTGCGGAACGCAAGGTCCTTGGTTCAAATCTTCAATAGAGTGAAAAGTTTAATTTTTTATTTTCAGTTTATGTGAAAAACTCTTATGTTTTCATCACTTTTTTGGGAGTGATTATCATATCCACAAGAAAACCTAAGTCGGGCAAGGTAGAAGAATCTTTTTACCCCTTCGCCAAGTGTACAAGTTAGGCGGGTCGACAACATTTCGCCGTCACCAGTGTCGTATAGAATATATCAGATACGTTTTCCTGTGGAGGAATCGGTTGACCTATTACCTTGCCATCAAATGTTTTCGGTTCCCATTGGAGAGGCACGTCCTTTCGTCTACTAATCGCACGGTTTTGCGATGCGGTCGCAAAACAGACACTAAATTTATTACAGTGAACAAAGACGTCAATGAATGAACGGACAGATAATAACTATGCAAAAATAAAGAAAATAAAATTCTCACTCGAGGGAACGATTGAACCAAGGACCTCTCGTTCAGCAGCTGCTCACGCTACCACGGGACCACGACGCTCCTAAGCACACTTTTACCATGATGTTGCCCATGCGACCCGTAGACTACTCAGTTCGTATATTTTGCTTATTTTTTCACAGTTCCACACAACTTCCTGTTTTCTCATTTGATCTGTGTTCAGTTTATCAAGGCCTATCCACTGTGCCAACTTATAACTAAATCTGAGGGGGGTGCGATGGGGAGGTTCCCTTGTTAGGAACACAAAGTACTGAAATATCGTATACAGGCGAACATCATGATCTGATTTGTGTTTCGAGCGATGCAGTTAACACTCAGTACAAAGAGTTTTTTCTTTGACCTGATATCGGTCCCAGAAATTAGTACTTTAAAGAGACTGTGGCGTGGATAGTTCCGATGCCACAGCGCAGGTGCATGCTCGTAGGTTTGCACTACGAGAGCGGACGAACTACGCTGACCACAGCGCCCACTCGCTCAACGAGCGCCGCTCTGCCTTCTCCCCAGTTGATCAAGAGCAGACGACCAAGCAACTTAGCTTCTACTTCATAGGGGGCTAGCCGTTACAGACTTTGCCTTTGTTACTTCAATGATAGTTTGTCCAACTGCTAGTAACTGCTAGCTTTGATACACGGAGAACGGCATCAAAAGTTACGTATATGTCATTGACTAATATTCTCTATTAAATGTGCTTCTACTTTACATGCAGTACCGAAGTGTTTTACCTCTCCTGCTCATACTCGCTTCCGACATTCGGCCTGTTTTGCATATCACAGGAGCACGCCTTCCAGCCGTGACACAAAAGAGAGACAAGATGCTATGTTGTTTGCTCTCCTTCCACCTACACCTTCAAGCCAAAAACATATAACTGTGTCAGTTGTGTCATGATTATGGGTGCCATAGCTGTGGCATGATAGGTGTTTCGTATAAAACTGGTCTGAATGCGTTAGAGTGGGGACAAAAAATACCTGCCGCAGGCCTCTTGGCAAAGTGCAAACATCGCTTCCTGGCGTACATGGATCTGAACTGTTTTTTCAGCAACATTTTTAGCTCTCAGATGATATAGTTGCAACAGTCTATTGGCCTCTGGAGAATCTCTTTTGTTTCCTTTAATCTGCACGTTATATTGTCATATTTCTTACATGTGTCTATTCCAGGAAGTCGAATGCTCAGAAATGAGAAATGACGCAAAAAAGTTCGTCTGTCATATAACCGATGCATTCTGCTTTATGGATATTTACTTTTAAATGACTCAAAAAACCTGTTAATGGTGAGGTTACTAGATGTTTTTCGGGAGTAGTGAGGAATGTCTCTTGGTGTTGAATTAATGTTTTCATTGATCTGGCGTAGGTCATGATCTAAATACTTGTGAACAAGGAAGGGCTCATCCTCTACCATCATGGTATTCTGTATCACCATTCGTTTTCTTTTCTGACAAAATATCATTTTTTTCTTAGTGATAGCAAAAATATCCATGAACCGCCGTGAAATATAATTTTTATCTGTAGTACAGCCAACTCGTGTGCCACATTCTGCAACTATTCATTTAGCGTAAGAATTACCTCGCACGCTATCTGCTGACCTCAATAGTACCTAGAGGTACATCATTACAGGTAGTCCTTTTGGTATGTAAAAGCCCTGTTCACTTACCACCAAACGGAGTAGAAGACACAATTTACGCAAAACGGGCTCTTAGCATCTTTGGGATGATAGCCCTCCAATTTCTTATATGTAACAGGATGAAATACATTGAAAAGATGCCGGTATCTATTTAGCAGGAGGGGAAGGTTGTTAGTTACTCAGATACAAGTTTGAAACTATCGGCGCAGTTCTGTTTAACAGTATATCTTGTGAGTATTAGAAGCACTTACAAGATGATACGTCTCCAACGGAGAGCCAAAAGCTATACGCATTATAACTACAGTAGAGGATATTTTTCTAACTTTACTAAATTGGACTTTTGTATTAGAACGTGCCGTTGTGTCCTATAGCGGAGACATATTTCGATCCGAACCAAAGGCGATCGTTTCCAGAAAATGGCGAACGATGGCTCCTCACGTTACAGTGATAATGCACGAGTGTACTGTATTCTACGTTAATTGACAGGTAACACAGGAAAGCAACTAGACTCCCCCGTCCACCACACTACGGAACAAGTGCAGCGAAGCTTGAAAGAAGAAAAAGTGTTAGCCGAAGCAGAAAGCAACGTGACGTCAGCAGTGGTGCCAACCGATGGCGCCGTCTCCGGCTGCGATGCGACGCGACGCGCGGACGCGCCCGGAAGCTGCGAACAAAAGACGACGCTCAGTGTCGGGCGCGCACTTCCGGCCGCTTCTTGCTGCGGGCGCCGGGGTTCTCAGTTGGGCGTTCGGCAGCGTGACAGGCGTCACGGGGGCAGCGACGCGTCTTCCCAGCCGCGCAACGCTTTGTGTCCGCCGCAGGCGGGGAGAAGTGCGAGATGTCAGCAAAGCCGCCCTGCCTCCCCACAGGGGAGGCAGCTGGAAAGGCTGGCCAGAGGATTTGTGGTCAGATCAGATCACAGCTGGCGCCTCTCGACCGTCGTGAAATATTTAATTCGTGGGAGTGGGATCCCTGCTTTCTCTTTCTAACTCAATGACCACAAGGGATGGTTCGTTGTCAGTAGAGATTGTGTGACCTCCGGATAGGAAGGAAGGTCAAACTTCTGTCATTATCGTGCTTGAATTAACGATGGGCAACCACTGTGCATAACCTGTGAACAAAACTTGTCGACCAGTTACCTGAGACATTAGACAGCAGAAGCCTAACTCAGCAGCTTGTGTTCTGCTTTCGAACGCGCAAGTGGCCAAAGACAACAGCATATTGAATGAGTAAAGCAGCACTTTATTTTATTGAAAGAATACATTATCTTTAGCTCTGTACTGCTGTGGTGGTGTGGGCACAAGTGGTATTGTTTATGCAAATTTATGTCTTGATGTCCCAGTACAAGAAGCAGCCGAAGACTCTGAGCTGCTTCACATCACAGGTCTGACGAAAACAATCTCTGAAAGTCTACTTCAATTACTATAAGCACTTGTCTGTTGACATCACTTAGCACTCAGTACTACCTGAACACGACATTACTGCACCTGCCAAGGACGATTCTGTCTGGGGGTGCGTGGTGTGTGACGGCGGTGGCCTGTGGCACGAATGATTCACGTTTCCGGCTAACGGCAGGAGCCTTCCGAATAGAAAGGCCGGTTGGGGTACAGGAATACAGCTGACTTCACCCTGTTGTGCTCTAAACGGCTGAATTATCACCAATACTCAGTACGTCTGACCTCGTGATCACTTGGGTTCTCTGTGGAAATTTGAGAAGATTCAGTATGGACATGTGTTTGCGGTGGACCATTATTCCCTCGCATGTAAATTGTCCGCTTGACTGCTCCTGCAGTCCGCCCCCGGTAGCTGAGTGGTCAGCGCGACAATCTATCCTAAGGGTTCGGGTTCGATTCCCGGCTGGGTCGGAGATTTTCTCCGCTCAGGGGTTGGCTGTTGTGTTGTCTTAATCATCATCATTTCATCCCCATCGACGCGCAACTCACCGAAGTGGCGTCAAATCGAAAGACTTGCAACCAGGCGAGCGGCCTACCCGACGGGAGGCCCTCGTCACACGACATAAAAGATAAATAAAAAACTGCTTCTGCACAATTCCCTTCTTTATCTGGTTGGAAGACCATCGATTGTGGTGTGTGCTGTCTGCATCCTGCGGGTGGAAGAAACGTTTGCTGGTTCTTTAGACATGAGAAGCATCTTAGTTGATTTTATAGATTATAAGGGTGATGTGGAATCTGATTTACCGACATCGGTATTCACGAGTGGAAAATGAAATGAAATGTCGTGTGGCTAAGGCACCCCGTCGGGTAGACAGTTCGCCTGGTGCAGGTCTTTCGATTTGACGCCACTTCGGCGACCTGCGCGTCGATGGGGATGAAATGATGATGATTAGGACAACACAACACCCAGTCCCTGAGCGGAGAAAATCGAACCCGGGACCTTAGGCTTGACATTCCGTCACGCTGACCACTCAGCTACCGGGGCCGGACTCACGAGTGGAAATAACAGGTATCCTCTATTTCTTTCGAGTTTTCAGGTAAAGATCTGCGCAGACGGGACAAGTTTCTAGTTACTCAGTGGTTTACAACAAACTGCACCTCGGAAAAATTTTGAGTTTCTAGAGAAATAATATACAGTCTATATCTTCGGAATATACTGTGCAAGCGATCGGTAGCATACTGCCATGTGCTTGATATCTGGAAATATCGCGTAAATGGTATGATATTCTGCCAAACCACTTGAAAATAAATATGTTCTTGTAATCCCAGAGTCTGGAGATGGGTGAAGAAAGCAAGCAAGCTGGGCGGGACCAGAAACAGTGACGCCTCTGTGCTGAGGGTAGCCGACCCAGCCTTTGCACAGCTGTTCAGAGAGTGACCGATCACGTGTCGGCACACTGTGTGTGCGGGGACAGATGACTTGTGACAATCGGCTACAGTGGATGACGTACCAACCTCGCATGAAGTATGCAGTGCTGGGAGGAATATATAAGGTGCATGTTCTTATGCTGTCTGACTTCGCGGTGTATTACGAGTGTCTTGTGGTCGATAGTACATGCATGTTTGGTGCAGGATACGAATTGTGTGTTTACTACATCGACATGGTATGTGGTGATATATAGACGGGTTGGAGATCGGTTTCACGCTGAAATATCAAGCTCCCAGTGTAACTGAGGAAGTGTCTTCCTATGTTTGACTATTTGCAGATCACTTTTGCACGGTTTAACTGTCTGTGCAACATGACGATGTGTACAAAATAGTTTTGCAGCTGAAAGTCTCATTTGCAGAAATAGGTGGCAGACAGTGCTCCCACAACAGCAGCATCAGGAATTTCGTGGGTAAATTCAGTAAGAGGCAATGAGAATGCTCCTTTCATTCACAAGGCATTCTTTGTGCCGGGACATAGGAGCCTCCATATAGCGGTGAGAACGTTTGCGTTTTGGAGATGTTTGTTGAAAGCAGGAGTTAATGATTTCTGGGAAGGGTAAAAAGTGCTGGATGGGGTGCCTCGTAAGGAGTATCGTGAAGATTGCATTCGATGTTATTATGGGCTATTTTCATAAACAGGTCCTGTTAGGACAATAATTTCTATGCAGAGAAGCTGTGACATCACAAAGGCTCCTACAACAACAAAAAACGACTGTTAACTATTTCTGTGACTCTTTACGATTTCCGAGAGGGAGACTTGACTCTTATTTACATACACATGTGATGTCAGTATAACACTGACAACCTTTTGGCAGCACTTGTGATTGTGAGTCACTAGGCAAACATCTCTCACTCGGAAATTAGGTCTGCACTGGACATGCAGGTACAAAAGCCGTGTGTCAGCAACGGTAAACATGTGCGTGGCCAGACACGTCCCGCATGTGGGACCAGCATGCCCATGTCACCCCAGTGTGTGTGCATCGGAGCTCTGTAGGGAACATATCGCTGATATGTTGCAGTCGAATTTCTTAATGGTATTTCGAAGATTTTTTTATGTGCAATGAGATTCTGTGCACTACATTATTTTCGGGTGTTTAAGCGGTGTGAGAATGTTTGCTTAGCGTAATACACTCATTATTTTGACAATTTTACGCATAGTGTCGTGTCTGTACATTCGCGTACTGCATTATTATGTGAACATGTCTGTAGGCTGTGCAATGCACTATTTCGACAGTTTACAATTAGTGAGCCCGTGTTTGCAGAGCGTTATACATGCATTATTTTGACAATTTACGAGTTGTTTGCATGTCTGTACATCCGTGTACTGCATTATTTCGATAATTTACGAGTGTTTTGCAGGTCTACAGGATACGTATTCTGACCCCAAGCAGGTTAGAGTGAGTGTTTTGTATCAGGATAATAAATAAATTACATGTTCCATCTTCCCACTGAAAATAAATAAAGTGCACTCCTTCCTCTCTACAGCAGCTGGACACAGACTGAGTCCTTTTCCGGCCATTTTTCCCCAGGTCGCCATCTTGGATTACATCAAGGGAGTGACGGCAGCGCCCCTGGTGGCTGTACTGTATACTAGGTTAGTCGCACTCTGGACCTTATGGTGAACACACTGGATGGAGTTATTGCCTATGATAACTCAAATTGTGTAAATAAACAATGTATGCAGATTAAAGGCTTATTTCCATCCAATCCAACCAGCCCAGAACAGGCTGAGCCCTTTTCCTGCCAGTTCTAAGGAAGAGGTAGTGGTTGGATGACTGAAGTTAGTGGAGGTAGCTCAAGAGAGCTATTTTCCCACCAAATTTTTCCCGCCATTTTCTATAGGCGGGAATGGGGGAGAGGAGGGAGGAGGAGGGGAAGTGGGATGGGTGTGGGGAGAGGAGGGTGTTGGGTTAGTGGAGGTAGCCCAGTTGATCTGTTTTCCCAACAAACTTTGAACTTCCCAACATAATGTCTTTGTGACATTGCCACATCTATCGCCGCCATCTTGGATAAATTTGGCAACAATGAAGTGTGGGTCGACGCCGGTCTTCCCCCACTACTGTGATAGATTACTTAGGTGCAACTGTCTATTGTCGATGGCACCGCACAACAGATTCCATTTCTTCTTCGGCCAGCCTGGTTAACATCATTTGCTGTATAATATGCTCTCGAGAATCTTGCTGCTTTAAATAAAGCTCAACGTTTTGGTTATTACTTCCATCTTCTTAGCTAAGAGTAATACTGTTATAACTGCCGTGTATGCCTGCTTCCGCTCCCACAACATACGTAAGGAGGCAAACACAGTTGTGGTGCTATCATGTCTTCATTTGTTCTTTACTGCTCGGTCCCCTAGTTCTGAAGCGATGCAAGCTCTTAGAATTCAGGCAGATAATGATTCGTATTCGGTCGTTGCCAGTCGTACAGTCAAAAAATTAGCTCTGTTGTTGTTGTCATCGCCAGTCTTGAGACTGGATTTTTGCAGCTTTCCAGGCTAGTCTATTATATGCAAGCCTCTTCATCGCTGCGTATCTAATGCGTATTTGAAGCTGCTTGGCGTAGTCAAATCTTGGTCACTCTACAGCGTTTATCTTCCCAATCATTCCTCTATAAGCAAACTGGTTGTTCCGTGAAGCTTCCGTGACTCTCCCTATTATTTAGGGTCCAGCTAAAAGACCTCCCGTATTATGAGAGGCCACTAGGTTAGTTGTGGTGGGGATATTGGCATGGCGGAGGTATCGGTCGGTAGCGGTGTATGTCCAATTTTCAGCAGGCGCAATGGGTTGGATAGGTGAGCATCGTGCGTTTGTTGTGGAGGAGTGTATTCGTAATGGTTCTGTGACAACTACTCAACGAGCATTTCGCATTCGGCTCGAACTTGGGCGACATCAATCTGTTCCTGATGTAAATACTATTCGAATCTGAGTGTCAAACTTTAGAGCATCTGGTCTCCACCAAAAAGAAAATCTACTGGCCGACTTCGGGCTGTAGCAACGCCGGAAAATTAGGAGCGTATGAAAGCGTCTGTCCTGAAATTTTCAAAGTGTTCGACAGTTAAACATGCAACTACTCTTGGGTTGTCTGGTAGAACCATCTGCACGATCTTCACATGCAAAAAAAAAGTAATGGCTACCCAAGAATGAAGTGAGAGAGATTTTGAAGCTCACAAACCTGTATGAGAGGAAATTCCACTGAGCATTCCCCCAAGCGCTCTTTTTATTTCTTCTGATGATGTTTAGTTTCACTTGTCAGATACAGTAATTAAACGAAATTTCCGTTTCTGGGCAGCAGAAACCTCTCAGGAACTTCGGCAACGACCACTTCACTGCCATCGTGTGGCAGTTTGGTGCACCGTTGCTGATTAGGTGTGCGGCATCCGTATTTTGTCGAAGACGGTACCGTAACGGTAACAGTTAATTCAAACTGCTACAGTCGCACAATAGAGACCTAAGTGAAACCAGTTTGTTGGGGACCACGGAGAGAGAGGAGTCTGGTTCCAACAATACGGAGCCACAGCTCACACCTCTCGGCGTTCTCTAGAAATTTTTAGAGAGTTGTACATTTTCTTCATGAGTAGAAACCACCCAGCCCCCAAGGTCACGCGATTTATAACGATGTGATATTTTTCTTTGGGGACACAGAAAGGCTCAAAGTGTAAAAACATCGCACCAGAATCCCATAAGCAAGGAATGAGGCAGTCAATCAGGAAGTGGCTGCCATTCCACCTTCTGGGGAAGGCTTCATCAATGGAGGAAGCCATTTACTGGACTTAATTTTTAAAACAAAATAATGTAAAATGCGATAGTATTTGTTGTTCACATACAAAAGTATTTTCTCTCTACCTTTGTTTGTTTGTAACTACATTTTGAAATACTGGAAGCCTTTTTGCCGGACGCTATAGTTAAATTATACCGTTAATTTCTTTTCTTCTCCATTCGGTTTACAACCTCCTCATTAGTCTGAAATCCATCGTCTGACACATCACGTGTCAAAATTTTCTGTTCTTTCCTTGTACTGCTTATGATCCACGTTTCACTTCGGAACAAGGCAACACTCCACACTGATACTTTCAGAAAAGACTTCTAAACAATTGCTTTTTTGTTAGATATTCAATTATTTCTCTTTTTCAGAAAATGTTTTCTTTATATTGTAAGTCTACATTTCATATTCTCACTACTTTTGTCATCGTCACTCTTTTCTTTTTCTTCTATTTTTTTCTGCGCATAAAGCAAAACATATTTACTACTTTCATTGTCTCAACTCCTAATTCAAATTTATCAGCATCACCTAACTCGACTACATCCAAGTGCCCTGCCATCGTTTTAATATTTTTTGTTGATCGTTATCTCATAACCTTGTTTCAAGACACTATCCATTGCCTTCGTCTGATCTTTGTGGTTTGCTGTCTGACGCAATTACTATGTCTTTGGCAAACCGTAATTTATTTCTTCTCCCTGAAGTTGAGTTCCCTTTTCAAATTTCCTTCTGGTATCCTTTGCTGCTTGCTCAGTTTGCAGACTGAATAACTCGGAGAGAAACTCTACAACCTCGTCTCACCCCCTCCTCAACTACTGTCTCCGTTTGCTATTCTTTGATTCTTAAAACTACTGTTTGGTTTTCCTACATTCAACATTTCAAATAGTGCATTTCTCTAAATATACAAATGTAGTAAAAATAGGTTTTCCTTTTTATTTCAATTTTCCTCTGTGACAAACCGTAGTGTCACTTTGCCGCGAGGTTTCCTACACTTACCTCGGAACTCAAACAGATCTTCCATGAGATCAGCTTCTTTACTCTCTTCTGTAAATCAGTTATGTAAATATTTTGCAACCATGACTTATTAAACTGACGGTCCACTAATATTCACATCTCGCAACAGCTGCCTTTTCTGGAATTTGGCTCAAGTGAATCCTCTTAAAGTTTGAGGGTGTATCTTGCATAAAAGGTGGAATACTTTTATCTATGTTGGTTCTCTCAAATGCCCAATAATTTTGAGGGAATGACATGTACTCCATATGCCTACCTTCAACTTATGTCTTTGAGCACACCGCCGAACACAGTATCATACCTGGCATCTCAGCTTCATCTACCTCCTCTAACCGTTCCATAACATTCTCTTGAAGTTCTTTTGTATAGTTTTTCTAGATATTTTTCTCACTTTTAAGTCATCCGTCTTCATATTGGTTCTTAATACTTACAAACCTCTTTCACATATCTGCAAGTGCTTTGGGACCTCCTGTCGACCTCATGTGTTAGACATCTGTAATGCCTCCCTACCAGCTTCATTTGATGAAATTTTGTATTTTTTCTTTTCGTTGATTAAATAAAATATATTGCTTGTTATCCTAGGATGTCTTCAGAGATTCGACATCTTTTCCATTTGATCCTATGCTGCCTTCTGTACTTCATCTGTCAAAGTTACCTATTGATCCTCTGTTGCACTATAACAGTCACTGTAAGAGCTCTCTTGCCTCCTCTACATCTTTGTGGTGAAATGATTGAGGCAGCAGTTTCACGCTCATCACTAGTGCAACGAAATTCGTTTTCGGAAAGGGGAGGTTAATAACGCAAGATAAAGAACCCACAGCACGGCGGTTGTGGCAGCATTATGTGGGAAAGTGGACCCCGCTGCCTTTGTGTCGGCCTTTGTGTCGGTCCTATCCCTAGGACAACGTATGCTTCCACCGCTCAGTGTACCCATCTCTATTAGTCACCAAACTGAATGTTCCATTGTCCGGCGGAATGATCGATGTTTTTCAACTTCCTGAGAGATTAATCCAATAAAGCGTACTGGAAATCAAACCCGAAACATTCCTCTCTTCAACTGAGCTATCCAGGTACGACTCACGATCCCTATTCGAGGTTCACAATTATATTAAATTTTTGCTTATTTCGTTATTTAGAAGAACTAATTTTATTGTATTTTAACATAAGTTTTGGATAGTAGATTATAGAACTTGACCACTAGCAGGAGGAACTGTAGCAACGGTTTTTTTGTGTCCATGACTTTCTCCTGTTTTCCAAAATTACCGATACACCCCTGCATACCCTGCTCGACAAACACTCCTGGACGAAAGACAAGATTCGATTTCGAGTCTTGGCCTGGCGCTTTTAATATTTTAGGAAGTCTCGAAACATAGTTTGTAAGGTGTCAGGCAAATCCAACACCTTCCATGAAAACCCTCACATGATAAGCAAATCCAGTAGTATGTCACATAGCTCCCAATAAATCGTGACATTAAATTAACCAAAGTAATACGAGTAACGAGTGAATAAATGGATTACCACAGACTAACACAAGAATGCCTAAATGCATGTCATACCTTCCCACCGTGAAACAGACGCAGTTCCGAGGGGAGAAACGGGAACAGAAGCCGAGAGCAGAACCGTGTTAAGCTAGAAGGCCCTACGATAAGGGACAGACACCCACGTCTCCAGCTAACCGCCAAGACCACCCCCCAGCCCATGTTAAAAGCTAGAGCCCTCCAAAAGAACAGTATAGATCTTACGATAACACTAAAAGGGCCACACCAACTGCAAGTTTTAGCGTGAGACTTTTTCGCGTCTCTGTTACGTTGCAAACTTTAAAAACATTGCCCCACCACAAAAAGTATAACGTTTCTCATTGGATAGACAGAATTTTTCTAGGCGGAGCTTAAGGCTAACATTGAGACTCTGATTGGTCAGATGAAAACACAGCCAGATAGTGTTTTTTAAACCAACTTCGGTAAATTGTAGTAAGGGGAAGTTAGGAGAGGGTTGCTTCCGAGACGGCGAGCTGTATGGAGCTGCGCCGGCCGCCGCCCCCTGATGAACACTGACAAGGTAATGAACGCACGCGATGCCGCATTTTTGAGTGCATAAGGCTTCACTCAGAACTGCAGAAGTCTCATCTGTTACATCCCCTTTTTACGTAATACTAGTGTCGATCGTCAATTAAATCTCATGGTATTCACATTTGCTACGTAAGTTAAAATCTGAAACGCGATGATTTCTCTGTTACATAATTATTGAGAAGCCACATCAGCCACTGTAATTTACGACAAGTTAGATAAGTAATTAAAGATAATTGAGGAGCACTGTAGACCATTTTGATAGTTTTCTCTTTTGTGAAACTTAATTTAAACCTATAGATGTGATATGGCATAGGTCATCCTTCGATCCATTGTAGAACTTGGAAACCCAGTCAGGGAATATTCGTTCACATTTTTGTTGAACGCAGTTGGTTTTTATCATCCTGTATTAAAATATTTCCTTTTAACAGTAGTGCAATTTATAAACAATGTTTTGTGAGTAGAATAAAATTTCCAATGGTAAACTTAACCGCTTTTTCGACGTTATTTTACCAGCTAACTAAAAATAGGAAAGCCTTGAACCCCTTCCACTAAATTTAGTTAGTATTAAGATTCTTTTATAGGGAGTGCAGTGGAGCTGACGCTGAAATCATTAAGTATTTGGTTATATCATCGCTAGTCTCACTGAACTCTTCTGAACTCTACATGTCATGTGTAGTCTGGCGTCTCCTTACCAGCAACAGGTCCCAGGTTTAAACTAGTCAATTCCCTAAAAAACACGCTCAGAGCGTCGTTGGGCGAAAGCGGTAGGGAGACACGACTTAGAACAAACAGACACCACGCAGAATGTTAGAAGTTGTCTAATTTAGTATTCGTGACGATGAAGTTAGCGGACGATGCTAGTAATGGTTAAAATGTTGAGAACGAATTAACTTTTTACAGAAAAGTGCTTCTATAGGCTTTGCAAGCAAAACTCAATGAATTCGTTTCATTCTACGTTTGCCACAGATGAAATGAGATAATGATCCAGAATTTTATATCACAGGAAACGGTACGATGAATTTTGTCCTACTGTAGTAGCAGAGAGGGGAAACTACTTGATTGAGACTGCGTCTCACTTTAAATCTAAGTTCCTTTCGTTTTATTAGTTATACCAGGCGAGGATAATCCAACAATTCGAGACACAGGAGCGTTGTGAATGTTAATTGGTTGGTTCATCTGATACAAATAAGCCGGTGGCGAACCAAGAACGGGATCCTCTGTTGAACACATATTCTGATTTCTGTTTGAGTGTGAGTCTGCACTATCCGTAACAATGCAAGAGTCAAAGCAAATGACAAAAATAACACATGTCAAAAAAGTTATCTATCGATTGCGATGAAACCTATCCACCCTGCTTATAGCCGTTACAAGACTAGAGATTAATTTGGCTAGAAGAATCTGGATGGATAAACGGTGATTTGAGCCCCGTGCTCCCTAAGACGAATCCTGGGTGTGGTCGTGGTTGTACAGCTGTAAACACCAGCCACAGCAATGTTACTGAAGAACTGGTGTGTTAAAGGTGTATTAGAAAACAGCGGAGGTCGTAAAGATGTTTAAGGATGAGGCTGGTGTCTATCCTGAGGTAGTCATAAAGCTGTAGTTACACCTTCATTTTTGTTTTCCTTTTGTTTTCAGGTACATGTCAGCGGTACCGGCACATATTGAAATTACCAGGGCCACTTCACCTAGTACGCCGTTAGACGAGCGAAAAAAGAAATACAGCAGCCAGTTGGTAACCTGGAGTAACGTACAGTAATTTGTTTTCATTCATTCACTTTCGTTGGCTAGGCACTGTCGCTGCATTTCTGCTGTGTCCGAGAATGAATTATCGCGCGATACTGCACTTCATCTATTTTGTTTGTCTCCTCTAGGGGCGTACTTTGGTTCGGGTATTTCACTGCGTTGCAGTTTTGCAGAAATGTACCTGCAAACAGACAAAAAAGTCTTTGTCTAATTTTATTTTTGTTGGGGATAATTATAACCTTATGATAATCTCTCTTAAGGGAGCGACAGTGTTAAAAGTGTTTAGTGAAAAGCGGGAATGCTTCTATAGTATAGACGTTTGGTGTGGATACTGACAGTGGTAACGTTAATGGTCTATTTCTTTCTGTTTTACAATAGGAATAACTTACACCATTCTATGCTTTATTGACGCGAAATTGGCGGAACGGTGTTACCACAGCGGAATCTGACGTTTTGCCCGCATCTCGTGGTCGTGCGGTAGCGTTCTCGCTTCCCACGCCCGGGTTCCCGGGTTCGATTTCCGGCGGGGTCAGGGATTTTCTCTGCCTCGTGATGGCTGGGTGTTGTGTGCTGTCCTTAGGTTAGTTAGGTTTAAGTAGTTCTAAGTTATAGGGGACTGATGACCATAGATGTTAAGTCCCATAGTGCTCAGAGCCATTTGAACCATTTGAATCTGACGTTTTGATGTTTTTACGGCAGCAGGTGGCACGCTGGGACAGACCGTTTGTCATTCGACTGGGGGTGGGTGGGTCAGAAACAAGAAAAGGGAAAGGACCTTCTACAACCAGCTACTCACTCAGACATCTTTAATAACCATTACCGAATGATGAATAAATTACGATGAGAAACGCGTTCCTAACTTGAGGTTGGTTTTGTTACAGCACATTAAAAGTTTTGTAGTCTGGCCTGTTTATAGATATACTGGTATTCCGATTCCTGTTTGAAGTCAGCCGCAGGCGTGTAAGCGTATAAGAACAGAAAAGTGCCTCAATGAAACTCGTTAAGACTCATGGTTAACTCGGATCGCGCAATGGATCAGGTCATATGTTCAGGCTATGAACCGTCAAGTCATTAAAATGACGTATCAGTAACCTACTCCAATTAAATTCCTGAAATCTCATCCTGAACTTATGATCCTGTTAGACAGACGGCTTAAGAACCCACCTATTCCTGCTATAATTTCTAGTTAGTTGCATGCACTAGGGATAGAGGTAAGTTGGAGGAAGTCGACAACTGTCCAGTGCCAGCTCGATATAAACGTACAGAGACTTGTGATGTCTATATGCAGTACCAAGTAGAATAGGTTCTAAGGAAGTGTAAGCTTGTCTCACTTGTACGAATAGAGTTGCGCTATATTATGACATCTGCAAGAGAGAACTCAATTGACCAAGTACATAAACTAACGTGGGATGCAAACTGAAGGATCCTTTACTCTTCTACTGCACAATTTGCGATCGATTACAGGAAACTCGGGAGGAGTGTAGGGTAGCTTAGGGAACCCTCGTTCAACCGTCTGCTGATTGTTGCCTGTCATTGCCGTACTCTTAGCGGGTATTAAAGTAGAGAAGTCAGAAATGATCAAAGAAGAGCAAGGCGCTTCGTCAGCGGGATCGTTTAGTTAGCCCGGGACAGTCATGGAGATCTAACTTCGGTACAGCCGCTACCAAATAGGGGTTTGCCGTGAGGGCAAACTTACTGACAAAATTCCGAGAGTACACGTTCCAAGAAATCTCGATACATACTACTCCCTGGTGCATACATCTTTAGGAATGGCTATGACAGTAAAGTCAGAAAGGTTTCAGGTCATGTCGAGGCTTGGAGACTGACACTCATCCCAGGAACAATTCGTTAATGGAATAACAAAGAGGGAGAGTGGAACAGGAAGTACCTAATTAAAGAAATTATGCCGTATACTGCGTGTAAGAACGTATTTCCTTTGTATACGGTTAATTTCAAGGAAGTACTACCGCTCATTCTGACAAGAAGCGACAATATGTCTCACAAGGATTTTTATGATATAATCGTCATAAACGTGAACTTAAGTACGCTCTGGATTACTCCATGCAGAACAGCAGAAGATCGACCGGAGCAGGAAAATATAAAAGTGATTTGCACTGAAAGAGGACGTTAAGGGTTTAAAATGAAGTCCATAAACTTTAGACTGACTTTTGTGTAAGTATAGTGCACAGGTGACAATCAGAAATCATTTCACGTATGAAGACATTAAATACAATGCCTTTAATGCGGTGTTTTTTGAAATAGTATGCACGGCCGCAATTCTTGGCATATCACGGGACAACAGTGATTACTAAACGCCGTCACTGAAGTAGCACTTCACTGGGAAATTTCAATCCAAATTTTCACACTGGAGAATTCATTTCGGTAACTGAGTTGAATTCTGACGCGATGAGATAGACATGATTTAGCAGACGTGTTATCACTTACGTGTACAAACAAAATTTGGTTTACGCAACTCCTGGCATATGAAATGTGGAGCATGCAACACTCAACACAAAAATATTTTACCCATCAACAAAGACATCAGTACCTCATGTGAGTTTTATTATACACTAAGAGCCAAAGAAATTGCTCCATCTGCCTGATATCGTGTAGAGACCCGACGCGGCATGGACTGGGCTAATTTCTGAAGAAGTGCTGGAGGGAACTGACACCATGAATCCTGCAGCCTGTCCATAAATCCGAAAGAGTACGAGGGGGTGGAGACCTTTTCTGGAAAGCATGTTGCAATGCATCCCAGATATGCTCAATAATGTTCATGTCTGGGGAGTTTGGTGGCCAGTGGAAGTGTTTAAACTCAGAAGCGTGTTCCTGTAGCCACTCTGTAGTAATCCTGGACGTGTGGGGTATCTCATTGTTCTCCTGGTATCGCTTAAGTCCGTCGGAACGCACAATGACCATGAATGGATGCAGGTGATCAGACAGGATGCTTACGTACGTGTCACCTGCCAGAGTCGTATCTATAAGTATCAGGGGTCCCATACCACTGCAACTGCACACACTCCATCCCATTACAGAGCCTCCACTAGCCTGAACAGTCCTCAGCTGACATGCATGGCCCACATGCATGTTATCTCCACATCTGTACACGTCCATTCGCTCGATACAATTAGAAACGAGACTCGTCAGACCAGACAATATGTTTCCAGTAATCAACAGTCCAAAGTCGGTGTTGAGAGCCCATGCGAGACGTAAAGCTTTGTGTCGTGCAGTGTTCGGTATATGAATGGGACTTCGGTTCCGAAAGCCTATATCGATGATGGATGTTTCGTTGAATGATTCGCACGCTGACACTTGTTGATGGTCCAGCATTGAAATCTGCAAAAATTTGAGGAAGGGCTGCAGTTCTGCCATGTTGAACGATTCTCTTAACTCGTCGTTGGTCCCGTTTTTGCACGATCTTTTTGCAGCCTCAGCGATGTCGGAGGTTTAATGTTTTACCGGTTTCCTGTCATTTACAGTATACTCGTGAAATGGTCTTAGGGAAAATCCTCACTTCATCGCTACCTCGGAGACGCTGTGTCCCATCGCTCGTGCGCCGACTATGGCACCACGTTCGAACTCTCTTGATAACCGGCCACTGTAGCACCAGCAACCGATCTAGCAAATTGCAACGAGACAGTTGCTGTCTTATATAGGCGTTGCCGACCGCAGCACCGAGTTCTGCCAGTTTACATATCTCTGTATTTGAATACGCATGCCCATACCAGTTTATTTGCCGCTTCAGTGTAATTATCCTTTATCAATGGATAAAAATCATAGCCACTAATTCATCGGTTTGGCTACTTTTGAGGGTGAAGAACAGCAGTTTACAATTACGCAAAAAGACTACGGCCTTGATAAATCATTGCTTCTACAGTTGATACTGTTGAGGGCTCAGACGCTTTTGTTTCTAATTTGCCTAAGGTATCGCGTTCATTTCTTGGTTGATGGCTCACGTATATCCGGAAGGTTGTCGACGCAATCTGCAAATTTCATTCATAGTCCTGATAAATTACATGAAGCTCATTGAATATGCATTAGTACTTCCACCTGACACACTTGTCTCGTGTCAGGACATAACGCATACTAATTGAAAATTAGACAGCAGCTTCCTAGAGCGTGTCGCGCTCTGTGTTCCAAGATTGGCTGAGTTACAGGCCACTCACAAAACGCGTGCTCTCAAACTTCATCGTCGCTATTGCATTGCGTAGCTCGTTGCCCAGATTACCTTTGAACTTCCGTATGCAGGTGGATAACACTTTAGTGCGTCACATATATTTTTATCTTTGGTATTTTTGATTGACAAACACCTTTTACTCCGTTGCGTATACTTTCCCTATTACCATTGTTAATGGCAGTTTCTCTATGTCTTCGTTTTATTCCAGAAATGAAAGGTTCAAATGGCTCTAAACACTATGGGAATTAACATTTGAGGCCATCGGTCCCCTAGACTTAGATACTACTTAAACCTAACTAACCTAAGGACATCACACACATCCATGCCTCAGGCAAGAGTCGAACCTGCGACCGTAGCAGGCGCGCGGTTCCGAGCTGAAGCGCCTAGAACCGCTCGGTCACAGCGGCCGGCCCAGAAATAAATATTTATGATTTTATCACTGTGTGTCCAACAGAATATAGACTCAGGGAGACGTGGTTCTTTACAGGGGCAACGTCTTATTTTTTCTTCGCGTCAATCAAGTCTTTCAGGTGTGTCCAGTTACATCGAGATTTTCATTTGGAAAGTCAAAAGGGAGAAGATGGGCTGGTTGAAGTTTTTTAGTATCCACAAAATTTGACGGAGGAAATATTCAATTCTGGACATATCAAGAAGAAATTACACTGATGAGCCAAAACATTGTAACCATTGCCCACCGCGTTGTTGAATGCCTCCTGCTGGCGTTGCCGGCGAGGCCCACGAGAAAGAAAGGTCCTGGCGCGTACGTCACAGCACGTGACACTGCAGGTCCTATGAGTGCCAGCAGCCGTCTCCGGTTGGGAGTGAGTATCTGTATTGTAAGCGGAAGAGAGACGAATGGGTAGTCATTATAGCGAAGTACCAGCCGCAATTGCGGGACTTCGCTGATATAAGCGGTTTTTACAAACGGTACGTTGTTGGCTCTGCAGCTTGAAACTAGAATCTCTGAAACAGCGAGGCTGGTCTGTCGTTTGAGTACTACTGTCGTGAGCACACAGGCAGTACAGTACTCATCATAAAACGTAGAGGTCGGAGGATCCCCCCACTGTGTAATCCAGGATAGGTGGCGACCTGTGGCATATCTGACGTCAGAGCACATTGCTAGCGCAGTCACAAGTGTTTCGGAGCACACCGTTCAAAGACATTGGCTTAATATGGAGATCAACATTATACGACCCCTACATGTTCTTGTGTTGACCCAAGGTCATCATCAGTTACGATTGTGGCAGACACAGCATCACTGAGTTTTCACCATGGTGCATGGGGGCTTAATTAAATAAAATGCAAATATTTTTAGTAGCTTTCTGTTCGGTTACGCTGTCTCGTAACCGGTTGGCCCTGACTAGTATTACTCCGCAATCTGACTGCATAGAATAACAACAAAGAATGAAAGAAAATTTCCGTTAACACAATTAATTAATTGAGTCCCCAGCAACTATAAAACCTAGGAAACAACAAAACACAAGTGTAGCTGTTCTGTGTGTGGAAGTGTGATTCAACATACACATCTGGCACGGTTCTTCCTCAATAAGACCAGATATTTTAAACACCATTTATACTGAAGTAATAAAAAAAACCAGAAATACTATAATTGCACATCGAAACCAGAAATACGGTCTAATACAAGAACACGAGCCAGATGCTTTGTTGACTGAACCTGTGACCAAGAGGCATTATTGCTTAAGACATTGAAATAATAAAAATAAAAAAAAGGAATTTTTTTACCTTCATATATATTGACGAAAAGCACACTCTGATCATTACAGCATCCCCAATCCAACAATATCTGGTGTCTATCCCATCAAAACAATATGACAACATCTGAACAAGCACTCTCCATGGGAACTCCTCAACAACGACTCACCACTGCTACATCTCAACAAGCACTGCACACTGCTACTTCACAATAAGCACACTCCACCACGACTTCTCGACAAGAACTGCCAGTGGAGGCGGCTGAATAATACTCTTTGGCGCAATCTCTGGCTCTGTGGGTCAGTGTAGCCACCTTTCAATGGATCAATAAAAATGTGCCGCCTGTCGAATGAATGGCATTTCTTGTTACACAAGGTCGATGGTTGGATCTTTACAAGTAGTCATCCAGGAAAATGACTGCTTAAAACGTACACCGCACCATAGATGAAGGCCGGTGAGAGTAGAATTATGCAATGTTTTACGTTGCGTTACGCTTCTGTGGGACCTATGGTAGTACTCGAAGACACCACAACACCAGTGAACTTGTTTTTCTTTTTTGAGTTATCAGTCTTCTGACTGGTTTGATGCGACCCGCCTAGAATTCCTCTCCTGTTCCGACCTCTTCATCTCAGAGTAGTAAATGGTTCAAATGGCTGTGAGCACCATGGGACTTAACAGCTGAGGTCATCAGTCCCCTAGACATAGAACTAGTTAAACCTAACTAACATAAGGACATCACACACATCCATGCCCGAGGCAGGATTCGAACCTGCGACCGTAGCGGTCGCGCGGTTCCGGACTGAAGCGCCTAGAACCGCTCGGCCACACAGGCCGGCTCAGAGTAGCATTTGTAAGTTCCATTCTCAATTATTTCCTGAATCTCTGTCTTCCTCTATCGTTTTTGCCTTCTACAGCTCCCTCTAGTAACATGGAAGTCGTCCCCCGATGTCTTAACAATGTCCTCTCGTACTGTCCCTCCTCCTTGTCACTGTTTTCTACTTATTCCTTTCCTCTCCGATTCTACGCAGAAGCTCCTCACGCGCTACCTTGTCAATCCACCTGATTTTCAACATTCGTCTTTAGCACCACATCTCAAATGCTTCGACTTTTTTCTGTTCCGGTTTTCTCACAGTCCATGTTTCACTATCATACAGTGCTGTGTTTAAAACGTATATTCTCAGAAATTTCTTTCTTAAATTAATGCCTTTGTTTCATAATAGCAGACTTCTCTTGGCCAGGAATGCCCGCTTTGCCAGTGCTAGTATGCTTTTGATGTCCTTCTTGCTCTGTCCGTCATTGCTTATTTTCCTGCCAAGGTGAATTCCTTAACTTCATCTACTTTATGACCACGAACCCCAGTGTTAAGTTTCTCGTTGTTCTCATTTCGTCTTTCTCCGATTTTCTCGCAATCAGTGTTCTGTACTCATAGACTGTTCATACCATTCAGGGATCACGTAATTCTTCTGCACATTCACTGAGAATAACAATGTCATCAGCGAATCTTATCATTGATATGCGTTCACTCTGAGTTTTAATTTCGCTCTGAATCTTTCTTTGATTTCTATCACTGCTTCTTCGATGAACAGATTGAACAACAGTGGCGTAAGACTACATCCTTTTTAATCCGAGCACTTCGTTCCTGGTCGTCCCCTCTTATTACTCCTCTTGGCTATTCTGTATATTGTATATTACCCGTCTCTCCCTATAGCTTAGCCCAATCGTTCTCAGAATTTTGAACATCTTGCACCATTTTACTTTGTCGAACGCTTTTCCAGGTCGAAAAAGCCTATGAACGTGTTTTGATTTTTCTTCAGTCTTGCTTCCATTATCAGCGCTAGAACTGACTGGTGCCTTTACTTTTCCTGAGGCCAAAGTGGTTGTCAAGTAACATATCCTCAGTTTTCTCTTCCATTCTTCTGTATATTATTCCTGTCAGCAATTTGGATGCATGAGCTGTTAAGCTCATTGAGCGACAATTCTCGCACTTTTCAGCTTTTTCCGTTTTCAATATTGTGTGCATGATGTTTTTCCGAAAGTCAGATGGTATGCCGCCAGACTCACACATGCTATACACCAACGTGAATAGTCGTTTTTTTTTGCCACTTCTCCCAATGATATTAGAAACTCTAATGGAATATTATCTATCCCTCCTGCCTTATTTGATCTTAAATCCTCCAAAACTATCTTAAAATCTGATACTAATACTGGATACCCTACCTATTCCACGTGGACTTTTGTTTCTTCTTCTATCATATCAGACAAATCTTCCCCTTCATAGAGACCTTAGCGTACTCTTTCCACATATCCGCTCTCTTCTCTGCATTTAACAGTGGAATTCCCGCTGTACTCTTAATGTCACCACCCCTGCTTTCAATTTCACTGTAGGTACTTTTGATTTTCCTATATACTGAGTCAGTCCTATCAAAAATCATTTCTTTTTAGATTTCTTCACCGTTTCATGCAGCCATTTCATGTTATCTCCTTTCACTTCCTGCCTATTTCATTCTTCAGCGACTTGTACACACATCAAAAAGCGTTTTGCATCACCCCTATTTCCAGAACTCCTGACGATAGATGTTGACTGTGGATATTGTGTCACAGACACAGTCCCATTGACCGGTCAGAGATGTCACTAAACCCGCCCAAAGATGTAAACAATCGTGCATAAGCAGCGCCTATTAGACGGAGGCGGTCTGACACGCGATCAGTTCCAGTCATTCCACCAGGAAGGAGGTACACTGCTGGTGTTGTCTTTGGTTCAACCATGCCTATACGGTAAATAACGCTGTTCGATCGCGTCCGAATTGTTACTTTGTGCCAGGAAGGGCTCTCAACGAGGGAAACGTCCAGGCGTCTCGGAGTGAAACAAAGCGATGTTGTTCGGACATGGAGGAGATATAGAGAGACAGGAGGTGTCGATAACATGCCTCGCTCATGCCGCCTAAGGACTACTACTGCATGTGACCGCTACCTTCGGATTATGGCCCGGAGGAACCCTGACAGCAACGTCACCATGTTGAATAATGCTTTTCGTGCAGCCACAGGATGTCGTATTACGACTCAAACTGTGCACAATAGGCTGCATGGTGCTCAACTTCACTCCCGACGTCCATCTTTGCAACCATGCACCGCAGTGCAGATGGGCCCAACAACATGCCGAATGGATGACTCAGGATTCGCATCACGTTCTCTTCACCGATGAGTGTCGCATATGCCTTTAACCAGACAATCGCCGGAGACGTGTTTGGAGGCAATCCTGTAAGACTGAACGCCTTAGACGTACTGTCCAGCGTTTGCAGCAAGGTGGAGGTTCCCTGCGGTTTTGAAGTGGCATTATGTTGGGCCGACATACGCCGCTGGTGGTCATGGAAGGTATCGTAACGTCTGTACGATACGTGAATGCCATCCTCCAATCGATAGTGCAATCATTTCGGCAGCATATTGGCGATGCATTCGTCTTCATGGACGACAATTCGCACCACCATCGTGCACATCTTGCGAATGACTTCCTTCAGGATAACGATATCGCTCGACTAGAGTCGGCAGCATGTTTTCCAGACATGAACCCTATCGAACATGCCTGGGATAGATTGAAAAGGGCTGTTTATGGACGACGTGACCCACCAATCACTCTGAGGAATCTGCGACTAATCTGGACCAACAGTGTCATGATAAACTTTGGGATAGTATGCCACGATGAATACAGGCATGACTCAGTGCAAGAGGACGTGCTACTGGGTATTAGAGGTACCGGTGTGTACAGCAGTCTGGACCATCGCCTCTGAAGGTCTCGCTGTATCGTGGTACAACATGCAGTGTGTGGTTTCATGAGTACTAAATAGGGCGGATATAATGTTTATGTTGATATCTTTTCCAGTTTTCTGTACAGGTTCCGATACATTCGGAACGGAGGTGATGCAAAACTTTTTTTGATATGTGTATTTCTGTATTCCTGAATTTTCCTGAACATTTTTGTGCTTCCTTCTTTCATCTATCAACTGAAGTATTTCTTCTGTTATCCATGGTGAATTACTTGAATGTTATTGCGTTCCATCTTCATCCCTTCATGGGTGGTCTTCCCTGGTGATATCTTCCAGCAGGAGAACTCTCCGCGATACAAGGTCAGAACCGTACTGTAGGGTTCGAGGAGCATGGTAGAGAATTCACATTGATGTCCTAGCCAGCAAATGCCCCTGTCTGGTATGGAATTTAACCAACTGAAAATTTGTGTGGTATACGGAATCGGCTTCATATATTTAATCAACAGTGACC
Organism: Schistocerca piceifrons; assembly: GCF_021461385.2. Classification (NCBI taxonomy): domain Eukaryota; kingdom Metazoa; phylum Arthropoda; class Insecta; order Orthoptera; family Acrididae; genus Schistocerca; species Schistocerca piceifrons. Next base: position 308,070,337 of record NC_060138.1, read on the forward strand.
TACCATAAATAAAGTTAGATTGAAACAACAGTTAGATTGAAACAACAGTTCTTTAATTATTAAATTTCGCACTGTGATACTATTGTGTAGCATATTAGTGAACTTGAAACATTAAAAGAATCTCTTGCAGACGTTGTTGAACCACTGGGAGATACAAACAAGATTGCTAAAAGATTTAGATAGACATCCGGCGAAATGTGATTCGTTCGTTACAGTTTGGGAAACGTGTAACGAAAGCACGTGAACTGCCGATAATTTATTAGTAAGGTTACTGTAAGGTGATAAACGTTTGTTGGAGAATGAATACATGAGAAATGCATTCGCTGCTGCTAAGGTTTATCACAAACAGCATAGACATCAGCATAGACATTGTTGGCAAAACAATTTAGGCAAAAGTTTGAGACTATGAAGAATGTTGAACGCTGTTATTGTCGCAAGAAAAGTCATTATAACGCGGAGACCACAAGAGACTATTTTAACTGAGAAGAGGAAATCTAGAACATAACACGAAGTTCTAAAGGCAGAAATTAGAAAAATTTGGCTACTGATTGTGACAATGATGGGCTTGCTGATAGTGTTGCACCAAGCTGCAGACTAGGAATGCTTTTTCAATACGTAAACCACTGCTAAATGGTGCATGGGAACATCGTACACTGGATGATACATTGTACGTACCTGTTTATCGAAACTTCATGTATTCGTTACCAAGGGAGCAAACCCAACCAGGATTTGTAATGAACAGGTCATGCACCGCATGTACTGTGGAAACTCGTCATCCTAAGAGACTGCAGAGGGGGTGATAACTGAATGTGCGTTCTCCTCAAGAAGCATCCAAAAACTGCAGAAAACCCTCTCCCATCCCTCCCTCTATCCACCTATGTGGGGGGGGGGGGGGGGGGGAGACTTCAGGCTTTAAAAGAAAACGGCCAGCTACTCTATCGGCTGCCTCACAGTTTTTCTGCAGCCAATAGCCATCCCCTCAGGCTCGCTGGCCCTGCACGACCTTCCACCACCTCACTGCCTTGAGGCGATGCTCCTATGCCAACACTATAGCATAAATACTCAACTAAACAAAAGGAGGTAAAAGGACGGCCACCTCAAGTAAAACTTGTTCATCTAAAATGTAGCGAAAGAGCCCCCATACATTGCCCCCGTGGTCTGAGCACGCCTGTGTCAGGCGCCCACCCCCAGTAGACATGCTCCTCCTCACCCCAGCAGCCCGCCTTCTGCGATGGAGAACAATTGTCTTTAACATCAATGCATCTCTTTGTTGCAGCCTGTTAAACGTATCTCTTGGAAAGAGTGGACCCCTCTTGAATAACAGCGAAATTCCAGACAATACGCCAGATGGCTTTTTCAAAGTCAGCTACTTGTGATACAGGAAGCCTTCCGCCTAAGGCGACTGCAGCCTCACACTCCAGTGTCTTCATTACAATGTACCCTGGCGAGCATGATGCCGGGTGGCCAGCTACACATGTAATGCACCGTGACACTGCGAAACTCAGAATAAATCCGTGATAAATGAGGGTTCTCCCGACTGCCGATTGTTTGTCTAAAGAGACAGCCATTGCCTCTTATGGAACTTGGCACCACGCTGTTCTCAGCACTGGACTGTATTTAACATCAACATGACCCCTGTAACAAAGTAACTGTTAAAAAAAGGGAATAATAATTGCGACCATAATAAATGTTCTCTTTCCACGAAAATTGTCACAGTCCATTTTCTTTCAGTTTTATGAGCAAAATCGGTATAGTTTTTACATTCAACTGCAGGATGCAATTTGCATCTCATAATGCTGCGACATCAAGTGAAATGCACTGCCGCTGATCACAGGTGATCACGTGTGTATTACAAACATTTCAGACATTTGAAGTAACACTAGAGAATACAATCTTTCATGCCATTAGCTCACATGTTGAAACAAAATTTGTACACTGTGGTAAGCCCCGTTTTACCAACGAGCAAATCGTGAGAACTTTTCTCGCCCTGTGTAGATTGAAGATAGAAATTTCGTTAAAAGATATCTCCATAATGGAAAAAATAAGGAAAAGAAAAAATAAATGCCTGTCAAGAATGATTCCTCGGTGCCCTAGCCACCTCCTCCACCCACCAGGTGCACGTCATTGGTATCAATTAGATAGGCTATGTAATTAAATTGATCATGAGAGTTAGTTTTCATGGCAAGTAATTCTTTTTTTTTTTTCATTAGTCGGCTTACACTAACCAGGTAGGTCAAATTGGAGACTGTAAAGACGATGTTCTTTTTGAGGAATGCTATTGAGAACTGATATTTGAAGCTGACTACAGAGGGATTCTAGAGCCCATACCATACATTTCGGTTAAAGAACTAGCTATTAAAAATATGATCGTAGCGACTATGTTACTATCACCCACTCTTGAGTTTACAGGCACACGTGAGTCGCTGATAGCGTTATACTTTCTGGTTGAAATGCTGCCTGCAATTTGGAATCAAGTTTATCCATTCTACCATATACTTGTGTTGGATCCTGTAGAGATGTCTTTTAATAATGGTCCCAGGTGCCACGGTAGACCTGAGTTAGCGTACGAGTGTTGATCCACCGCGCTTTATATCCGGAGAGATGTTGGGATGCAGATCCACAATATGCCACATCTGGAATAGGATTTGAAGGTGGTGCCGCCATCTGTTATATCTGGAGTGACGTTGGGTAGAAGATCCACAATACGCCACATCTGGGATAGGACTTGAAGGTGGGCCAACCATCTATTACGTCCGGAGATGTGTTGTATGTACTAAGTTGGATCCACCATCAGGAAGAGCACATCATAGGAGCCTTCTGCGAAATATGCACAGACACAGACATACAGAAAACAGAGCAAACATGGTGCAGCTGTAGAATATGCGGCTGTAGGTGACTGGATGCATTCGAGTACTGTGCTGTACTATGCCGCCCGACCAGAAAAGTTTTGCATTTGCGATATGTGTTGGTAGCTGTACTACATTTACAAGCAATTCTAGAATGTGGAACGAGAAGTGATATCATTATTGCATGGATAGAAGTGACACAAAATTGATATAATTACGAAAAACGATGAAAAATATGTATAAACAGAGGCAAATTACACCGAAATATGGGAAAATTGAGGGAATACTTGCATGTCTTCTGATTGGCGCAGAACAACTCTTGTACATGGGAGCGAGTATATGGCAGCAAGAGGAATACGAGGAAACGACGAGATGGATGCACCGGGAACTGGGGAGAGTCGTTTATTTTTTGTTGAGGCAACATTCTACTGGATGTCTATTGAGGTAATAGTAAAACTGCTGTCTTTAATGCTTCCCTGGAAAAAAGAGATCCATCTGTCTTTAAACTCACTTGCATCTGCGTTAAAGGATGACAGAGTGGATGGTGTTATCGGTTGTGATGGAGTTGTAATAAGGTAGGATTTAATGGTAGACTGATGATGCATTTTAGAGAGAGCGAAGGACATGTTGCAGGTCACTTGACCATTTTTTCCGTTCTTCTCTCGGGATGCATCAGTTGTGTGACATAACCTGCATTCGACTCACATACAACTGTGTGTTCAAACATTGCGGTCATCAGAGGACTTCCATCCTTTGTCGACACATTCCTGTAGAAGAATGAAGATTTATGCGACGTACTCCATTCCTCTGCCACATCGTGGGCATAAAATCTAGTCTTTAGTTTCTTAACTATGGTGATTCTAACTTACCGACAGATATTCGCGAGGTACTGCAAACCCCGTGTATATGTCTGCTTGACAGATGTCCTGTTTACTGAGCTAGTGTAATTTCACATGTCAATCATCGCTGCTTTGCGTTTGTCTCTTTCTTTGTAAGAGGAATTCTCTGTTACTAACGATCATTTTATATAGGAATGATGCAAGCATAGTATAATTTCTGAACCACGATCAGATGTGAACAGTTGGGGCTATACACCTCTGGAAAGCTATATTGTACATGTATTACAAGGAATCGTTGCTTTAAGGAATTAGTTTTTCATTTTACAGTTTGTCACCATAGTTTATCATTGAGAAACCCGCAAGGAGAATGTATGTCATGCACTAGAAATATATTTCTTACACTGGATTAGTAATAGCGCTACATTCCATACAACTAATAGGTTGGAAACCGCAACAGTCTAACATTATAGTGTGTTTTGAGTGCAGAACTAGTAACGTTAGGAATGCATGTGTTAATGTCCTCAGCTGCAGATTAAATCAGTCCAGTGCTGCAGGGAGCGATGGTCAAAGACAATGAGAGGAGATCTATTGGTCTCTAACTTTATCGTAAGAATATGAGAATGCCCTGTGACTTCCATCCACATAGAGAAAGATAGTAGATTATGCACTATGATGCAAGTGCTAGAGATATGTACGTAGCTGCCTAGTATACCTTGGTGTATATGTTCGAGGATTAACAACGAATGACTGTAGTGCACAGTCATCTATTTACATTCGCAATGGTACTCGCAAAGTAGTGGAGGAGCTGTTGAGCGATGATACAGAAATTGGGAAGAATGCTGCCGCGTCATTGGTCGGTGTTGAAATTACGGTAAAATTCCTAAAATTAATCGCACTATCAACTGCGATGCTTGTTATACATAGATGGTGTATTCGACCCCATCAGTCCACTAGTATACTGTTGATTATTACATAATGATTGACTGACATCGCTTGTTTGAAATGGAGAAATAGTCTTGTTGGAGGGGACAACACTTTCCGGGAATGGCAAACAGCAAAACAGTAATCGCGTACAAGGCAGCAATATGAGGACTCAATCAAACGGAACACAGCACCACAGCTATCTCGTCACTATGAGTGATGAGTTTAAATGTAAAGGTCATCAATCATCTTCAGACAGCTGTTTGGAAACGCGCCACAACACCGCAAAACTCTTCCAGTTCCCTTATGTTGTGACTGTCTTTTATTTCAATACTCTCTCGCTCTCTCTCTCTCTGAGTGTGTGTGTGTGTGTGTGTGTGCGTGTGTTGTGGGAGCAGCAGATACAACATGATTTACACTGAGCGATGCCTAGTTTTCTGTGAGAGCCAATGTATCAAAATGTGTTAATGTTAGTTTAGGACCTGACACAAACCTCGAAGTTGTGGTGGAAAAAACAAAATGTATGCCAGTGTAGAAAGTGTGTTACAGCAGGAAAAGCGGCGTATCAAACAACAAAACAGGCACCCTCTTTTGCAACTGATAATCTGTGGGAGATGGCCCTCATACGGTACAGGTGATGGAACTTTACACTGGTCCGTGTAAGCGATGTCAATCACTGACCGCCTGCTCAAAAGATCAATACCAGTGTCTTTAATAGGATCGCCGAATATGCTCGATGATGGCACGCAGATGGTATTTATTTTCGGCATATCCGTGTGGGCGAGGAGGTTTGGATGCTCTGGATCCAGAGGGCTATGCTGGCAGCAGCTTAGTTACCAGAAGGGTCACCCAAGCAGGAAAGGCCAAAGGGCAGGAGCCAGACAATGTGTGTCCCACAATGGCCTATGTCTCCCCCTTTCCTATCCCAAACCTGTCCTCACCATGTCCTTCTGCTGTCATTTCCTGTCATATGTATAAGACCTCAACGGCAGCGACAGCGGAGAAAGAAACTTTCGGAATGGTGAACCTGGTGGAAGAGGCACCTTTTATATTTGGGTACAAAAGAGTACAAGTAGCGACTGTACCCCAGAGGGGCGGCGACAGACAGCGTCTGACTCATACTGAGCGACTGATTTTAGGCTGGACATCGTACTTCTATGTGGAAAGTAACGGGAAGCTACCACATTACATTCACAACCAGTACATGGTAGGTCTCTCCATATGAAACATTCCGGAGTTAAAACTTCTCCTCATTCGGATCTCCGGAAGGGAATACATTGAGAGTAGACATATTTGAAATGAAGAAAGGGACAGTGAAGGATGGGAAGTCAAGGATTGGAACATGGAATGCGTGGACACTACAGCAATCAGGAAAGCTAGAGAATGCAAAACAGAAGGTGAAAAGGAATAGATTAGTTACCCTTGGTTTGTGTGAAATGAGACTGGGAGAGAATGGGGAGATAGAAAGTGGAGATTATAAGTTCTTTACCTCAGGGGAAATCAAGAGTGGTGAAAACGGAGTAGGAATACTGATTGGACAAAAGCTGAAAAATAAGATAATGAAGGTACGATATACTGATGGTAGACTGAGGATGATACGACTGAAGGGTAGTTCAAAAGATATGTTGTTAATACAGGTATATATGCCAACCAGCCAGCATAGAGATGAGGAAGTGGAAGAATATTATGAGAAAATACAAGAACTCATCGAGAAAGAAAATAGAAATGCCTGCATTATCATCGTGTGGGATGGAATGCAGTGGTGGGTAAAGGAAGAGATGAAGGTACAGTAGGAAAATTTGGATTAGGAATATGAAATGAGTGAGGTGAAAGACTAATTAGTTTCTGTGAAGAAAATTCATTAGCTGTGGGTAACACATTATTTGAAGACCCGAAGGAGACGTTACACATGGATATCAAATTTGAATATGGAAAGATATCAGTAGGACTACATCCTGATACAAAAAAGGTTTAGAAACTGAAGTATGCCAAGGCATATCCAGGAGAGGATATAAATTCAGACCACAACCTAGTAGTAGAAGAAATAAAAGTGAAGTTGAAAAAAGTCTTGAGAGGTAAAGCAAAAGAAAGACTAAACATAGAAAGACTCAAACAGGTAGGAAAGGCATCAGATTTGGAAAACAGATTTATGGAAAAATGGGAAAGAGGAAGTGTTGATAAAAGTGTTAATGACAAATGGATAAAAATGAGGGAAGGACTCATGGACTCTGCCAAAGAAGTACTAGGAATCAGAGTATCCCAAAGAACCAGGAAAGATTGGATAACAGAAAACATTTTGAAAAAGATGGAAGAGCGGAGAAAGGGGAAAAATGTGTAAACTGAAGAAGGCAAGAAGCGGTACAGAAAACTGATTAATGAATTAAGAAGAGAAACTGAAGAAGCAAGGGAAATATGGATGAAACAGAAATGCGACGAAATAGAGAAAATGGAGAAAGAGGAATAGTATGAAATGATGTATAGACTGGCTAGTGACACAGTGTCTGAACGTAACAGAAAAAGGAATAACATGGAAATAGAAAGAGCGGATGGTACTCTAGCGGAAGAACCAGAGGAGGTTTGTATAAGGGGGATGAAATACAAAGAGAAATTAAGGTTGAGCAATATGTGCCGGAAGGTGGAAAGATATTCACCGTCTTTGAAGCGGAAGTAGAAAAGGCGCTGAAGAAGATTTAGAATCGGAAGGCATGTGAGATTAATGATTTGCCAGCAGAACTGTTTATGAGTCTGGGAAACAAGGCAAGAAAAGAAATAGTCTACCTCTGTAATGAGATATATGACAAAGGGGAATGGCCTGAGGACTTCCTTGCGACAGTTATGATACCAATAGAGAAAAAGAGAAACACCAAAAAATGTGAAGAGCATAGGACTATCAGTCTAATTTCTCATGCAGCTAAAGTCTTGCTGAGAGTGTTGAATAGAAGGCTGTATGGCAAGCTGGATAGAGGGACAGCAGAGGAGCAGTTCAGTTTTAGAAGAGGAAAAGGAACGAGAGATGCTATTGACCTGTTAAGAAGTATAAAGGAAAGATATATGGAAAAAGGTAGAGAAATCTTTGCTGTTTTTATAGATTTGGAAAAGGCTTTTGACAGAGTTCAGTGGAACAAGCTGATGGATATTTTGAAGAGTAAAGGAGTGGATTGGAAAGAAAGACGACTGATACAGAATCTATATTTTCATCAGAAAGTAAGGATAAGAATTGGAAATTAAATGTCAGAAGGAAGCAGCATTGGACGAGCTGTTAGACAGGGTTCTAGCCTTTCTCCACTGTTGTTTAACGTATATCTTGAACAGATTATTGCGAAAAGCTTAGATGGGAAAAGAGGAATATGTATTGGTGGAAAGAGATTATAATGTATAAGATTTGCTGATGATATGGTATTAGTGGCAGAAAGTGAGCGGAGAGTGAATAACATGATGATAGATCTGAATGAAGCTTGTGTGGAATATGGGATGCAAATAAACACAGCAGAAACAAAGAGTATGGTCATCAGTACAAGATGCAGACTGTCCAAAATTAAAATTGGACAATCTACCATTAGACAAGCAAGTGCATTTAAATACCTTGGACTTGAGATGTCGCCGGGAGTTGAAAACTCGAATTGCCATAGCGAAGGAGGCATTCAACAAAAAAAGGAGACTTTGATGTGGCAAACTAGATAAAGGTCTAAGGAAAAGGCTTGGCAAATGTTTTGTCTGGAGTGTGGCACTATATGGGGCAGAAACATGAACACTGAGACTACAGGATGAAAAAAGGTTAGAAGCATTTGAGATGTGGATGTGGAACAGAATGGAGAGAATAAGCTGGATGGAAAGAGTGAGTAATGAAAGACTATTGCAAAGGGGTTGGTTACAGAAGATGTCTGCTGGAGGTTGTAAGATAAAGGAAAAAGAACTGGTTGGGACATTCATTGAGAAGGGAGTGCTTGCTAGGAGATGCTTTAGAAGGATTGGTTTGTGGGAGAAGACTGAGAGGAAGAAGGAGATACAAGATGACAGACGACATAAAAGGAAGAGGAAATTATGCAGACCTGAAGAGGATGGCAGAAGAACGGACAGCGTGGAGAACTACCAAGTGAAAACCTGCCTTTTGGCAGAAAACTGATGACAATGTTTGGTACAGAATAACGATGATAGAATTTATGGGTGATAGACGTGAATGGGCTCTGAAGGATGTGGATCTGCTTCAGGCTGCAGTACCTGTATGATGCTGAGTCTTCCTAATTTTCCCGATACGAAACACTACCTTCACTGTTCGTACTGTATTTTACACTGCCCCCTACACGGTTCATGGAGATTCGACAAAATGTTCTCAATTCCGCCGAGTGGTCAAAACACGGTCATATAGCATTAACTCAGCTCACTCCTTTTCTACACGGGTTGCAGAATGTGGTAAATACAGCTCTCTCCGACTTCTGGGAAAAATTGCTAAAATTGATCTCACTGTCAACTGCAATGTGTATTAAGTACATTGTCCCATATCAACGATATCTTTCCCATCCCGACGGTCTGATGGGTACGCTGTTGAATGGCGAATAATGATTGATTGACACCAGTCAGTTTAGATGGAGGGAGCCTTGGTGGAACGCTGGATATCTGCTACTTGTCGCTGTGGAGTATGGGATTAAATATAGAAGTCATCACGTTCATACAGTTGTTTGGAAGTGTTTTTTAATGCTACAGACTCGTCCTGTTTCCATATGCTGCAATGCCCTCCACATACTATAATTTCAATTTTTTTTTGCCAATGAGATAACAGTACCTCTTTTTATTTGTGCTACCTCACACGTGTTATGAAGAGCACCTTCTGGCGATGGTCAACACTGGAACAGTAATCATGTACATGAATGCAAAATGAAGGAACAATGCTTTTCGAAATGGAACACCGAGACATCTGCTACCCTGTCGATGGGGAAGATATTAACTGTACAGGTCATCACCTTCGAATGGCTGTTGGAAGCGCATTACAGTAATGCAAACTCTGCCAGTTTCCGTATGTTGCAATATCTTCCACATTTTTCTCAATGAGAAACACCGCCTCTGTGTTTTATTTCTTCCAGCCTGTGTTGTGGTAGCTGTGTAGTTTATGCCACGCAGTGTTCAGCTTTCTGTGAGAGCCAGAGGATTGAAACGTGTTAATGTCTGTTAAGCAGCAGTTGACATGGGTCTCTAACTCACTGTAGATAGAACAAATTATACACGGGTTGTGATTGTTACAAAGGAAAAAAACAATGTGTTAAACTGCTCATGAAGGAACATTGCAGGACCCTCTCGTGTGATGGATAGTCTGTTGGATATGGTCCTCCTACAGTAGAGACGATGAAATTTCACACCGATCTGTGGAAGCGACTTTGATCACGAGCTACCTGCTCCAATGAACCAATACCTGCATATTTAATAGGATCGCCACATATGGTCAGCGATGGAAAGCATTTGTTTCTGATATATCAGAAGACAGGGACGTGGCAATATCTTATCGGGTTCTCTAATGGATGATGATAGGGGATACTTTATAGTCAGTAGGTTTTCTTTGTTGGATAAAATACCAAGTTGGGAGAGAATGTTTGGGTGATAGACATGAATGCACCCTGTGAGATGGAGATCTCCTTCAGACTGCAGTTCCTGTATGTAGTTTGGGGAAATGTCACAATGCAGTAGCAACATCCTTGTCCTTCTTACATGCCATGTATGATGTGGAGTCTTCCTAATTTTCCCAACAAGAATCATCATCGTAACTAGTCATACTATCGTTTCAACTACCTCATGTTGCAGGGGAAAGTTTCGTTTGGCGCTGCCCTTACACAGTGTACATGGTTGGTGGACCCACGACAAAATGTCCCCATTTCCACCAAGTGGTCAAAACGCGGTCCTATCCCATTAACTCAGCTCGTCCTGTTCCTCCACAAGATGCAGAAGGTCTTCGATATAGCACTCTCTAATTCCGTTCAGGTCTGACTTAAATTAGGATGATCACATGGACGAAGCTGCATGGATGGCAGGGCAGAAACTGAGGAACAGCTACAAGATGCAAAGGGACTCTCTAAAAAACAACCCTGTAGTATTTACTGTGTGTGATCCTTAGCAGATAGATTCAAGAAAGGTGACTCATTTCGAGACATAAGAGTGGATGAATACGATTCACCAGTGGCTATAATCATTAAAAGACATCTCTACAGGATCCAATACAAGAATGTGGTAGAATGGATAGACCTGATTCCAAATCACAAGCAGCATTTCCACCAGAAAGAATAATGCTAACAGTGACTAATGTGTGCTTGTAGACTCAAAACCGCTTTTTATGCAGGGTGACGGTAATATATTCAACATAGTCACTTTGATCGCGTTTTTAATAGTGAGGTCCTTATGCAAAATGTTTAGTGTGGGCTGTAGAATCCCCCTGCGGTCAGCTTCAACTGTCAGTTCTCGATAGCATTTCTCAAAAAGAACATCTTCCCTTCACAGATATGCATGTCAGCTACTGGTGAGTGTAATCCAACTACTGACAAAAAAGAATATTACTGGCCATGCAAACTTATAAGGGTCGTGTCTGATCAACAACAACTGCGTAACTTGTAAATAACTTTGGTTTAATGTTGCAAACTTATCGCAGAAATAGACGCCTTTACACAGTTTAAAATGAGACAATGCTACGACAGGTTTCAAACAAATGCATCTCGTCCTCAGAAAGTGAAATAATCCTAAACACAAGAATGGTAAATTTTAATTATAAGTTTCTTTACAAAATTATTCTTATGGCTACATCATGATGTTGGTCAATACTACGATAAATCATCCGATTCCGGTTCAAAGTTCAGTACTGTTTAGGATGACAATCAAGTCTATGGAGGATGGTTAGTTTTGTGACAAGTTGAGCAAAAGGTTACCCGAGGTCGCTCGAGTTTACAGTGGACACAAGCTGGTGAACCAACAAGTTTACGCCCCTGTGCGTGGTATTTACCTTAGCTGCGATGAGCTGTCGTCTCCATGGCTGCTCTCGCCCACTGAAATGCCTATAAAATCTATTTAATCCTTTGCTGAATTTTTTCAACAGAAATTCTCCCTATGTTTCTCATGATGTGAGAAAACATGCACTCATCCCTAATCTTGGAATATGGCGAGATGCACGTGCATGGCTGGAGCAGCGTGCATATTAAAAATGCCCTCTCAGTCCTCGTATGAAGAATTAACTAACTGGCTGGTTTGTTTCTCCACAGTGGGAGCTCAGTGATGCTGCAACTAAGATCACAGTGTACAAAACAGCTATGCCCTCTTCAGTTATAGCTTGTTGTTGTCGATTGTAAAATGAATGTGCTTTCTCAGACATGTCAGCTAATGGCGTGGAAGATTGTATTTTCTAATGTTACTTCAAGTGTCTGAAATGTTTGTAATAGACACGTGATCATCTGTGATCAGCGGCGGTGCACTTTGCTGGATGCTGGATTTCGCAAAATAATTAAATGCAAATTTTACATTGCAGTTCAATGTAAAAACTATAGCGTTTTTGCTCATAAAATTAAAAGAAAATGGACTGTGAGTATTTTTGTGGAAAGAGAACATTTATTATCATCACAATTGTGTTTTCCTTTTTTTAAAAAATAGTTCCTTTATTATACGAGTCATATTGATGTTAAATACAATACAGTGCTCAGAATAGGATTTGGTCAAGTTCTGTAAGAGGTCGCAGCCCTCCCTTTGGACAAAGACCTGCGGGCGGAATGGCCCTGATTTATCATGGATTTGTTCTGAATCACGCCAGCATCGCGGTCCATTGTTTGTGTAGCTGACCGCCCGGCACCATGCTCGCTGGAGCACATTGTACTGAAGACACTGCGGTGAATGGCTATGGTTACTTTGGGTGGAAGACTCCCTATTTCACAAGCAGCCGACTTTAGTAAAACCCATCTGGAGAGGACCATTCTTTCCAAGAAGTATGTTTAACAGATTGCAAGAAAGACTTAAGTTGACATTAAATATAATTGTTCTCCGTAACAGAACAGCAGGCTGTTGGGGATGAAGGGGATTTCTCTACTGAGGATGTTCACCAGACACAGAAACACTCTGCCCATGGGGGCGAAGTGTGGGGGACTCTGTCGCTATATTTTAGAAGAACAAGTAGCACTTGAGGGGGCAGTTGTTTTATCACCTTTTGCTTAGTTGACTGTACATGGTATTGTGTTTAGCGTAGGAGCATTGCCTCAAGGCAGCCAGGGGGTGGAACGCCGAGTGCAGCCAGCGAAAACGAGAGGATGGCTGTTGACCACAGAAAAACTATGAGGTGGAAAGTAGAGCAGTTGGCTATTTGTAAAAGCTTGTGTCCCCTCCCACCATAGGTGGACAAAGGCAAGGAGGGAGGGAGGGGGAGGGTCTCGATTTTCTGCAGTTTGTACATGCTTCTCGAGGAGAACGCACATTCAGTTATCGCTCCCTCTGCAGTGCTCACAGGTAGTACACTTTTTAAACTCATATCCATTCAACACCAGAATCGCATCAGTTGAACATATTTATAGCCAAAAAGAGTAAAGACAATACCTTACAACCCCGCCTTTTTCCCGCCTGCTAGTAGGTGAAAGGTAGAGCTCGGGTGTGTCTGTCACTAATTTCGAGTGGAACTGCGAAATTTTTTCCCTGCAGGATAACACCAGTTGTTCGCTACCGTCAGTTTTTAAGATATATTGCGATTTTAGGCCGTCCTTGTGTAGCGCTACGCATATAGTTGTGTAATTAAGCCCAATCTTTATGATTAATTACGTAATTAGGACCTAGCTTTACTTTATTTTCCCTACCAAAATAAATAAAGTACACTAATGTAGCCTTCCTCTCCTGCATCTGGACAAGGTTCGAGTCCCAGAAAGGGCAATGTCATTTTTAATTTCCTATCAATTCCAACCACCTCTGGTGGTATAATTATGTTAAGCAATGGTGCAGTGGTGTACTGGGGTTCGAGCCCCAGAAAGGGTACAGCGAATTTTAATTTCCCGCCAATTCCTGGGTGGGGGTTGGGGTGGGACGTCAGCACAGCCCTTGGACAAAGAAATTCCCATCAAAATTCGAAATTCCCGCCAATAGCGTAAGTTGGCGTATGGGGAGGGTTTGGATGGGGCGGGGGCTGTGCCGAGATGCCGGCTCAGAAAAACACGTGACGTCATCCGGGTGTGAGGGTGGGCATGGTCGTGGACGGGGATGGGCGTGGTAATGGGCGGAGTTAGGTGGCAACAGGGATGTTTAATTGATCAATTTAATTAATTTGCATATCAATTAGATATCAAAATTGCACCAAGAACCCCACTGCTTACATTCGCCAATAACAAGAAGAGAAGATATTCTTGGAATATTATAAAGTTGTTGCTGACATTATACCACTGATTTATGTTTTGCTTGTTATGCTTATCAACATTTTTAATGTATAAATTATATCAGACCATAGAGGGCTCTTTTGAGCGCTACTGGATCTACGATCGCCAGATGGAAGGAGGAGATGAGGTTCTGGAATGTTTTGAAGCTCTTTTAAAGGAAGACCACAACAACAACAACAATAATAATTTTCTCCTCTGTATTTGGTATACTGCATTTAGGAATCCGCAGCTCGTGGTCGTGCGGTAGCGTTCTCGCTTCCCACGCCCGGGTTCCCGGATTCGATTCCCGCCGGGGTCAAGGATTTTCTCTGCCTCGTGATGACTGGGTGCTGTGTGCTGTCCTTAGGTTAGTTAGGTTTAAGCAGTTCTAAGTTCTAGGGGACTGATGACCATAGATGTTAAGTCCCATAGTGCTCAGAGCCATTTTTTGCATTTAGGAATATCTTTCATTTATATCAGTCGATGGAGGGCTCTTTCCAGTACTAAAGACTTTGCTCCAGTTAGAATTCTTATCAACTTTTTAAAAAATCCTTTAAAGTTTTTTGATGATTTTATTAAGTTCTTTTGTAATAGTATAATGTTACTAAATTTCACATCAGTGTTTCATGCTATATCTACGAGAATTTTTGGGAATTACATCAGTCCACAATATACGAAGAGAGCACTGTTCAGCGATGAAAATATTGCACCTATCAGGTATCTTAAAAAATATTTACTAGGCCGCAGCAGGGTAGTACATCGCTAGCTGTAACAGGGAACTTCCATGTTCGACATCTTGTTTTGTAACTGTAACAAATGGTATGTGGCAGAACTGTTGCGTTGTAACTAATTTCTTAATACTTCTTGTAATTTGAAGCAACTGTACACTTAAAATCATGTAATAGCTCTGAAGATGGGCAGTTGGTCCGCAACCGGTTGGGCGGAAATAAAGAAAAGTGATCTGGAAACTTAATTAGGACCCTTTGGACCTGTACCTCGTTCGAAAAAAATTTTTGTCGTGGGCGCAGCAGCCAGCAAAGATTTAAAAATAACAATTAACAACAATAGGATTGAGGTATGTAGTGAAAGGCCAGTGGCAATTGGTATGAAACCAGTGTTGCCGAATGTTATTTCGTATGGAAATGTGGCACAAGCAAATTGTGCATTATCCGCCCCAGCTCTGTTACCCCACAAAATGTTGGATCTTGTGGACTTTACGAACTTCAAGAAAATGGCTGATCGTGATTTGATACCAAGTTTAAAAACAAATGCTTGAAGAAAATTGTTTTGTGGATCATGTTAGTAAGGTTAAATGCATAACAGGGAATTTACGAGCAAGTGCTGAAAAGTAATGTCTCCAAAATTTTTATTCTGTCTCGGCATCGGTTGAAGTATCGCATGTCATGCATATTACTCGGGCGCCACGCACGCTTTGCTGACGCAAGTTGCAACACTACATTGTGATCTGAGTCTATATCAGCTAAGGGGTACGCCTTACGGTCCAGTATCTAATTTCGGAATCCATGTCTGACCATGACGTAATCTAATAGAAATATTCCAATATCACTCGGTCTTTTCAACTATACCTTCTTCTCTTGTGGTTCTTGAACAGAACGTTCGCTATTAGTAACTGAAATTTACTGCAGAACTCAATTAGTCCCTCTCCTTTCTCATTCCTTGCCCCTAGCCCATGTTCTCCTGTATCGTTTTCTTTTACTGCCTCCCTACAACTGAATTCCACTCCGCCATGACTATTAGATTTTTATCTCAATGTGCTGTATTACCCTTTCAGTATCCTCATATACTTTCCGTATCTCTTCGTTTTCAGCCTGCGACGTCGGCATGTATACCTGAACTACGTTGTCGGTGTTGGTTTTGCTGTCCATTCTAATAAGAACAACCCGGTCACTGAACTATTAACTGTAACACACCCTCTGCCCTGTTTTCCTATTAAACGAATCCTACACCCATTATATCATTTTCTGTTGCTGTTGATATTACCCTGTATTCATCTGACCAGAAATTCTTGCCTTATTTCCAGTTAACTTCACTGACCCCTACTATATCTAAATTGAGCCTTTAAATTTCCCTTTTCAGATTTCCTAACTTTCCTACCGCTTTCACGCTTCTCGCATTCCACGCCCCAACTCGCAGAACGTTACCTTTCGTTCTTTATTCAATCTTTTTCTCATGGTGACGTCCCCCTTGGCAGTCCCCTCCCGAAGATCCGTATGGGGTACTATTGGGGAATCTTTTACCAATTAAGAGGCGATCATGACACTTTTTCAAAAACAGGAAACGTGTACTGAGGATACACGTTATGTGTCTTTAATGTAGTGGTTTCAATTGCCTTTGCATGCTCATGCCGTTGACCATTGTTGATTCTTCCGCCTTTAGTGGCAGTTTCCCACCCCAAAAACAAGAGAGTACCCGTAACTTCTGTCCGCTCCTCCGCCTTCTTTGACAAGGCCGTTGGCGTAACGAGGGTGACTTTCTATGCCGGAAGTCTTCGCCAGCGAAATGCTGATTATTAATCGAAATTTAAGCGGTGGTGGGTTTGGAACCCTGGACCGAGAACATGTTCATTACTGATCAAAGACGCAACCACTAGACCACGGGTGCCTTAAACAACCGGTTAATTCATGGACAGTTCAATGTCAACCCCGTGTAGCGTGCATTCCACTGACCCCAAACCATCGTCATTCACGACTTCAATTGTGTTAAACAAGAGCTCATTGGAAATGAGGGTGAGGGTCTGTTATGTTTTCTGGTTCTGCCTCGGTGTCAGAGATGGGCGTGGGTTGGTCAGAAGGAGGTCAGTTCAGGGCCTGCAACACCCTCTCTGCGTGATGGACACATTGGGGCTACATCTGGTGCTGTGGTCTCGGGTGCGGTTTCTTACGACAGAGCATTTGTGTTTATCACACGCACCATGACAGCTAATTTGTGGGTCAATTTCGTGAATCGGCATTTGTGCTGCCATTCATTAACAGCATTCCCTGGGGTGTTTCCACAACAGGCTAATGGTCGACTTGTTGCCTTCGGCTGCTTGATCACCACTTCCGTCTCCAAACGAGAACATATGGAAAATCATCGGGCGACAACTACATCCGCATCCACAACCACGGTTAACCTTCCCTCTATTGACCGACCAAGAGCAATAGCCAGTGCAATATGAGTCAGCCCGGAATACAACTCGTCAAGCCTTTCGTATGACGCACAGTGCTAATGGAAATCGTCGGTTTGTTTACCGTTAAAAAGAAAACTAATTTTAGAGGGGAACCTTACCTGCCCATTCTGTCTATTGAGATTTTCATTTTATCGATAGGTACTGGGATGGTAAAACAGGAGGAATAAACAGTACTCCAGCAGCGTTGCTGAATGGTGGTGGGAGAGAACCAGGGCACGTTGGCATGAGAGTCGTTGTTGGAATACTGATTATTCTTCCTGTTTTACTACCGTTAAAACAAATATGCACTAGACCAGGGACCCCTCTATCGCCTTGGCAAATACAATTCCGTTTTAAAACTCATTTGGGTTGGAACTGAAAACAAACCTACACTTTCCGTTGACGCTTGATCTCGCATGGAACATGTGATGAACAGCATTTGTTTGGGATGACTCCAGCTAGACGTTGCTAAATCAAAATTGCCGAAACACGAGAGAAAATGAAGGTGACATCTCTTTGGAAAGACACCAGTTGTAGCCTACATAAATATGTGTTCTACAACCTAATTTTTTTTTTTTTTTAAATATGACAGGAAGAACTAGAAAGCGACCAGTTTGCGTTGGTTTTCTCCGGGGTACATACTGACTCAAAAACACATATCGGTCAACTGTACTCTCCGACCGGCTTCAGAATATAGCTTCACAAGCACTCCGCATTACTGATGCCTTAACGGTTTTAACACTTGTAAGGTTCATAGGTGAAAGGAAGTAGCGAACTCGTTTCAAAAGCTAATCACTAGTAACAGAGTTGGTTACACAGGTGAAGAGTCAAATATTATTCGTGGCTCAGCGTTTCAGTAACCTACGTCTGTATCTTAAGAGGACGACGTAACGTAGTGGTTAGCTCACTGGATTCGCATTCGGGAGAACAACGGTTCAAATTCACGTCTCGCCATCCTCACTTCAGTTTTCCGTGATTTCAGTAAGTAACTCCAGACACATGCTGGGGTAGTTCCCTTCAAAGGGCACGCCCGATTTCCACCCCCATTCTTGAATAATTCCGCGCTAGTGCTCCTGTCTAAAGACCTCAATGTCGACAGTCATTAAGAGTAGATTCCCTCGATAAGACCAGTCTTTAATGTAGACATTTAGCAACACACAAGATCTGAAGTCCAAAACTTCATTGGTTTAATGGTCTTTTTGAAAACCAACTCTTGGTACTCAGACCCCAATTTTCACATGCCATGCTTTTTTAGGTACTCTCACGACAGTTCTATGAACTAATTTTCTGAAAAATGTTATTAATTTACATTTAGTAATTTAACTTTCAAATTTAAATTTTCTTTAATTATCGGCACATACTGTAGATATGTTAAAATACACCTTTTTGATACTAATAATACAGTACCTCAAAAGTACTTCCTGCAAAAATTTGATTGAGATAGGTTAATATTTAGGAAAAAAAGTATTCCTTGAGCTTAGAAAGACGAACTAACAAAAAAATACATTTAAAAAATTGAAACAAAAAGAAAGCTAGTATAAGACACATACCAGTTAAAATTCTCCAGCTCCATAATTCTCCTTTCTTGCTTCTGTAAGGCTTCTTCTAGTTTTAATTTCAAGACAGGGGTATCAATTCTCTTGAATTTTTTGTTCACTAGACAACATCTTGTGGAGTGCATCATCAAAATGGTTCAAATGGCTCTGAGCACTATGAGACTTAACATCTGAGGTCATTAGTCCCTTAGAACTTACAACCACTTAAACCTAACTAACCTAAGGACATCACACACATCAATGCCCGAGGCAGGATTCGAACCTGCGACCGTAGCAGTCGTGCGGTTCCGGACTGAAGCGCCTAGAACCGCTCGGCCAGTACTTCATCCTTCGTTGAGCTCTAAATAAGCTGATCTTCTCCTAGCAGGAGACAGAGGAGTGCTGGGTCTCCTTCTTTGTTCAGTCACCAAACATTTCATGATTTTACAAGACCTGAATGTGTCTATTTTCTTCTTTGGGGCACCTGGATCAAACGAAATTGTACAAACTTCCATTTGCATTTTGTGTCTTGCCATCACTGCATCTTGCCAGTAGTGCATGAGGAGCGAATCACTGATACACAGGTAATATCTTGAGCACTTTTGCAGCTGTCCGAATCCACGGCCCCTCGCACAGTCCATATTTCAAATACACTCCTGGAAATGGAAAAAAGAACACATTGAAACCGGTGTGTCAGACCCACCATACTTGCTCCGGACACTGCGAGAGGGCTGTACAAGCAATGATCACACGCACGGCACAGCGGACACACCAGGAACCGCGGTGTTGGCCGTCGAATGGCGCTAGCTGCGCAGCATTTGTGCACCGCCGCCGTCAGTGTCAGCCAGTTTGCCGTGGCATACGGAGCTCCATCGCAGTCTTTAACACTGGTAGCATGCCGCGACAGCGTGGACGTGAGCCGTATGTGCAGTTGACGGACTTTGAGCGAGGGCGTATAGTGGGCATGCGGGAGGCCTGGTGGACGTACCGCCGAATTGCTCAACACGTGGGGCGTGAGGTCTCCACAGTACATCGATGTTGTCGCCAGTGGTCGGCGGAAGGTGCACGTGCCCGTCGACCTGGGACCGGACCGCAGCGACGCACGGATGCACGCCAAGACCGTAGGATCCTACGCAGTGCCGTAGGGGACCGCACCGCCACTTCCCAGCAAATTAGGGACACTGTTGCTCCTGGGTTATCGGCGAGGACCATTCGCAACCGTCTCCATGAAGCTGGGCTACGGTCCCGCACACCATTAGGCCGTCTTCCGCTCACGTCCCAACATCGTGCAGCCCGCCTCCAGTGGTGTCGCAACAGGCGTGAATGGAGGGACGAATGGAGACGTGATCGTCGAGGGGACACTGAATAGTGCACGGTACATCCAAACCGTCATCGAACCCATCGTTCTACCATTCCTAGACCGGCAAGGGAACTTGCTGTTCCAACAGGACAATGCACGTCCGCATGTATCCCGTGCCACCCAACGTGCTCTAGAAGGTGTAAGTCAACTACCCTGGCCAGCAAGATCTCCGGATCTGTCCCCCATTGAGCATGTTTGGGACTGGATGAAGCGTCGTCTCACGCGGTCTGCACGTCCAGCACGAACGCTGGTCCAACTGAGGCGCCAGGTGGAAATGACATGGCAAGCCGTTCCACAGGACTACATCCAGCATCTCTACGATCGTCTCCATGGGAGAATAGCAGCCTGCATTGCTGCGAAAGGTGGATATACACTGTACTAGTGCCGACATTGTGCATGCTCTGTTGCCTGTGTCTATGTGCCTGTGGTTCTGTCAGTGTGATCATGTGATGTATCTGACCCCAGGAATGTGTCAATAAAGTTTCCCCTTCCTGGGACAATGAATTCACGGTGTTCTTATTTCAATTTCCAGGAGTGTAGATCTTAAACGTATTTGTAATTCAAATACAATCAAACGGCTTGGGATTTATGAGTGGAAGCATCAAAGACGTGAAAGATTTTTGAAAATAAATTTTTGGGGTGGTGTCTTTCCTTAAACCTTAATCTTCCTTCCTTTCTTCCTTGTAGACTGTGTGTCAAACCTTTTGTGTCAAACTGGAACAGGTGTAGTGGGCCTCCAGCCGACTATATTGAGATGACAAACCAATGGTCGGAAATGTTTAGCTTTGGTATTATGGACATATAAACGTACACGGCATAGCAGCAACGTAGCTCAGTAATTGTTCAAAGTGCCTGCATGGCAACGGCGCACGAGGTTCTGCGGGAATATCTCAAAGATCCCTGTTGTCTGTTGTACCAGGACACACACAGCTTGGATCGTAGCGAGCAGGTTTTCACCCGTTTCTGCAGGGGATTCATACACAAACGTTGTTGCACCGTCGGCTGAAACCACGTCTTTTTGCTGATAAGAAGGAACACAGTCTCGAAGATGTGCATGCGTCGTTGCAATACATGCGTCGACACTAGCATTCGTCGCTTTGAACGATTGCTGTGAGCTACGAGTACGTTGTAACGCGATGTACTCTGCGCATGTCCATAACGCAAAAAAATATGCTTTCCCGATTGTTCACCTGTTTCAATTTGACCCAAAAGGCTTTAGACACCCTGTATAGCGTAACGCGCCACATGCAAACTTGCTGTACAGGGACGTGAACTGTAACCGAATCGAATTCACTTGGTGGATCAACGACCTTTGATCTGAATAACAGCCAGCGCTTCGCTTTCAGGCCTTTCTCCATTATCGTTTAGCAAATACCGGCCTCAGAAAATAGAATATACAAGCAGTTAAATCACTGTAAATTATGGTGCAAAGTCTCCCCCCCCCGACCCCCCCCCCCCCCCCCCAAATGAACCATGGACCTTGTCGTTGGTGTGGAGGCTTGCGTGCCTCAGCAATACAGATAGCCGTACCGTAGGTGCAACCACAACAGAGGGGTATCTGTTGAGAGGCCAAACAAACGTGTGGTTCCTGAAGAGGGGCAACAGCTTTTTCAGTAGTTGCAGGGGCAACAGTCTGGATGATTGACTGATCTGGCATTCTAACATTAACCAAAACGGCCTTGCTGTGCTGGTACTGCGAACGGCTGAAAGAAAGGGGAAACAACAGCCGTAATTTTTCCCGACGGCATGCAGCTTTACTGTATGGTTAAATGATGATGGCGTTCTCTTGGGTAATATATTCCGGTGGTAAAATAGTCCCCCATTCGGATCTCCGGGCGGGGACTACTCAGGCGGACGTTGTTATCAGGAATACGAAAACTGGCGTTCCACGGATCGGAGCGTGGAATGTCAGATCCCTTAATGAGGCAGGCAGGGTAGAAAATTTAAAAAGGGAAATGGATAGGTTAAAGTTAGATATTGTGGGAATTAGTGAATTTCGGTGGCAGGAGGAACAAGACTTTTGGTCAGGTGAATACAGGGTTATAAATACAAAATCAAATAGGGGTAATGCAGGAGTAGGTTTAATAATGACCAGGAGAATAGGAATGAGGGTAAGCTACTACAAGCAGCATAGTGAACGCATTATTGTGGCCAAGATAGATACGAAGCCCACGCCTACCACAGTAGTAAAAGTTTATGTGCAAACTAACTCCGCAGACGACGAAGAGATTAATGAAATGCATGATGAGATAAAAGAAATTATTCAGATTATGAAGGGAGACGAAAATTTAATAGTCACGGGTAGCTGGAAATCGATAGTAGGAAAAGGAAGAGAAGGAAACG
Source organism: Schistocerca piceifrons (assembly GCF_021461385.2). NCBI lineage: Eukaryota > Metazoa > Arthropoda > Insecta > Orthoptera > Acrididae > Schistocerca > Schistocerca piceifrons. The sequence goes on from NC_060138.1 coordinate 308,092,700, forward strand.
TAGTAGGTGAATCTGGATTGACAGTAAGGAATGAAAGAGGAAGCCGCCTGGTAGAATTTTGCACAGAGCCTAACTTAATCATAGCTAACACTTGGCTCAAGAATCATGAAAAGAAGGTTGTATACATGGAAGCAGCCTGGAGATACTGGAAGGTCTCAGATAGATCATATAATGGTAAGACAGAGATTCAGTAACCAGGTTTTAAATTGTAAGACATTTCCAGGGGCAGATGTGGACTCTGACCACAGTCTATTGGGTATGAACTGTAGATTAAAACTGAAGAAACCGCAAAAAGGTGGGAATTTGAGGACATGGGACCGGGATAAACTGAAAGAACCAGAGGTTGTAGAGAGTTTCAGGCAGAGCATTAAGGAACGAGTGACAAGAGTGGGGGACATAAATACAGGAGAAGAAGAGTGGGTAGCTTTTAGAGATGAAATAGTGAAGGTAGCTGAGGATCAAGTAGGTAAAAAGACGAGGGATAATAGAAACCTTAGGTAACAGAAGAAATACTGAATTTAATTGATGAAAGGAGAAAATATAAAAATGCAGTACATGAAGCAGGCAAAAAGGAATACAAACGTCTCAAAAATGAGATCGACAGGAAGTGCAAAATGGCTAAGAAAAGATGGCTAGAGGACAAATGTAAGGATGTAGAGGCGCATAACACTAGAGGTAAGATAGATACTGCCTACAGGAAAATTAAAGAGACTTTTGGAGAAAAGAGAACCACTTGCATGAATATCAAGAGCTCAGATGGAAACCCAGTTCTAAGCAAAGAAGGGAAAGCGGAAAGGTGGAAGGAGTATATAGAGGGTCTATAGTAGGGCAATGTTCTTGAGGACAATATCATAGAAATGGCAGAGAATGTAGATGAAGATGAAATAGGAGAAATGATACCGCGTGAAGAGTTTGACAGAGCACTGAAAGACCTAAGTCGAAACAAGGCCCCGGGAGTAGACAACATTCCATTAGAACTACTGACAGCCTTGGGAGAGCAAGGCCTAACAAAACTCTACCATCTGGTGAGCAAGATGTATGAGACAGGCGAAATACCCTCAGGCTTCAAGAAGAATATAATAATTCCAATCCCAAAGAATGCAGGTTTTGACACATGTGAAAATTATTGAACTATCAGTTTAATAAGCCACGGCTGCAAAATACTAACGCGAATTCTTTACAGACGAATGTAAAAACTGGTAGAAGCCGACCTCGGGGAAGATCAGTTTGGATTCCGTAGAAATGTTGGAACACGTAAGGCAATACTGACCCTACGACTTATCTTACAAAATAGATTAAGGAAAGGCAAACCTACGTTTCTAACATTTGTAGACTTAGAGAAAGCTTTTGACATTGTTGACTGGAATACTCTCTTTCATATTTTGAAAAAGGGAGGGGTAAAATACAGGGAGTGAAAGGCTATTTACAATTTGTACAGAAACCAGATGGCAGTTATAAGAGTCGAGGGACAAGAAATTGAAGCGGTGGTCGGGAAGGGAGTGAGACTGGATTGTAGCCTATTCCCGATGTTATTCAATCCCGATGTTATATTGAGCAAGCAGTGAAGGAAACCAAAGAAAAATTCGGAGTAGGAATTAAAATCCATGGAGAATAAATAAAAACTTTGAGGTTCGCCGATGACATTGTAATTCTGTCAGAGACAGCAAAGGACCTGGACAGCAGCTGAAAGTTACGGAGAGTGTCTTGAAAGGAGGATGTAAGATGAACATCAACAAAAGCAAAACGAGGATAATGGAATGCAGTCGAATTAAATCGGGTGATGCTGCGGGAATTACATTAGGAAATGAGACGTTTAAAGTAGTAAATGAGTTTTGCTATTCGGGGAGAAAAATAACTGATGATGGTCGAAGTAGAGAAGATATAAAATGTAGACTGGCAATGGCAAGGAAAGCGTTTCTGAAGAAGAGAAAAATGTTAACATCGATTATAGATTTAAGTGTCAGGAAATAGCTCTTGAAAGTATTTGTATGGAGTGTAGCCATGTATGGAAGTGAAACGTGGACGATAAATAGTTTAGACAAGAAGAGAATAGAAGCTTTCGAAATGTGGTGCTACAGAAGAATGCTGAAGATTAGATGGGTAGATTACATGACTAATGAGGAGGTATTGAATAGAATTGGGGAGAAGAGGAGTTTGTGGCACAACTTGACTAGAAGAAGGAATCGGTTGGTAGGGCATATTCTGAGGCATCAAGGGATCACCAATCTAGTACCGGAGGGCAGCGTGGAGGGTAAAAATCGTAGAGGGAGACCAAGAGATGAATACACTACATAGATTCAGAAGGATGTAGGTTGCAGTAGGTACTGGGAGATGAAGAAGCTTGCACAGGATAGAGTAGCATGGAGAGCTGCATCGAAAGAGTCTCTGGACTGAAGACCACAACAACAACAATGGTGCAAAGTTTACACGATTGACAGGTAGATGACGCACATGACTGCCCTCCCACAGTTTAAGCAACGACTATGGTGACAGAAGCACCCGGTGAAAAAACTGAAATAAAAAAATTGCTACATTATAGAAACGTCGGGTCCGCTACGTCGAGATGAACGCTATGAAAGAAAGTCACAGTCTCTTTGACGAGGTACTGGCGGAAGTAAAATTGTGAGGACGGGTCGTTAGTCGTGCTTGGGTAGCTCAGTTGATAGATCACTTGCCCGCGGAAGGCAAAGGTCCCGAGTTCGAGTCTCGGTCCGCCATACAGTTTTAATCTACCAGGAAGTATCACAGTCTTTCATTGTTCACTCATTGTAGGTGCAAGATATGCTTGTCTCGAACGGGACGGCTCCGCCACCAGGCTGCCTGCCTCCCGAGTGCACCGAGCGGAGCAACAGTTCCGCGGCGCGCCAGCCGACGGGATCAGCATTGACATCAGGATTGGCGCCGCCGGCCAGTGCGGCAGCGGAGGCGAGGGCCGTAATGCATCAGCCGTCGGCGGCGAGCAGAATCTTGCTCGGCAGCGTCAGCCGCTCAGTGCTTTGTTTACGCGTTTCGGAGCGGTAACGATCCGATAACAACTTGTTCGCCGGCTCGCCGCTTCATTATGGAAGCGGCTGGGAGGCGCGGGTGGCCGACGAACGACCAGTAGTGGCTGCGGCGGCGGCGGCGGCGGCGGTTGGCGGGCAGGGAGAGCAATTTGTGGGAATTGCCGCAGACAATCGCGGCCGTAGGGACAGCGGCAGCCGGCGGCCTTCCGGAGGAGCAATCCGCAGCCGAGTCAATTCAGCAGCGCCGCCTGTTCTCTCAGAGCGACGCTCCCCTCCTAACTGACGGCGATTTCTCTCGATGCTGGTATTATACGGAAGTTTTGTCAACATTTACTGCTCACTTTAAAGCTAGTCGCAGTGCGTCCCATACTAAAGACTGCCGATCGCCAGACTAAATTTATTCAAATGCTGTACATTGAAAAAAATTAAATCGAATTATCTTAACGGACTTTCTATAGGCTGTAATTCGAGAACAAGGTGAAAAGTAATCCTCCCTAGCAGAGGGACGGCTCTAACATCAACCGTTTTAAAAGAAACTGTTAATATCTTGCTGTCCTTCGTCGCAAAATGATTTAGAAAAGATATCTAAATGGCGCGAAAAGTGGCAGTTGTAATATTTCTGGCTTAGTCAGCCATCATATTAGGCTCCAAGGAGCTGTTCCCAGAGCAGTGCAGATGCAAGAAGTACATAGATGAAGAAATGTGGTGTGAGGCACCTGTCACAGATGTTAGATTCGGTACCATTCCCGTGAGAAAGACCGCCTGCATAATGCTACTGCTTTGTGATTGTCTGCTGAGTTCGGAGCAAGGGCGCCAAAACGTTAAAGTATAGTTATTATTATTAGTTAAACTACTCACTAGAATGACTTCACTTTTTAATATAAATATCTCTCAACAGCTGACTATCAATCAGTCATTTTAGAATTATTAAAAACAATTTAAATAAAAAACAAAAGACTGACGAAATTGCAGATGAAGCACTTCGGAAGCGTTCAGGTCACGCCTTTTATGGCCCGCGAAGTGTTTCGGGTCGTTCGTCAATCTGGATTAGGCAGTCGAGAAGAACAGACATGTTGTCTGTCGTAGGATGTGTTTGCAGTTTTTATTTAAGTTCCTGTTCATCACTCTGGATTAGGCAGCCGAGAAGAAAAGACATGTTGTCTGTCGTAGGATGTGTTTCCAATTTTTATTTAAGTTCCTGTTCGTCACTCTGGATTAGGCAGCCGAGAAGAAAAGATATGTTGTCTGTCGTAGGATGTGTTTCCAATTTTTATTTAAGTTCCTGTTCGTCACTCTGGATTAGGCAGTCCAGAAGAACAGACATGTTGTCTGTCGTAGGATGTGTTTCCAATTTTTATTTAAGTTCCTGTTCGTCACTCTGGATTAGGCAGTCGAGAACAACAGACATGTTGTCTATCGCAGGATGTGTTTGCCAGTATTCAGTATTAAAAGATTCACTCCGGTAGTCATGAGGCACAGACACGTGCCACAAATAGTGTAAAGATACATTTTCGTAAGCATTGTGTTTGATCATGTACTTTGCTGTATCATAAGGTGTTGTGTTAAGATTATGTAGTCTTCTCGTGTGGCTATATTAAAATACGCGAGTGGCATCCCAAAGAAGTGATACGTTATTTCAGAACAGAACCTCACTAAAAGTCAGTTTCAGCCCCAAGATACAGAACCTACGACCTGCGTGCTGTTTTCTGCGCTGGGGACATCAACTTGAAGACAGCAGGTTAGTGAACTATAACAGAACCTTCGTATTCCACACAGTGTAGTGGAAAAAACTAGGCGCCTCACGTGTACTGCATGCACGAACAAACGTGCTGAGTGACACGTCATCTGCAGTAATGCAGAGGAGGTAAAGGAGGATGATCGTTATTAACACCAACAATCAATTCGTTCTCCCTTTCTCGCCGTACAGTTGACCCTAAATAACGAAAAATGTGAGGTCATCCACATGAGTGCTAACAGGAACTCGTTAAACTTCGGTTACACAATAAATCAGTCTAGCCTAAAATCCGCAAATTCAACGAAATACCTAGGTATTACAATTACGAATTACTTGAATTGGAAGGAACACATAGAAAATGTTGTGGGGAAAGCTAACCAAAGACTTCGTTTTATTGGTAGGGCACTTAGAAACTGTAACAGATCTACTACGGAGATTGCCTACACTACGCTTGTCCGTCCTCTTTTAGAATACTGCTGCGCGGTGTGGGACCCTTACCAGATAGGACTGACAGAGTACATCGAAAAAGTTCAAAGAAAGGCAGCACGTTTTGTATTACCGCGAAATATTGGAGAGAGTGTCACAGAAGTGATACACGATTTGGGCTGGACATCATTAAACGAAAGGCGTTTTTCGCTGCTACGGAATGTTCTCACGAAATCACTAATTTTCTCCTCCGAATGCGAAAATATTTTGTTAACACCTACCTACATAGGGAGGAACGATCACCAAGATAAAATAAGGGAAATCAGAGCTCGTACCGAAAGATGCAGGTGTTCAATCTTTCCGCGCGCTGTACGAGATGGGAATATAGAGAATTGTGAAGGTGGTTCGATGAAACCTCTGTCAGGCACTTAAATGTGATTTTCAGAGTATCCATGTAGATGTAGATGTAGACAGAGATGTAATTCGTTGGTGGGAATCCAGCAGTTTATTGTTATATCAAAAAGTAAATAAAATAACCTCCGGCTGCAAGGGTAGTTTTGTAACATCTTCAATCCACGGTCGATTTCGAGACTCAACGTTTCAACTCCCTATGTAACTTAGTATGCATCTAACTGATGTCGATTACCAAATCGCAATAGTCTGCCAACCGAATTGCAGATGTGCATGCTCTACCTCCACAATACCACACCTGCAGTTCGGTTGACGGTCTACTGCGATCTGGGAAATCTACATCGATACCCAAGTACATCTGAAGATGAGACGTGTAATGTCAAAATAAATCATAGAATAAAAAAGGTAGAAATCCGTCTTATATTGTCCTTGCTGAAACGAGCGGTCTGAAATAGTCCTGTCCCATCAGAGAACACAAGGTATCATAAAACTGCTGTAGCGTAATGGAACAATGTCACACAGGCTTATCTGAACAGTTTGGCAATGAGTGTGCCTAACATTCAAAAGTATCTCCATCTACGAGGAGAACTAGTCGGTTCCAAATGTGTTATGCAAGATGTCAGTCAGAAGAAAGTGTAGTGTTTTCAGTGGAATCTTTGATAAGGTTTTCTTTTGTTTGTGCTTATCAAGTGGAAATGTGTTTAATCGCGTTTATTTTTGTTTTCTTATGACTGTACCTGACAGAAAAAAATCGGTTTGTTTCCCATTATGTCCAATATTGAGAATCAAAAAATATCAAAACTTTTTTTTGACCATTGTACTTTACCCTATGCGGCTTACTAAAACTTTTTTTTCATCTTCCTTAGATGAATTGTTTGGCAGCTTAGGAAGTGACTTTATAGCCACGAAATTAGTTGTGGACCAACAGGGGATCAATAAATCTTATCACTGCCGTTGCTGCGGTTATTTATTTATTCAATTAGATTTCTGCAATCGTTTCTACCCCACTCACCAAGTGACTTAAAACTTGCGTTTACTACATTGGAGTGTACTAACTGTGAAAGAAATGTCGTGGAAGTTTTATGAAATTGTGTATTAAGTTCGTAGTTGCTGCAGTTAATTGCAAGACGGTGTTTCCACGAGGGAAAAATTCCATTACGTTGATCTTTTACCACGAGCTGGAGAAGTACTAACGCTTTTGGTGAGTCGAGTCTTGGTTCACTCGGAGAGATCACAGTCAGTGACCGTTTAGCCACCTTCGAATTAAATCACATACAAATAATGGCAAGTGTCGGACGTATTGGAAACCCAACTATGAATATTACATTGCCTCCGGCAGGAGAATGTGGAGACAAAGAGCACATATTGAAACTATTCGATGGTATGGTAAAGAAAGGCCAAGATCAATACGGTGGGAATGTTACAGGTTCAAAAACCACTTAAACACGCGTTGAGCTGGAACATAGTGCGTCATGGGAGATATTTATCGCTTGTAATTACAGTAATATGGAAAGGCTCCTCATCGTTACTGATGGACTTTAGGGGGACATCAGTTTTCGTTCTTCTTACTTCTTGCTTTGGACAATACATCAGTTTATTTCAAACTTATTAAACTTACTCTGTAATCATTGAGAAGTGAATTTTGCAAATATCCTTCCCATTCCTCTCACAAAGAGTGTTCTAACAAGAAATCCAATTTCTATGTGTGAAATAAACAAATCAATTGCTCATGCCGTTGCATTAGTTTAGGTCAAACAATTTTAATATGGCATCTAAAGTAAGGATTAAATTTGATAGTTAATATGTAGTTACGATTAAATCACGAGAGCCAGGAGTTGCAGTAGTAATTCCATGAATACTTTAGTAACAAGAATGGTTCTAACTGATGCTATTTCACCAAGTATTTTCTTTATGAATGGTGATTTTTTCCACTGTGTACAAACTGTAGGCAACAAAAAGAGGCTAATGAACTTATGTCCGGAAGTTCATGGTCTCCAGACTAGAGACCATTTATTTAGTCATACATTGTTACAGAGACTGCGGTCGAACACCTGCTGTACCATGCACCCACAGTGTGTGCTGAAAGTGGTTTCCATGTGCCTGAATGCATGCGTATACGCGCCACAGCATGTTTTGTATCACACGTTCAAATCGGGCAGGCTGCATATGAACAGTGTCAAAGTCAGCATGAATACTCTGCTCCAGTGTCTCTGGAATGGGCTCTCATACAAGATACTTTTGAGGTGGCCCCACAACCAGAAAAGGCACAGATTGATATGCTGTGAACGAGCAGGTCATGCAATTGAACCCCCTCGTCCGATTCATCGACCAGGCAAGACACGATTGAGATGCATCCGGACGTTAACGATGAGGTGATCAAGCAGCCACATAATCAACCCTTTGAACCATCAATGGCACTTTCTCCAGCAGGGGAGGCAAAGTCACCACCAAGGATCGCCGATATTTCCGACCTGTTAGGCGACGTGGAAGGAAGACTGGTCCCAAAATACGGTCGCCAATTACTCCGGCCCACACATTTTGGCTGCACCGATGCTGATGATTCACTGCCACCATACTATGGAGGTTCTGGATACTATCCCACAGAACACTGTTATCAAAGTTGAAGATCGCGTAAGGGTGGCCTGATCTGTGCATAGGATGTACAACATTTATCCCGGAATCGTGGTTGCCTGGTGAAGAAACCAGTCACAAAACAGCTCCTGATGTGCAAAGTCAGTTGCTGGTACGCCCTCCACACGTTGTGAGTGATAAAGGTGCTAACAATTGCCAGAGAGAATGTTCCACACGCTCGTCTGGCTTACTCTGTTCCGGTGAACCAACTGCCTGGTACTGATTCGGCGGTCGGGTTCCAGTGTTAATCACACTTTTCTCCAAGCGTGGTACTCCACCATTTCTGGTACGTCTTTCATGATTTCCTGCTTCCTGAAACGACACAACTGAATGCTGTGGTTCTTATCGGAGGGGATAGGTCTCCTGATACAACCTTGCTGCCCACCGCCAGTTGCCGTTAGTCTTTCCGTAAATAAACACCATGTCGGCAAACCCTCGATTCGAATACGGAACCACTGTGTACAGCGCTGTATCACTTCCATTACAAGATGAGTCAGCAAGGAAAGTGAACCAGACAAAACATTATCAATTAGTCAGGCGGGGGCGCTAGGGCATTAAAAATGAGGAACAGTACCGCCCTCTAGGAGGAAACCATGCGTACTACAACTGTGGCTGTATGGTACAGAGCGTATTAGAACGCAACCTCTGTAACAAAGTACGATTGTATTATTGGTCTCTAGCACGGAAACGATAATTTTCTGGAAATGAATTGATTAGAGCTTTTTTGACCCGTATCCTCTCATCGATCAGTCCCAAGAGTTTGTGTATGGCGGAAGAAATCACCCTGTTAGAAGTACATAAGTGTTGTAATAGGTTCTCCAATGAGGAAAGATATGAGCTGCTGATGTAGACAAACTGAACTACTTTTTGATTCACCACATTGGCTATACTAAAGCAGAAAATCAGATATCCGATAACTGGTTAGTTATAGCATAAAATATATTACTATTCCACTGGGACTTGCGATCGCATTGAAACATAACATATCGAAAGATGGGATTTCCAAAAATAAGTTACACTCTTCTTTGTCTCAGTTATACAGATTTTCGGAGGATAGCAGCATGGAACTGAAGTATTGCATAGGTAAGCAGAGAAAATATCAGTATGAATGTGCGTCGGAAACGGCCGTGCAATTTCGTATTAGGTTCTTTGGAATTACGACAGCCTTGAAAGTTACGAACAAATTCTTTAGGCCATGATTAGTTAGTCAAAACCTACTACTTAATGAATATATTATTTTAAATTTGATTTTACTAATAACTGTACTGAACTTTAGTTTGTTGTGTTAGATGAAGAAGTGTCTATACATTGTTATAACGTTAGCGTTGTACCACAAGTGGTAGTTCTATTGAACAGTAAGTAAATTTTAGCGATGCAGTTAACTTCAGGCAACATATATTTCGTAACTGAGGTGGTTACATTAAATTAGTTTAGACGTTCTGAATTAAGCCCAACCTCCTAGGTCGTTACGAAGTACAGACATCAGTTACGGAATAGTTTTTTATATAGTTTTTGGAGCAGGTGCATAAAATGTTTTTCGTCAAAGGGGGACTGTACCAGTACCAACTTCTTCTATGTTTTGGATTACCTGTCCCCAACAGCAGTTCATCGGCAACTGTTGAAAATTTATTCAGTTTCGGCATTTAGTGAATAGGCGCTTCAGATGTAATGTAGCTGTATGCCTGCTTAGGGGATGTTTACATGCACGTGTGCTAGTAAATTTTCAATACTTGTACGATAGAAAGAACAACTGCTAAGGTTTAATGTTGCGTGGACGACGAGGTAATTAGAGGCAAAGCGCAAGCTCGGATATGGAAAGTATGGGGAAAGAAACTGTCCTTGACATTCCAAAAGATCGATTCCAGCATTCAGCTTCAGTGATTTACGGAAATGACAGAGAAACTGAATCTCAGTTCTGCATGAGGATTTGAAAACCGTTCTCCTGAATACAAATCTGGTGTAGTTCCACTGCGCTGTCTCGCTCGGCAGATTTTTGCTCCAACACAGAAGTCAAATGGTTGCACAGCACAAATCATGAGGTTGTATAAGTTTACAGTGATTCCAAAAAACAACGAATAAAAAGAAACTATGTACAGAGACCATTTCATGGTTTACTAGTCGTAAAATATACCAGGAGGCAAAGGCCATTTGTGGGCTGGTTAATTGCGCTAAGGGCAGAGAGTTTCCTGATAGAGGTAACTGTTTGTGCCCACAAAAACCTGGTACTTTTCATCATCACCGCCATAATGCGAGACACTAGTTGTAGAATAAATTTGGAAGACAAACTTACTGCCTTCCAACCATCTGAGAGTCCAGAAGTGATGCACTGTCCAGTGCGAGATGCACACAGTTTGCGCAGCGGTCGCAGGTATTCCCACTTGGAGCAGCTTCCATGCTTCCACTTCGTCTCACGAGTGTCTGTCTTTTCCAGGGCGCCTCTTATCTGTCGTTCTTTGTCAGTTTCTTTTTTTCCAAAACTGGCGATTGACTGGTGGTGTACAATATGGTCAAGTGCTGAGCTTTTCCAGTTGTTTATATTAATGGGACACATCTTCATTTTAGCCTCATTCTTAAATAATCTTCTAAACAGCATTTGCCCGCTGTTAACTCAGAATACCACTCGTCTTTGGAAATGTGATTATTGGTCATACCTGCTACATAACCTGTCCACCGTGACTAGCGTCTTAAAACCATCGTTTCCACACTGACTGTATGTGCTTCTTCAAGGAAGCTGATACTTTTGCGTCTGTGTTGCTATTTTTTGTATGGAGAACCCTCCTCAGGCATTTCTGGTGGTACTGTTCCATTTTTTAAAGATTTCGTCTGAAACATGTCCAGGATTCAGACCCATACACGAAGAAGAGGGGGATTCAATTGAATTGTGTATGACAATCTAGAGGCAATATTGACATCATGATTGTCAAAAACTCGAGATCTTAATCCGGCAAAGAGTACTCTAGCGCTGTTAACTCTGTACTGAGTTTATAAATATATATTTGCAGTTGATGAGAGGTTCCTACCAAAGTAAGGAAATTCTTATCTACGTTAATACTCACACCGCCGATGATGATACTGATATAAGCAGCGTATATTCAACATAACGCTACTCCGATGCGGGTATATAAGCATTGATGATACGTAGGCAAGAGATTATTTTATAGAATTCTTGACTTTCCGACGGGCGTGCGGTAAATGTCGATATATGAACCATGGCGACGCCATTACCAAATGTTTTGAATGCTTCAAAACAGAACCAACGTGTTGTTATTCTTTTCTTGGATGCCGAGAGACAAACACCAGCAGATATCCATCAGAAAATTAGGAATGCATATGGGACAGCATGACTGTCGAAAACCACAGTTTTAGAATGATGCACCGAGTTCCGTGCTGGTCGCGATTCGACCCAAGACGCAGGTTGATCTGGGAGGCCAACCTCATCCATTAGAGACCATACCAACTCAAGTGGGAGACACTCGGGCGCCCGTCCTATAGTTTCGATCTCTTCCCACGCGATTATGACACCTTCAGACCCTTAAACATGGCCTTGAATTTTCGACAATTCCTGTTGGACGAGGATGTGCAGCAGATAGTTACGGATTTCTTCACGCAGAAGCACACCGTGTTTTACCAAAATAGTAAATTCAACCTGTGCGTCAGTAGGATGTTTCTCTCAGTGTTCACGGCGATTTCTCCCAATTGGCATACCAATTCTGGAACATACGGCCTTCTAACGGAAACTTATTTTATCACCCTTAAATTTCTATGTCATTTCCTAGGGGCTTGTTGATGAAGGATTATATTTTACTGGTATTTAGTTCGAGACCCAAATTTTGTATGCTGTGAAGAAGGCATTCAGTATTAACCCTAGTTCTTCTTCGGACTGAGCAGTAACTGCAGTATCATCGGCGTATAGTAACTTAACTAATGCTTTTAGACAGGTCGAAGTAAACGATTTCAGTCCATCCTGTAAGCACTAGAAGAATCCTTGCCATTTACAGAAGCTGTGTATCTCAATTTCAAGACAGCCACTAAGTTTTGAGGAAAACCACACAAAGTAAAATCTTCCATAAAAATTCACGGCTTCCCAAGTCAAATAGCTTAAGTTAGCTGAATAAAGGGAAGGTTTTCCTGAAGTTGTTTAGCAAACCAGAGCCAGGTGGGTGTGGTACAGCAACAGCCGATGCTGCAGTACACTAGCGGAAGGACAGTAGCGTTTCCTGACTTCCACCATGGAAGTGTTTAGACTACGTGCCTTCGTTCTCGTCTCAGTATCACACTCTACACCATGAGCCTGTGACAACCTGAGCGGCATCCCAGAATGCAGTATGGGGTCCGCTGTTCGCCAACGAGACAGGGCAACTTGCCCTGTTCATGAGGGAGCCGCAACCTAGCTGGAGGAAGGTCACGGCTATCATCAGCTGTGCCGTTATGCAGCTGGTGATTTTGCTGTCAGTGGCATTCAAGTGATGCCATGATCACTCCTGCTCGTTGCACTATTGCAATGCCAGACGTTTATTGTTTTGCATGAGAAGCAACTGGACGCCTCCACTACGGCCGAGGGCTGGAATAAAGAAACTAATTGAACAATCCTACTGCCATCCTGACGTCTCATTTCACTCTCCATGGGTGACAATCCAAGGGTCATTCAACAGGTGGAATACAATCAAGACTTGTGGCCTTCATTGGCAGCATGCTTCACCTAATGCTGGTGACCACCCAAGTTCTTCTTGGTTGGGTGTTTCTTCTATTATGTCCTACGTTTGTTCCTGATTCAAAGTATTTTCAAAATGTTACTCCACCTGTTCATGATGGACCACAGATCTTTCGGAAAATTTCGTCACTGGACTAAACTGGTGGTTGGACAATGCACTGCTTTTGTGGCTTCGAAGAATCGTCACATATCTTTGTCTGTGACGTATTGTAACTCTTTAGCTTTTGTTGTCCAACACACACTCTTCAGCTCTCAGCGCACAGTGCACGGCAAGAGAGTTCTTCATTTTCGAGACATCACTGCTGATGTTTCCTGTTCTCACTTTCCTTTAGTGGTCATTAAGCTATCACAGTGTTGGGTTACTTTGTGATAACACCCCTTCGACAGCGTCTGATAAACCTGCTTCCTGTACTGTGAAGCATACACTAAGGTGACAAAAATCATGGAATAATTTCTATTATCCAGTTGGACCTCATTATGCTGGGCATAGTGCAGCAACTCGACATGACATGGGCTCAGCAAGCCATGGGAAGACCTCAGCAGAAATATAGATCCATTCTGCCTCTGTAGCCGCCCATATCTGCGAAAGTGACGTCAGTCCCTGAACTGACCTCTCCATTGTATCCCATAAATGTTCGATGGAATTCATTTTGGGCTACCTGGGTGGCCAAACCATTCGCTTGAATGGGATGTCAAATCAAAACATGTATCAGCCATCTAAATTTCCAAATTGTTATCTTACTGAGCAACCAGTTTCGCCATCTGCAGGCATCTGTGTACAGATAAGAATGGTAGCAGTGCGAAATACATAACGAAATGTGAAATGTGAGTAGTAGGGTGAAAACAGTTCTGGGGCGTTTTGTTGGTGCAGGTTCCATACACTGAGAGGCAAACATATTGCTCTGTTAATTGATACATGAGCACCTGAGGGTTAATTTATGACCCCTTGGGAATAATCCATCCTTCTGAGAAACCCCACACTCTCCTTCCTCCTTCCTACTCCGTATGGAAATCCCCCAACCCTTACCCTCACCAATACAAGCACACTGTCCATATCATATTAAATGACCAATTCGCTAAATTGATCAATTAATTAATCCCTACTCCCCTGGAAGTCCCCCAACACTCCTCACCCTCACCCTCACTTCCCCATCTCTGATTTGGAAATTGGCAGGAAAAAGACAGTCTGTGCTGAGCTACTGAAGAGGAAGGACATAGAGAAGTTGCTTTATTTTGGGTTGTACACTGTTGGAAATTGGTGGGGAAAGCTCAGTCCCTCCCCTCCACTCCCTCCTACCTGGAGAAACGGTGGGAAACACTCAGTCTGAACTGAACTGTTGGGCTGGAATGTGCAGTGGTTACATTGACAAATAACTTTTCTTTGTCATAGGTCTTCTGACTGGTTTGATGTGGTCTGCCATGAAATCCTCTCCTGTGCCAACATCTTCATCTCAGAGTAGCCCTTGCAATCTATGTCCTCAATTATTTGCTAGATGTATTGCAATCCCTGTCTTCTTCTACAGTTTCTCTCACAACAGTTCCCTCTACTCACATAAAGTCATTGCCAGTCATCTTAACAGATGTCCTATCAGTCTGTCTCTTCTCCTTGTCAGTGTTTTCCACATATTCCTTTCCTCTCTGCTACAGTGTAGAATTTTCTCCTCACTCCTTACCTTATTAATCCACCTAATTTTCAGCATTTGTCTGTAGCATCATATCTCAAATGCTTCGATTCCCTTTTGTTCCAGTATTCCAATAACGTTTCACTACTATACAATGCTGTGCTCCAAACATATATTTTCAAAAATTTTGTCCTCAAATTAAGGGCTATGTTTAATACTGGTAGACTATTTTGAGCCAGAAATATGCTTTTTGTCAGTGCTAGTCTGCTTTTGATGTCCTCCTTGCACTGTTTGGCATTGTTTATTTTGCTGCCTATGTAGCAGAATCGAGCGAGTATCTGTTGCATGCCGCCAGAAACCACAGTAGCCGTCATTTCTCCTGAATGAAGTAGTGGATACATGGTAAATCCCCAGCCCTCTCCAAAATGCTGGTCTGTGGATGTCTACCCATACTGGCTATTCAATTAAATTGATATGCTCCATGTGAAACAGTTTTTCCTTGCTTCCTATTGATGGATACTTGGCCTGGCATCTTTGGTGGTAAATTGTGGGCTATCCGGCATTTGACACTGCAACCACCTGGTTTCCAAACTCCATTCTTTCCTCTTTCTCGATTTTTCTTTTATCCTACTGGTGAATACCGGCATAGTTAGATTGTTTGGTGGGAAATGGATTATGCTGGAGATTCCTGAAAATGGTTGTGAGAATTTCAAATTTCAGCTCAATTGCGATAGGTCCTTAAACAATTTGCGGGAAACATGGCAAGGATTTGACTGTGGTTTGCTCACAATTTCACTATCGGAAACCATAAATGGATCAATTGGGAATCTGGAATCACCATTGAAAGTGGTGAAATATTAAATGGTAGTTGAACTTTAACATTTCGGCGGGAATTTATGCCATCATGGATGTGTAACTCCAGACTGCCTACAGATCTGCTAACTGTATTTATTAAAGCACTATAGATTTCTCAACTTGGTTCTCCCTGCTACATCAGGAAGAAGAAGGAATGGAAATGCTGTACCACATGATATGATAGTAACAACATCAAATCCAACATTGTTTAAATAAATACTACTCCAACTTACCACTGCTAGACAGACCCACTGTCATGTATTGAAAAACACTCAGCACCATACATGGCAGCCATCATCACATGGACACGGCACATACACACTTAAACCATGACCCATTCCATAATAGCTGTCACAGTTAGAAGTCAGAGCTCACAGAAACTACCGTAGGCCACAGCAGCATGTGGGCAATGCCAGTAGCTGCAGGCTCATCTCCTGGCAGCCACACAAATGGTTGGGTAAGCTACACCCTCATACCCCTCCTGTCTGCTTCGGGAGGCTTAGTGGCAGCTCACGCGTTATTCAGAGATGATCATTCGTTCCACTCACTGGCTACCTCCACCATGTGCTCGGATGCCAAGCACAGTCGCCTTAGGAAACCAGCCACAATATTTGACACTGATGCATTGAACAATGAGTGAAGAATGTGGCTCTGGAAGTATCATCTTCCGACGTAAATCTATATCTTATGACAGTACATAATTTTCCATGTAAAATCTTCCATTCGCCTTATGCTGCCAAAACGTTGACATTACAGTTGCCCAATACCTCTCTTATGACTGGACATAGTCCCACCCACATCATTTTATTTTCGCATTTCGGAACATTGACCACAGTGACTTGACACTCCAACACATATACATTTCAGGAAAACAGTGCAATTATTGTTTATATGAGTATGGCATACGAAAAAATTATGTTATGTCCACGGGCTAGCTGTCCCATTTCTCCTCAGCTCTAGTAAATTATTTGATATTTACATTTCGAGAGCAGACGGCAGGTATTTGCAAATAGCACTTCGAAGATGTCGCATCCTGATGAGACTGTCTCAAAGAAGTGCTGTAAAGCTCAGGTGTCCAGCCCTATGTGATAATCAACAATGTTCCTGTGAAAGAAAATATTGGAAAGACATCACTGATGTGAGTTGGTGTACTGTAATAAACATGGAAGTTGACAGTGTGCGAAAGTACATGTGAGAGTCTGCTTAGAGGAGCCGATGAGAGGACAGTCTGCGTATCCATGATGTTACAGCCGTATTGACTGCCTCGTCTGTACACTGCTGCAAATCCAGTTGAAAACTTACTTTGCTATATTGTGCAGCCGTTTACGAAATGAATCTATCATCCCGCACAGTCAGATATACTTGCCAATGCATTGAAATTGCAGTTCCCCATATTGAATTTATCCCAACTTTAGAACTATATACACATAATTTTTTACAGGAATAGTAGTCTGATCACTTCTCACACACATCTGGTGATAGGTTGTAACAGTAACCGTTCCAGCTAGAGTGATTATCATTTGTAGGTGTACAGCACAGGAAAAGTTGTGGTACGTCCACACTCACACCAGCTGAGTGCCGTTTCGTACAGCTCACCATAGCTTGCTTACCAGTAGCAAAAGCAATCTACCACATCGCCGTTATCACATATTTGTCGAGGAATAATGGGCATAATTACAATTAAAAACCACGTATCTTATGTTATGTCTGCTCTTGCACGACTGTCGGCACATGCCAGGGAAGGAAGAACTGACACACTGAATGGAGAAGAATACTTCGGATGGCCCAGCTAACTTCATAAAATTATCACCCCTGTCCCCAGTCGACCCATCACCTTGAGATGTCTCGATGTCGTCACTTCTATGAAATTATATTTAACGTACAGGTCTTCCAGCCAATCAGAATCAACAACAGAATGTAGGTACTCTGCTCTTGGGACATTGTAAGTAAATGAATCAGTCTCTAGTTTTCACTGTGAGTGCAGCGTCATCATACACTGATGTGATAGACAGTGGCTATTGATATATTCCCACCCACACTCTTGCTTTAATGATCCCTGGTTTAATGGATGCTGTGTATGTCGGATCCCAGTAAAACTACCTCAGTGTACGGTACTGTTGTTGATGACGGATGAGCAAACTGTCAACGTTGGAGCTCGATAACAATCATTTTTGTCGTATTTTTTCTCACGTTTACGTACTTCCCATGAATTTCGTAATTTTACCTGGATTTTCCGTAATTATAACTCATTTTACCCAAATGCTCGAGTTCAAAACCACTGCTGTCGAAGACTTCTCTCGTCAACAAAATATCTCATCATGTCAGTCTCATGATACTATCAGCCAATGACATTGCAGCACGGTTGCCAACTTCTGTGTCATTGATTATCATCTCTTCTATTACTTTGCGAGTGCTCTCTACACATGGACATACATATCGTGAACACTGTTACACGGTCTGCATCATATGACGCAAATAATGTTTAGTAGTATAGGAAATAGCCAGCAGCAGAGAAGAGGAACAAAAACTATGTTCTTTAGCCGAAACATTTTGTAAATTCGGTAAGATTATATTACGATGACCATCTACCACTATGTGGATGGCAGTCACAAAATATTCTCACATGTATGGGAGAAACGTGGGAACCTAAGTATCTCACCATCATCTTTGATTATTACCACCCCAACAAACGAATCATATCCATAGCAGCACTCTGTCCTCTATTTTGGAACGAGCTACCTTTTCGTTGAACCTATCAGCTAAGGAGGATCCTGAGAATAGATGCTCTCTCTCTGCGCATTATGTAAATCTTCCTCGCTCTTTAACCAAGGCTCGCTGCAACGTTGTCTCAGATTTAATTTGAAACTGACCACAAATAGGAAGGAACTATACCCACTACACTCAACGTATTTGAAGGAGCAGAACGCCCTGAGTTCAATATAACCAATACACTTCAAGATTTTTCTTTTGGAACGAGTATAACACGTGTTCGAAATTTGTTCAAATAAGCGATGCTAGTGATATTCTCATCCCAATTGCCGTTGTGCAAAGATTGTTCTATACGAGTCACACTCACATCACCCTTACAATTAGACAAGATCTCTCTGGATGCATGCATGCCGAATAGGTTAGCGCTCCTTACTCGTTTTGTGGTGATCGTTAAGAAAAATAAGTAGAAAAGTATGGTTTGCGCATGACGGAGCTCCAGACGAAAGGAGTCAGAAACGTTGTACGTAAATCACTTGCGCTATCAATTCTGTAGTGTTGTTACAGTTTTTATATGCTATATTATGAAGATTCTGGAAGAGAGAAATGATCATAGAGCATAAACTCCTAAGGCTACACTGTTCTGCACATAAGTATGCTATAATGTCAAAGCAGTGTGGCTTCTGATATATTAGTCGCACGAAGTGAAACACTGTTAATACTCCAATGCAGGAAATAACACCTGAAATGCGAGTTTTCTATCCCACTCACTATGGTGGTACTACCCTCCACAACACAGGACAGAAAAAACATTGAATTTGTGTGATACATGCACGACATAGCTTTCCAGAGGTGTATAGCGCCCACTGTTCACGTCCAGTTATAGTCTGGAAATTATACTATGCCCACATCCGTCCTATAAAATTATCGTCAGCAACGGAAAATGCATGAAACTAGGACATCTTTTGAGGAAAGAAACAAAAGCACAGCCAGCCGCTGTGGGCGAGCGGTTCTAGGCGCTTCAGTCGAGAACTGCGCTGCTGCTACGGTCGCAGTTTCGAATCCTGCCTCGGGCATGGATGTGTATGATGTCCTTAGGTTAGTTAGGTTTAAGTAGTTCTAAGTTATAGGGGCCTGATGACCTCAGATATTAAGTCCCATAGTGCTCAGAGCCATTTGAACAAGGCACAGCACCGGTATTTGGCGTGTGAAGTTACACGCCATGCTGCACTAACTCCGTGAACAGAACACAGTGTCTTCAACGCACAACGTCTGTCAACCAAATGTCTATACAGTGATTGAAATACCTCACAAACCTATGTCACTGACTTAGAATCACTGCTGTTACGAAACTGAAGACTCGATTTATGTCAAAGGTGTGGCAGGGAAACGGAGTACTTCGTACACTTCCTCGCTCGTCTAGAGGAGGGTACCAAAATAGGTTTTTCATCGGTTTGGTGGACATGATTAATAACACATGCGTTGGAATTCTTCTACGAAGTGTGGTATGGAGAGGTTTCCTGTTAAACAACTACAGGTAGACAGCACTCTAAGTCACACACAGAACACGCAATTGTACACGAGTCAAACACAGGTTTTACCACACAACTGGAACAGCCTGAGAACAACAGAAAACGTTGGTTAAATGTAACATAAATGACTTTCGACAACATCTCCCTTGTCTCTAGAGAGCATCATATTCTCAACTGATTGCTTCACCTACTTGATGCCATCCTTTAACACCATGTCAGTTTAGAGGCATATCGTTTCCTTTTCGAGGAAAGCATCGAAGACAGCGATCAGCTTACATGGATTCCTATTACCTCAGTAGATATATAGCATAATATTGTTATAAACCATGCAGCAACCGTTCTGTAAATTATTTGTTAGCTGACACAACATGGTTCTGAACGGTAGAGATTACAGAGCAGCACATTGTAAATATTGTTCTCTAGAGTTTGAAACACTTAAACAATCATGCAGAGGTTCAAACATGCGATCCATTTGCAATTCCAAGGCTGGTAATACAATGCCTTTTAACTAAGGAGGAGATAAAATTATCGTACTCACATGTCCAGGCACTTTACAAAAATCAATAAGATGGTTGCCGTAACTTTGTTTTCACACCTGGGCCTGTGATCCGACATATACAAATTTATCAATCTGCATTTCGCCGTCGTACACGTTATACAATCTCTTCCAGCCATGTTATCATGGTCCACGACAAATTACTTTTTGATCTGCAGCCCATACATATTGGCTTTCCCTTGTATTCCTCTTGCTGTCACACACTTGCTCCCATGTACAAGATTTCCTGGAGCAAGCAGACATGTAAGTAATCCCCCTTTCCCCCTCCATGTTTCCATATTTTGGCATATTTGCCCTCAATTTATACGTATTTTCCATCAATTTTTATAATTTTACCGATTTTATGCCACTTCTGCTCAAGTGATCGTGACCTCATTTCCGGCCACATATTCTAAAATTGCTTGTAAATGCAGTACACTTGTCAACCTGCACAGTTTTTCTCTCTCTCTGTGTGTGTGTGTGTGTGTGTTTTGGTTTCACATGGACATAGAGGGGCTGCAAGACCCTACTCCATACTTACTGCCAGTAATTCCAACTTTAGACATCACCAGTCATACACGGGTAATGCGTAATGGATCCCTGTTTGAATCCTATCCCGGTCGCAACCCATGAAAGATCCGCCTTCGAAACTTATCCCGGGCATAATGCATGGTGGATCCACCTGCAACACATGGTGGATCCACCTGTGAACCCTATCCCGACCATAAAATATGGTAGAGCCATCTATGAGATTTATTCCGGTCCTATCGGGAACCTACCCCATGTCATGGCTGGACCCCAATGTGAAACCGATACACACACACTTACTGAAAATTTGCAACGACACTTAAAAGCAATTTTTACTTGGATAGAAGTGAGGGAATGATCACATGAGCAGAAGCGGCACAAAATTGGTAAAATTGAACGAAAATACTTATAAATTTAGGGAGAATACGATAAAGTGCGGGAAAATTGAGGGGGAATGAGAAATTACTTACATGTCTTCATGGTGCAGGAAAATGTTTGTACATGGAAACGTTACAGCAAGAGGAATATGAGAAAAAGCCAACATGTATTCACTGGGGATGAGAGAAAAGTAATTTTTCATGGAAATCGGTAAGAGGATTGGAATACATTGTTTAACGTGAATAACCACCAAATAGAGAGTAGTAAGTCTGTTTATGTTGGATCGAAAGTCCAGCTGAGATTCAAAATTTATCAGCAACCATCTTACAACTGCAAAATGGATCGCATGTTTGACACTTTGCAGGACTGTTTAAGTGTTTTAATCTCTAACAAACAATACTTACAATATGCTTCACTGTACTCTCTACCAGTCACATCCAGGTGGCGTCAGCTAACAAACAACTTACAGGACAGTTTCTGCATGGTTTTTAACAACATTCCGCTGTATGTCTACTGAGGCAATAGGGATACATGCAAGTTGATACCCCGCCTTGGATGCTTTCCTAGGAAAGAGAATCATCTGCCTCTAAACTGACATGGATCTGCGTTATAGGACGTTAGAAAATAGATGCAGTAATCGGTTGAGAGTGGTTGTAAAGAGGTATGATTTTATGGTAGACTGATAATGTGTTCTATAGAGAGGGAAATCTTGTGGCTGGTCATTTAACCATTATTCTGCATTGTTATCTAGGGTCGTTTCCGTCGTGTGGTATAACATGTGTTTGACTCCTATATAACTGCGTATTCTGTGTGTGCCTTAGAGCGCTATCTACCTGTAGTCGTTACCTGGAAACCTCCCCATACTACACTCAGTAGACAACTTCCAAGGCATGTCTGATTAATCGTGTCCATCAAGTCAGTGGAGAACCCATTTTGGCACCCTCCTCTAGACAAACAAGGATGTATACGTAGTATTCCACTTCCCCGTCACACCTTCAACATAAATCGAGTCTTCAGTTTCGTAATTGCAATGATTCTAAGTCAGTGACACCGCTTTGTAAGGTATTCCAATTGCTGCAAACAGGGTGTCCCAATTATCTTGACCACTCTGAATAACTCTTTGTCCGGATACAAATTACAAAATGTTTCAGGCAAATGTTCTCTAGCCGTCATGGGGACATCAATCAGCATGATTGCCCTCGTTGTAGCTTTGTTTTTTACAAAGTTATTAACAGCGGTATGACTTTTTTAAATGGCACCCTCCATTTTTTATACTGTAATTCATTTTCTGCTCTAAAGACCTAATCAAAAATGTATCACAGTGTACCATTCACTGAAACACAAAATTATTAATTACATAACACAACACTGCCGTTGACGCTCCCAGAGCTTAGTGCAGGTACTTGGGGTAGTGGAGCACATCCACGTGCTGACGTTGACAGAGGACAAATGTAAACGTAAGTGGAATGCACACCCATCATTCCGTCAACCATCGTCAGGAAGATTTGTGTGAGTAGAATGCACATCAACGAAGAGAAGGTAGAAATGCTACTCATCTATGGGGAATGTGAGTTAGCAGAACAATAATTGCACTACTATTTTCTTATGTACGGATACATTTACTACTGTAGTTTAATCCTTCTAAATACTGTTATGTAGAGTACGCATAGAGTGAAGGCTGTCCTTCCTACAAACTGCATCGACATAACGTTTCTTTTATTGCTGTTGTTGTTGTTGAAGGTAGGCGAAATGCTAAGCAGGCTGCGGAACTGTACAGAGAGCGATATCCTGACAAGAACTCACCTTCCCGACTGATGTTTTGTCGTCTTGTTGCCATGCTTCAGGAAACGGGAAGTTTCACCCCACGACAACGCACTCGCACAGACGAAGCTGCCGAAGTTACTGTTCTCGCTTTCGCTGCTATGAATCCACATGTGAGCACCATCGTATTCTTACACGTCACCGGTTCCATCCTTACCGTGTACACCTACATCAAGAATTGCATGGGAATGATTTCCAGAATCGTGCTCAGTTCTGTCAGTGGGCACAGCAGCAAATCCTCGCCAACCCGAACTTCTTCTCCAATGTTCTATTTGCCGATGAATGTTTCTTCTCAAACAAAGGACAGGTAAATGCAAGGAACATTGGGGTCCAGCGATAACCCACGACGGCTTAGAAAGGTGGAACATCACTGTCAATGGAGAGTTAACTTCCGGTGTGGGACGCTTGGTACTACAATTATTGGCCCTTATTTCATCAATGGTTGTCTAAACGGCACAGCGTATGCCAACTTCCTGAGACGAATACTTCCTCCTCTTCTGGATGAAGTGCCGCTAACAACCAGGATGCTTATGTGGTATAAATACGATGGATGTCCAGCCCATAATGCCTTCCGTGCACGTCGTGTTCTGAACCGAAGGTATCCTGCCAGATGGATTGGTAGAGGAAGAACAGTTACCTGGCCTGCTAGGTCTCCTGATTTATATCCTCTGGACTTTTTTCTTTGGGGATGCATTAAAGGCGTTGTCCATCGCGATATTCCAACAAACCCACAGGACATACAGGAACGTATCGTGCTTGCTTGTAATTCTCTTTAGCAGGCAACACTGAAAGCAGTAAATAATTCTTTCATTCAACGAGTGCACCAGTGTATCGGTGTCCAGGGTCACCACTTTGAGCACCTTTGAATGTTCTACTCCTGCACAATGGTACAGGAGAATCAAAGTAAGTTTTTGTGTTACGTTTTTACTTGGTTTTCATTAGTTTTCTGACAACTCCAGCAAGTGGACGAATTTGTGATCCCGGGCTCAAATGAAATGTTGTGTTATGTAATTAATAGCGTTATGTTTCAGTGAGAGGTACACTGTGATACATTTCTGAATAGGTATTTAACAGAGGAAATGAACTGCCGAATGAAAAAATACTGGGTGCCATTTAAAAAAGTCATACCCCTGTTCATATCTTTCTAAAAAACAAAGCTACAACGAAGGCAGTCATGCTGACCGATGTCCCCCTGACGGCTAGAGAACATTTGGTTGAAACATTTTGTAATTTGCATCTGGACAGACAGTTATTTACGATGGTCAAGATAAATAGGACATACTGTATACATTTGCTTCACAGACGTTGTGCGTGGAAGACACTGTGTTCTGTTCACGGAGTTAGTGGAGCGTGGCCTGTAATTTCACACGCCAGACAGCGCTGCTGTGCACTTGTCTGTTCCCTCATAAGATTTAATTACGTGCCACATCTTATGTGATGCACTGTGTGATGCTTATTCAGATATGCCTGGGAATGGCGTAACTATCGAAATCGACCGATAGCACAGCTGAAAAACAAAAACAATACAATAACATATGTTTTTGAGTCTGGTCCGCCTTTAACAAAACACAGTTTTGTTTTGTCCCAGACATGTTTCACTGCAGTTGCAGCATCATCAGTTTTTTTTTTTTTTTATTCTTATGGCTGCTAAACATCAGGAATGTTCGTTACTGTTTGAATACATACAAATATTAGTTTCTAAATCGTAATTACAGGTTTTTGAGGAGCACATAAAATTGTGTATTCACACCTTCTTACCACATGGTGTGGTTTTCCTGCCGTATTATGTTTTTGTAGTGTCTGTTTTTCTTTACAGTTTGCCACTTGCAACTATATACAACTTTATGTAGGCAAAACATTTACGCAAAAATTACGATTTCTAAACTGTTGGGGCTATGCCTGAGATTAATAACTTATGTGAAAGGTTGTGTGTGTCTGTGTGTGTGTGTGTGTGTGTGTGTGTGTGTGTGTGTGTGTGTGTGTGTCTGTTTACATTATGTCTCACTTACGGTTTCTTGTTTCGTCATCTTCTTCATTGTCAAGTTCAGTGTTTTGTGTTGTCACTGTCACTGTAAATAGATAGATACACACACACACACACACACACACACACACACACACACACACATACAACCTTTCACATAAGTTATTAATCTCAGGCACAACAGTTTAGAAATCGTAATTTTTGCGTGAATGTTTTACCTACATTATGTTGTATATAGTTGCAGGTGACAAACTGTAAAGAAAAACAGACACTATAAAAACGAAATACAGCAGAAAACCACACCATGTGGTGAGAAGGTATGAATACACAATTTTATGTGCTCCTCAAAAACCTGTAATTACGATTTAGAAACTAATATTTGTATGTATTTAAACAGTAAAGAACATTCCTTACTTTTAACAGTCATAACAATAAAAAACACCCACTGATTATGCTGCAACTGCAGTGAAACATGTCTAGGACAAAACCAAAATTGTGTTTTGCTGAAGGCGGACCAGACTCGAAACATATGTTATTGTTAAAGCAAACACAGACAAAAGAACTTCAACGTCAAGATGAAAGGCCATACAGCCTACTACGGACCATGCTTTCCTTCATAATGTAAACTTCTTTCCTTTCACCATTCTGTTGTGCTGTCAGTGAGAAAAAAATTCATAATGATCTCAAATTATGTATAAAGTTGATGGATAATTATCGGACGGAATTTGTATTGATGTCATGAATGGCAGCTTGTTCTAAATGTAGGAGAATGTAAGTTAGAGCGGATGAGTAGAGAAAAGAATCCTGTTATTTTCAAATACAGTATATCACACGTAGTGTGCCGCTTGACACAGTCATATCGATTAAATATCTAGTCGCAACCTTACACAACGATTTGAAATGGAATGAGCACGTCAGTTTGGTAGCCGGAAAGGTGACAGCTCGATTCCATTTTATTGGGAAGATTTTGGAGAAGTGTAGCTCATCTACCGTATAAAGAAGGGGCCGTGTAGGACGCTAGTGCAACCCATTCCTGAGTACTCCTCGAGCGTTTTGGATCTACACCAGCTCGGGTTAAAGGAAGACTTGGCCGCAATTCCGAGGCAAGCTGCTGGATTTGTTACCGGTAGGTGAGACTACGTTCTTCTCGCAAAGCACTATTGCAGAAATTTAGAGCTTTTGACGCCGATTGCAATTGATTCTACAGTCACCAACGTACAGGACCACAAAGATAAGATGATATAACTAGGGTTGTTCGGAAGAGAAGAGAATCGTAGAATCTGAAATGTGGTGCTACGGACGAATGTTGAAAATAAGGTGGACTGATAACGTAAGTAATGAGGAGGTTCTCCACAGAACTGGAGATGAAAGGAATATATGGAAAACACTGACAAGAAGAAGGGGCAGGATATTAGGATATCTGTTAAGAAATCGATGAATAATTCCACGGTACTAGAGGGAGCCGTAAAAGATAAAAACTGGAGGGGAAGACAGAGATTGGAATACAAACAAACAAACAAACAAAATTGAGGACGTAGGTTGCAGTTGGTGCTCGGATATGAAGTTCGCCCTGTGATTTACACTGCCTCAAGACATATGTACAGTTTCTAACTCTAATAGTTGTCTTACCATTTTAAACCTTGAACGTAAGATTATGCCTCTTAATAACTGGATTGTAACAGCATTTTAAATTTTTAAATTCGACCAATAATTATATGAAATGTTAAAAATCAAATAGGTATCCTACAACTGGGACAGGCAGACCGTGCACCGGCTCAGTCGTTGAGCAACACAGATGACGCAGCCGACGGAGAGTGTTTCATCGTGGAGTTTCATCTGGCTGTGTGAGGCCTGTTTAGGCCTGGAACACCTCATGGGAGGTGCGGGGCGCAGCGGTTCTCGCGCACCGTTCCAGAGATACGCTCGAACGGAGAGCGCAGCGACTGGAATAGCGTTTTAATATTGAAGAAGCGGCGTCACCGGCGCAGATGCGCCACCGGGCAGATCGCTCCTCCCCTCCAACTCCTCCCCCTCCCCCCCTCACCCCCCCCCCCCCCCCCGTGCCTCCTGCTCAACCCTGGGGAGTCCGTAACACGGCCCATTCCAGATGTCCTCCGTACAGTGGGAAAGCTGGTGTTTTCCAGGCTGCTCCGCTGTGAAAAGGTGCAGGACAAAATCACGGACAGAAATCACAACGCATGGTAAGACATTTGGAAATTTGTGGTAAGGTCTTATGGCACCAAACTGCTGCGGTCATCGCTCCCTAAGCTTACACACTACTTAATCTAACTCAAATTTACTTACACTGCGGACAACACAAACATCCATGCCCAAGGGAGGACCCGAACTTCCGACGGGGCGAGCCGCGCGAACCGTGACAAGGCGCCCATGAGCGCACACCTACCCCGCGAGGCCGTGATAAGCATAAATTCTACTTAGTGCCACAATCCTATTTTTTATGGAATGCTATTAGCTGTGCCCTGGACTGCAAACACGTATAAAAGTCTACGGTGCTGTAAAACAATTCGTTCAATTCAATACAAGTAGCATTGTAAAGCCCATTATTGATTTTAACGTAGCAGTGCTATACTAGCCGAGATGTTATTGGGGGTGGTATACCCTTGCCTTCCTCCAAGCTTCGACCTGACTTACCTAGACATGTAGGGTGGCCTCTACAGCTTAATGTGGGCTCCTAAACAAGCTCCAACTAAGCATTTTTCACATTGCGAGATCACTGCCAACGGCGAATAAAAATGACAAATCAGTAAGAAGTTGACTCGAAATCGATACCACGACTTTTATATTGTCTGTCTGACGCACACAGACTCTCAGAGTGAACAATACCTCAGTTTTGTTTGGAGAACCAACATATTATCGCTGAGATCATCCGTAGGAGATGTAAAGTCAATATCGCTTGCGGATAATATAAAAAGAATATATTTTCAACGAGTTGGTGTGACACCGTACTTCAGTATTTCTGTAGGGGATCAGCTGATAGCGGCATTGCTTAACAGATGCGTCGAATGAGTGGGCTCATTATAGATTAACAAATCTCACACGTCTGGATTGCTCATGTGGTATCAACGTTCGATACCACACTTGTTAGGGGTTGCAGATATCGACCACGGTCCGTATTAGTATTGTTGGACCCGCGAGCCGCGACCAACTCCGCGGCTTGCATCAAGTTTCTAGCGAGCTCTCGTCCACTCTTGCTCGGGACGTCAAGCAGTAACGTAGCATAGCCTTCAGCTGATAGGAAGCAACCTCTAACAAGGCGCTTAGTAACGTATGGCCTAAATGAGGCCTCAATAGCTATGTGTTTATGATTATATGTATACAGCCAAGAAGAATCGTGTGCAACCTGTTAAAAACAATATATATTATTTTTAAGAACGACTTCCAATTATTTTAGTCGTTGCAGATCCAGACCATGCAGCCAGCACCTTATCGACGTTACTGACAAACCTGCTGTGATCTATATGTTTCTATTTAGCATTCAACATTGGCGACGACTCGTTCGTCGTCATCAAAATAGCTCATTCACGAAACCTTCATGTAATCAGAGTAGAATTTAACGCTACTTCTAGAATTTGAAACATTCATAGGTCGAAATCGTTTTGTTTTGTTTTATTACCGGTATAGACCTGTGTGATCGTCAAACATGTCTGTGTTGCTAAAAGTCTATGTAAAAAATAAAAAGAACTTTTAGAGAAGATAGACACCGTCAAAAGATGTAAAATATGATAAAATGCGTGATAAACAAAAACAAGTGTAGTGTCGCGTAGGGCCACTTTCAGCGAACAGAGCTCGCAGCTGCGGTGCAAGCAGATGAAGTGTGATCGCTGCTGCTGGTGTCATTTCGCATGTGCTCAAGAATTCAGACGTGCACGAGACTGTTCTGCAGTCACAGAAGGCTCTAGCTGCTCAGGTGCACCTTCGTAAATGTTCCTAGAGCCACGAGTTGTGAACAGGGATACGTGTCTCTTTAAAACTGGTTTGCATTGACGTCCTACAACTGCAACATTAACTTAAACTAATAGTTTTACTACATTCTAAATACAGCCTATCTCTTGAAACTACAGTTACCGAACTGACAGATCAAGCGAAGAATAGTTGCTGTGGTACATCTACCAGCCCATTTCTAGGTAGCTGCAAGCTGCGTTAATTCGTGCAAAGCGATTTTTTGTAGGGGTCAATATTTTGAGCACAGTGCAACATAAATAGGCTTAATATTAAATTAAAACTGTTCTCCTTGTATTCACTGGAGATTATATTTAGTCTTCGCTTCCCTTTAGTGAGCCTTTAAAATAAATGAATAAATTCCAGACTGTCGCAATTACTCAGTCAGGCAAAAGTTATCTACATTGTGCATAGGCGCGGTTTGGGTAAAATAACGAGGTGTTACTACATGTTTAACTGATCAAACTTTATCTTCTTATGTTTACACATTAATCATACGATGGTGAAAACATATACACCGTTCAGTGTTTCGAAAATAGCCCGAGCTCTCAGTATGGTGGTTAAGGAACTCACTATATAAAATAAATAAATTAAGAAAACAGCTGGAAAACACAGAAACACAGACAGTGTTCAGAGCTAAAGGTGAAGATAAATCTCATACTAACTCAAACATGAGCGGACTTAACGTCACACGATGCTGTAAATAAGTGTCGATTAGTATCAAAATATTCTAAGTCCCTCACTGATAAACTAAAGTCCAGACTGAGTTCACAAATTCAGAGTCGCAAAGCACTTCACATACACACACACACACACACACACACACACACACACACACACACACAAAATTACCAGTTCTGCCGAACTGCTAGCAGAAATAAATCAGAATCCTGACTAGGGCGGAGCGATTCTCTTAGGAAACATGTCACCAAAGACTCCTATCACATGTGTGGCTGAAACAGCACTCAGATCACCACAGATGTCACCTCTGCTAAGACGAACAGAAACTGTCCATTGCAAAATGATCGCTACCCTTTTATGGAATCGGACCACTTCATCTACGCCAATGAGTTTGTATTTTCACATGCGTAATTGATAATCTCTGGGACATGAATGGTATCTAAATGTTATTAAGCCGTTAGCTGTGCGCTAAAATTCTAATCAATTTTATGTGCAGTAGATCACTCATATTTTGAAGTTAAACAATTGAAAAACTTTGTTGCACTGCTTAGAATCAGTTCATACTCTCTGTTATGTCAAATATGGATATAGAACGACTTTCTTAGCGATTTTTTACTCCTCTTTCCATTTCTATATTCAGAATTGTGATATCTATGATAGTTTTCAAGCTCTGGGAAAAATATGCAAATTTATTAACTTAACTAAAAACACAATAAAATATGAATCATGTTAAATAAATTTGGATATTGTGCGTACATACTTCCGCCAACGTATACTGCCTTTGTGGTTGTGTATTTGTCTTGTACACGATTTTTTATTGATCTTTAATTAACCATCAATTGAAATGCAGCTCACAGCTCAATTAGTATGGAGGAGGGAAGTGTTTCACCTCCCGTCGACTAGTAGATCATTAGAGATGGACCACAAGCTCGGATTAGGGAAGGATGAGGACGAAAAGCGGCCGTGCCATTTGAAAGAAACCTTCGAAAATTTAGGGAAAATCACGGAAAAGCTAAATCATGATGGCTGGACGCAGGTTCGAACCGCCGTTTCCGAATGCGAGTCCATTGTCCTAACCGCTGCGCGAGCTCGCTCGGTCAGCTTAGTTAATTGTGTACAAAACACCTGAGTATCTCAATGGATGCGCATCGCTGACAGCTAAAATTTAAGTCGTCGATTTCCTGTGTACCTTAAATAATACAGAAGATATTAAAGGCGTGCTGAATTACGGTTACAAAAAACCTCTTGGTGCGCTATCCTCTCACATATTTTGATTATATCTTGTAACTGCTTACTGGCAGAATTGTGTTGCTCCGTCTTTAACTTGACATACGTTCCTTCACTATATCTGTTACGGTTTGAGCCGGCCGAAGTGGCCGTGCGGTTAAAGGCGCTGCAGTCTGGAACCGCAAGATCGCTACGGTCGCAGGTTCGAATCCTGCCTCGGGCATGGATGTTTGTGATGTCCTTAGGTTAGTTAGGTTTAACTAGTTCTAAGTTCTAGGGGACTAATGACAGCAGTTGAGTCCCATAGTGCTCAGAGCCATTTGAACCATTTGTTACGGTTTGGCCGGCCGCGGTGGTCTAGCGGTTCTAGGCGCTCAGTCCGGAACCGCGCGACTGCTACGGTCGCAGGTTCGAATCCTGCCTCGGGCATGGATGTGTGTGGTGTCCTTAGGTTAGATAGGCTTAAGTAGTTCTACGTTCTAGGGGACTGATGACCACAGATGTTAAGTCCCACAGTGCTCAGAGCCATTTGAACCATTTGTTACGGTTTGCGCTGTAGGTGTAGAAACACCCGTAAGAACCATTGTCACTGGTGATCAAAATCATGCACAAGGCGTACGCTGGGAGCACTCAGCACAGACATTTCGATCGGAGGACGCAATAGCGGGACTTCGATTTCAGGCCCTGAGGGAGAGTAGCCTTCGAGCAGGTGAATAACTTAGAGCATTGCAGCCGCCACAACAGCCACTCACTACGACTGGTAACTCTTGAATACAGTGAGCAACAGCAGTGTAAGAGGCACGCGAAGACTTCGGTTTCAAGTTAGGACTTCCGCTTTTAAAACTGAAGTACTTTTATTAGCAATTGCATATTCAAAATGTGTTCAGTCAAGGTAGTAGGTGCATGCGTCATTCTTTCTGTTGTCCTTTCCTTCCTTCTTGATTAATAATCAGCAGTCTCTGAGTGGCTTCCACTAACTTAGTTGCTTCGCCATTCGTTGTGCTCATTGTAGTTAATTCATTCCAGATTCATTATTCTAACTTTTCAAAGGTGTTGATACCTTAGCTCAGATACAACCTGTGTTGACATTTCTCTCTCACTGGTGCGCTTTGTGTTTAATATGAAATCTGTAAAGACTTGTAATCAACAGGACTTTATAGTGACCACTTGTTTTATTCAGTTGTTTACAGCAACCATGTTTAATGTATGCTGGAACCATTCCTGTTTAATTAATTCAGTTCTCTGAGTTGTCCACTGTACAATACCTGTAACTGAATTCATGTGATCCTACGGGGACCGATCAGTTTATTGGTAAGGTCACTCGGTACATCTCATTATTACATCTAGATGGTATATCAACTGCTCACATTAATAATTGTTTCGCAAAACCATGGTAGCTGCATATATATCCTATATGGAAATCATACGTAAAAAGCGAAAAAGGCGATCATTATGAGATTATGTCACTCTTCCAACGTACAACGCATGAAAATACTCTGGTGTAGCTATCTGCCGGCTTGGGTGGCCGAGCGGTTCTAGGCGCCACAGTCTGGAACCGCGCGACCGCTACGGTCGCAGGTTGGAATCCTGCCTCGGGCATGGGTATGTGTGATGTCCTTAGATTAGTCAATTTTAAGTAGTTCTAAGTTCTAGGGGACTGATGACCTCAGAAGTTGAGTCCCATAGTGATCAGAGCCATTTGAACCATTTTTGTAGCTATTTAAAATCAGAATATACATGGTGTGATCAGATATTTCAAATAAAATTTAGTGCATATCGTCAAACATGACAGCACGACTGTATCAAGAAAGAAGTCACCAGAGATCCGAGTATAATAGTTTGTGTTCATCTTTCTTGTTCTGCTTCTCCTTTCATAAGCGTCTCCCACCTCCCAGAATTTAAGTGGTCGATGGATACGATACCCGGACTAGGATATTTGAATTTCAAGTTAAAGACTCTTGCTACCCCCACACCACGGTTTCGCCAAGACACAGCGTTCCCAACTCATGTGAATACATGGCTCGCTAGCGGACTGCTGAAGCAACGTCGAAACTTTGATCGTCATTTTCTCGGAAGATACTGACTTTAGGCACTTAATCCAAAATAAGTGTCCCTTTATTTTCATCCTTCTTTCATCCTGACAAGTTTCGACTGTACCATAGTAACCTATGACGGGTTCCCCTTGTCAGCCGAGCATAACTGAAGAGTGCGAAGTGAAATAATAGACAAATTTACCCAAGGACGTACCAAGGCAGCAGGAGATGATATGCGAGATAGAGTGTTGATTCTAATTTGTAACATTTATCGCTAATGACTTCGGCACAGTAAATGCTCCTTCCGTGACTGAAAAGAGTTTTTGATGACAAAAATGAGCATAATGAGCACCTCAGTCACCTATTTTATACTTTTACGCATATTGAAACCGTTATTTTATGCTGAATCACTTCCAGTCAGGGAGACGAACATTTTGAGCCCAAATCGGCCTACCAGTAATATCGCAAAAACATTTCCTCTAGAAAATCATCTGAAAAATATAAAAAGTTATAAATATTATCAGCTAAGGAGGTCCGAAGTTTCACAAGTATGATGCATAGGTTTAGTTGGAATCATAGTATAGTTATGGAAAAACAAGAGTGTCAAGCAAGGATTAAGGCCATGATGCTCATTATCGCCTAGTTTGTTCGAATGAAATCTTTAAATGTTCGAAGACGTGACAGAAGCTTTGACCGAAGGGACATGAGGTTAAAGTAAGATGAAACGAGAAATGTCAAAATTATTACAAACTAGTTTTATAAATTCAGAGGAAGAAACCGACAGTGACGAATTTTGCTGCTGGCTGAAGTTAGTTATGAAAATCCTTCAAGCTTCCTAGGCGAAACTAGTAATCTTTAGATTTCCTAGTTTGCAGCCGTTTTTCGAAAGTGGTCAAGTGTCCGCTAAGCTAGAAACCGAGATCTTTGTTCCACGCGCGAGAATATGACACCTACAAAAACTTATCGAAATTTCCTAGGAAAGTGGTAACGTCAAATTAGTTGCAAGTTCAGAAACCCGGAGTTAAAAACAACAGTGACTGTAGGGGTAAGTGAACACCGTTCCTTCCGAATATACATCCTGTACCAGGGCTGAAATACGCCAGACAGTCTTGTATTGGTAACAGAAGAGAAGAGCAAACAGCGTCAATATGTGAAATGAAATAAAAACGAGCGCTAAACGCAATATGAAAAAAAGAAACTCAGCGAGGCTGCATCTTCCGAACAGTCGAACGTAATGGAGAATGAGACGTAACGACAAAAGGACACCAGAAACTAAAGAAGAATTTGTTTGATTACACTCCGATATAAATTAAATTTGTGTATCTGGTTGACTCTCGAACAGTGACCTTCCAAAGCGTGGGCAACATTCACAACAAATGAATCATCCGAGGCCATACAAAGTTGTTTGAAAATTTTTAGAATGAATTAAGTGACAGCTGAGGACTTGCTAGGATAAGTAATATAACACTTTGTAGAGCCTGATTCCACATTCGTGTGTGAAAAACCACTATAAGCTTACTTCCCCTTTAAGTGGTTAGTTGCTCTTATTCTCGGTAACAGAAAGGAACGCTCTTCGATTTGCTGACATAACCAGCCACACATGAAGTAAAAACAGAACAAGGCGAATTTGGGATTGGTACCGTCGAAAGTTCTGTACATCCAAAAATATACGACAGTCTTGCCGCAAGTATGAATTTAAAATATCATCAGCGTTTACGTTGTTTTAAAATATTGGTAATGATGTTGCAATAACACTTCCGTTGAAAGGGTACAGTACCGCCCGACATTGAAAATAGGTACAACATACTTCATTATTTTTGTCAGAACAACACATTTTTTTGTAAAATAACTCAATTTCAATTAATACAGCGAAGCCGGATACCAGTGTGGGAAAGAATGACAATTTATTTATTTAATTGATCAAATGTACACTCCCACAAAGTAAATCCTTACATCCAGTTTGGTGAGATCTGTGAAATGAATGAATGTATGATCGTCTGATAACCGCAGATAGTGAATGAAGTGAATGTGAATATATGATCATCTTTGAGACGATCCTTTGGCCACCTTTGGTGGGGCCAAAGAGATGAAATTTACCAGAGCTTTGAGCGCCTGAGATGTGGCTGACCAATACGATAGCAAGGTGCTTCCCCCACATCGACAGAGATGGGAGAGAACCTCAAGAACGGCCATGCTTCAGCACTCTGCCGCTGGATCTTGTGCTGTTAAGACCTGTTTTAGTTGTGCTCGATAATGACGAAAGTGTGGAGACATGGTATGCATGTGGAATATTTAAGAGTAGTTTGAAATAATAATTTCTCGATTTCAGGAACTTTTGTGGGGAGAATTAAATGTTAGGCAGGTAATATTAATGGGATTGTAGGAATCTTCGGAAGTGACCAACGGTCACAATGAAACCATGTGTAGCAATAAGTTGAAATACTTCCGTGTGCTTAAGTTAAGCTGAATTACTAGCGTGTGTACAATAAGTTGAAATATTTAAGAAATAGCGTGTGCAGGACTTGAAATTAGAAACGAGTACTTCCAAGTGGTGAGTACTGTGTAAGTCTCAATCTGTGTATAAGACAAAGGATAAAGAGAAGTACTCGTCCATGGTATCAGTTGAGGACCCGCGTGTGTGATGTTCTTAATATTACTTTGCGTGATATGATTCCGTGTGACGCTTGATTCAAACTCTGAGAGAGAAGTAAGGTGAGTCGGCCGTCTATCCAGCAACGCCACTTGGCTTGCACTGCACAGGAAGACGTGCAAATATCTCCAGAGTTCATAGTAGGAAAGTAGAATTACGAAGTGGGGCAGTGTCGTGTGAAGCTGGGATAAATATTAATTGAAGTGGGAAAGCTGAAAGTGATAATGTTGTGACTATTCTCTGTGTAATATTTCATGTTGTAGTGTGGTGTATGTCATGTAATTTGGGTATGTGTGGTTTGCATGGGAGAGTAGCGAGGTAGTTTCAAAAGATTAGTGGGTTATGCTTGTTCCTTCGGTACCGCTCGGTCTGGAGGAAAGTTTAGTGATGATGATTGTGAGAGTCGAAGCGTGAGGTATAATAAAAGATCCACCATCCTATCCAGAAAGTGCACTGTAGCGTTAAAAATAATAACGAGACCATAATATAGAGATTCACTATTGTAAAGCCATGCCCACTGGGCGGAATTTCTCATGTGTTATTGTTGCAGGTTGTAGAATTTGTGTGTTTAGGTTAGAGAATTTATTGGAATAAATAAGATAGTGAAAAGAAAAAGATTGGTAGACTATTCCTTCGAATTGTGTTTTGTCATAATGTCCCGAATTTATAATGTGTGCGCCATTCATATTCAGTGCGGTGGCCACGTGCTGACAAAAGCCGTTAAATAAAAGACAAAAAGAAAATGTGGTATTGCCAGTGCGTAGTGTACAGTCAGAGTTCTGTAAATTATTGATAGTCAGATGCGTGTTTCCGTTGCGTATTAATCATATAGGAGGATAACTTGTAACTTAAATTGTGAGTACGAGAGTTCATGTTACTCGATAAATTAAGAATGAATCCACTCGCTTGGCAGACCACTCATCTTGCAGGCCTGACTGCTTGATGCCACAGTATGAGCAAGGCATGTGGGTGCCTCTCACCGTTTTACTTAAATATCTGGAAAACTTAAATGTGTGAGTTAAGCTATATTGACATTTGTATCCACATCTACTAAACTACCTAAGAGCGTTATACATTGCTTGAAATATCGTAATAAGAAGCTGCTTATAACATTTATAAGTATGCACCTCATGAGTATCGTTTATTGGGCTCAAAACTCATGAACAGAAGTTTAGGTATTAATTTTGAACAACTGCAGTGATGACATCAGTATATTTGATCTGCTACGAAAGTTTGCTATACGATCAGATAGACACAGGATCTGCCGACACGGAGAACACAATAAGTACAATGTTGCAGCGCTGGTGTTGTTAACCGTTACTTACCGTTCATGAATTTGTTCCTAGAACATGAAGTCTTCCTGTGGATAATCGAGTGGAAAACGATCTAATCACCGAAACTTAGCCGGCCGCTGTGGCCGAGCGTTCTAGTCGCTTCAGTCCGGAACCGCGCTGCTGCTACGGTCGAAAGTTCGAATCCTGCCACGGGCATGGATGTGTGTGATGTCTTTAGGTTAGTTAGGTTTAAGTAGTTCTAAGTTCTAGGGGACTGATGACATCAGATGTTAAGCCCCGTAGTGCTCAGAGCCATTTGAACCATTTTGAACCGAAACTTAAGTTTATAGTGACTGACACCCTAGCGACGTAAACATTCATCGTACGATTGTAACTGACCATAAAGTGAAATCCTCGCTACAAAATGTAAATCTGAGCTGAAGCTAAATTCTAAGAACTCTGTGAGATCCGAGTTCTCACCGTTCTGTACTGGTGAACAGCATTGTCAGTAAGTACGCTAAAGTTGTCACTTTCAGGCGAATGTCGAAATTTTCCGTCGTGTACGACCAGAACAACAAGCATATGGCAAATTTCAAAAGTGCAGAAGAGTCAGTACCAATAGACCCTTTGGGAACTGCCACCAAATGCAGTAAGTGAACTAATCAGTAGCGTAAGAAAGATAGACTGAGACGGCCTTCAAGGCATATGAGGCATTTGGAGCGTGGCAGAAGGAAGTAATAAATGAAAATTTTAAATCCGGTCTTAGTGTTTTTTCGTTCTTTTCGTTGCGCAGGTATGCGACATCGTAAAATACAGTCGAACTATTAACAAAAACGTGAACAGTTCAGATCTTATTGAAAATACAGTTATTATCACAAATCCAGCATAATCCGATAGAATTACCGGTAACTGAAAATTAAAAAGATATTAATTCTAGTATTTCATTTCTTGCTCTGATCTTTACCTTTATACTTCAAGAAAACCATTGCACTCCCCATGGTGATATCCATCACAAAAGACATTCAAAGCATACAAATTCGGAGCACCACGAGCAACATACTAACAAGCAACCCCTTGATTGCGAGGTAGCTAAAGGCCAATGATATTTATGCATTCAGCGGCCTGCACATTGTCTACCATGCAGCTAAGTTAGCCGGCCATTGTGGACGAGCGATTCTAGGCGCTTCAGTCAGGAACCGCGCTGCTGCTACGGTCACAGGTTCGAATCCTGCCTCGGGCATGGATGTGTGTAATTTCCTTGGGTTAGTTACGTTTATGTAGTTATAAGTCGAGGGGACTGATGACCTCAGATGTTAAGTCCCATAGTGCTCAGAACCTTTTGAACCAGCTAAGTTACTGACTACTAATGGCGGGACTGGAAGTATCCAAAGGTGAGCACAGCGTGAGACTGTGAAGCATAATTGAAGAGCTCAGTCGACAAGTGATAGCGATAAACAAAGCAAACATTCCATTATATCTACAACAATAGTTGGTGAAATTGACATTTCATCAGAAACGAACCCAAGGAATTACGCAGAGTGAGAAAGAAGTGGCACATGAAATATTAGCGTTCCTGAAAGATGAGTCAGTGGAGCGAATGGATTCGTATACGCTCGTCTGTGCGGACAATGTAAATGAGGGGTATAGTGATGACGATACGTGCTTAAAAGCGAAAGTGCTACTGAAACAGATGTCGAGCCATGCAGTTCACCATCGTTATCGCACAAGGAACCACAAATTCTGTCTCCAGTGAAACCTGCTAAATGACAGTCGTTGCCCAAGGAGCGGATACTAAACATAATTACTTACGAGGAAGATCATCCACAGCAAGTAAAAGATTAATTAAGAACTGATTTCGAGTAAGTTCGCAGCAATACGACCGCGTAGTGCATAAGAAAAGCTACGGATCTTCACGGAGGACACTGCACACCTATTGTAAAAACTGATGTTTGTACGTTTGAAGGATGCCCGATGCAGTTTACAGGAGATTCGTGCTAGTAACCTGCTACCATATGCTCATCAAATATCGCGCAGCATAGATTGCAGTGATTTCGAGGGAAGCAGTAGATGGTTGAATAGCTTCAAACTGTCTTATAGAATTGTAAGACGTAAGATAACGAAATTTCAAACAAAGCGCCGGCCTTACGACGCACAATACACTGCGGAATCGGCCCGAAAATTTGTAGATAAGATAAACAAATTTATCCTATCGTTCATTAAGAAATATGTTTTCAACTCCTGCCTCTCGGGATTTTAAGAGGAAATACATATGAAAGGAACCTTGGAAATCAGAGGCTCCAAGAGATCTACATCAAGATCAATTAACATTAGTGCTTTAACGCATTCGTATACAATTATACCCACAATCTGATTGATAGTTAAGTTCTTTATGTGCTGCGAGAAGTTGGAGGTGCTCTAGCCTCTACGATTCTTTCTCGTGTGCGTGATTTTGAAAAGGTAGTAGGGAACATTTACGCCACAGCAAGCAAGAGTGAGAAAATGGGCATAAGAGAAATAACTCTATGGTTTGAGCCAATAGCTGGTCAAAATAATTTGCTTTTGCTTGGTTCCTGGTCTGCGTATAAAAATCATACTCCTTTAGAGTAAACTCAAGTGCGTGACATTGCAATTCATACCACATGGAGCTACTGGACAAATTCAGCCTCCAGGATGTTTGTTTTCTCCGTGCCTATAAAATTTATTACCGCATTATCTGCAGCTACATTTTAAAGGATAGCCAGTTACACAGTGAGCTCCACGTCAGAATGTTTCGCTTTCGGTTGTACCCCCTCGTATTCCATCAGCTCTCATACCCACACTAATATGGTCCTCATGGTCAGTCAATAGCAAGTACTATTTTCCCGGTCACAACTGTTTCCACAACACTTTCAAGCGAGCCTTACTAAAGACTGAATATGCGACCTCGCACTCAAGGGATCCCTTTT
Source organism: Schistocerca piceifrons (assembly GCF_021461385.2). Classification (NCBI taxonomy): domain Eukaryota; kingdom Metazoa; phylum Arthropoda; class Insecta; order Orthoptera; family Acrididae; genus Schistocerca; species Schistocerca piceifrons. The sequence goes on from NC_060138.1 coordinate 308,132,350, forward strand.
AAGTCTCATATACCACAATCACATTTATTGTGAATCGAATTAGAAAAACAATCTCGTTAACGTAGCTAAGTACCCACCTTGCTATCCGGCGATAATTTCACGGCAATGTATGAATATAGAAAAAATTTCTTGAAAGATGGAGCCAGCAACTGATTATGGATCACGCCATATATTTCAACTGCATCTCTTCTGCATGTGACTTCCTTTTGCTGTGCGATGGAAATAGAACACTGCCGTAATCGGCGAATGCCGTTCTTCACCTGCTGTAAGTTAACATGTAGGCGTGCACTTTGGCGGGAATAGTTTCAATGAAAACGTTAGTATTGAGTTTTCGTCGACAAACAGCTCATCGGTTTGCCCACCCCCACGAATCAATAATGTTCCATTTTTATGTAAGGTTGCAAAACATTTTCCAAAAACTAATAATAGGTTTCTTTTGTGAGCTCTTCCGACTTCGAGGCTTTTAGGTACCATCCTCGTGCCGTTCCATTAACTGTTTTAAGTCTTCGTGGAATCGAGGAACAAATTTTTGACTGATTTATTAGACACAAACTAAATACTGTTCGTATCAGTATTGTAGAATGTGTAAATCTGCGTCAGTTGTAATGAAAAGAGCTGTTTGATTTTATTGTATTTCACAATGCCACAAAAATATTGGTATCACATATTTCCGCGACTATTAAAGAGAGATAAAAAACCACGTAACATCGGATTTGAACACGGGGCATAAAAATTAGAACCCGTGTTCCTGGTACCTGCGCTACGGATTCACTTGGATGTAGCCGAGGTGAGAACAGTTTTCAAATTATATCGAAAGTTTGATCGTCATTTTGTCGGAAACTAACGAATGTTGGCGCCTAGGCAAAGCTAGGTGTCCCACTACTTTCGCCCTTCTTTCACCATGCCAAGTTTCGACTGCATCAGAGGGCTACCGATGGCGTGTTCCCTTGTGAGCTCGAGAAACAATTGATTTCTTGAAACCAGTAGACTGTAAATAATAATTACCATTTTATATGGCCCCGCTGAAACACGCAATGTACAATAGCATTTAAGAATACCATTTAGCCCTTATGTGTAACCACATTATTATTTAACTGCAAAAAAGTGTTGTTACATTCTTCTTGAATTTTTCAGCATGGATAACTGCCTATTGAAGAATGTTCTGCGTAAATGTTTTACTAGAGCGCATTTCACACTGTATTGTAATGGCCTTCCAACAGTGGATACACCGGTTCCCTTGGGATCACCGAAGTTATGCGCTGTCGGGCGTGGTCGGCTCTTGGATGGATGACCATCCAGGCCGCCATGCGCTGTTGCCATTTTTCGGAGTGCACTCAGCCTCGTGATGCCAATTGAGGAGCTACTCGACCGAATAGTAGCGGCTTCGGACAAGAATACCATCATAACGACCGGCAGAGCGGTGTGCTGACTCCACACTCCTCTTATCCGCATTCTCCTTGAGGATGACACGGCGGTCGGATGGTCCCGGTAGGCCACTCGTGGCCTGAAGACGGAGTGCATTTCGCACTGTGTTACACCTCCTTCTCTCCGATCTATTACTGCCATTACCTAGCTTTTAGCTTTACTGCATGTTTCACAGAATTATACAGCTTGTCGGTTTAATTCCTTTAATATTTTTGTAGAAATTTCGCCTGCGTTTTTCCATATACGAATATATGACGGAATAGTTTTGAATTTCCGTATTTGCTCTGAGTTGGGATATTTCTTCTTCAGAGTATTTTTACCACAAACTAACTCTTATTTATGGAGTCACTTCTCGAGAATACGCTAGAAGCAACACATTTGCTTAACGCTCGCAGGATTTATGGAAGTACTTTGACAATTAATGCCTAAGGATAGCAGATTAGTGCGGACTCATCTTCTTTAGAAGTAAGCTGGGTGCCATCGTCGACAACCTTTTCCGCGCGAAAATATGGTTAAAGTTGAGGAAAGAATACGGGCGTTATTAGCGAAATTTAAATCTGCTGCTCGAGGAGACTCAGAAACAAAGTGATTACGGTGTGCAGTTGGCGGGGCTGCTGCGCCGGCGCTAACGAGCCTCCGGTGACGGCCTCCGCCCATCCAGACGGCAATTATAAATAAAATGCGCCGCCAACTCGGGCCCTGAGACTTTAATTTCGCGAAATTCCTCATCAAAACCTTTTCTCATTCAATTATAATTAAGGGAAGAAAGTTTAGAAAGTTCTCGAAATTTTATTGTGATTTAGAACCGGCGATAAAATCGCCGACAGAGACCCCTCCCGTAATGCGACAAATGACAGACGAGGCTGGGGATAAGAAGTGGAGTGCTTTGGTAGAGAGGGTAGGTGGGTGATGCTAGCGAGTCGCGGGAGGGTAGGGGGGGGGGGGAAGGGGTCGGGCGGTAGAGGGCACAGGTCGGCCGGCGTGAAGTATCGGCAATACTCCTTGCAGCTGGTGGGTGGGGGTGGACGGAGATGGAGGGGAGGGAATGATGCCGCGGAGGCGGCGTCGGACGAGCGAGAGGCGGTGAGTCGTGTCGCCGGGCGCCGTTATTGTCCGCGGGGATTTCCCGCCGTATTGTGTACACTGTACACTGGCCGCGCAGGGATTTCGCCACGCGCGCCGCAAAGCCACTGCCGAGACGTTTGCAACCTTCAATTGATTTTTTTTCTCTCTTTCTTCTCTTCCGAACGCTCTCGCTTGTGGACGGACGGATCAAGGATGTGCTTACCGCCTGTATCGTCTCCTGGTCCCTCGTAGCTGCTCCCGATTTCACAACACCGCATTATGCCGTAGTGCAGGGTTCTCACTCGCTTCCGTAGAAGAGTGTCTCAAACGTGGTTAGAAGAAAGTGTTGTGGAATAAGACGTAATTTTCTTTTTGCAGGATGCCTTGTTTGAATGTTTCCTTTCTCTAACGCGACAGCAAAGATGGGTATTACTTGTAATTTAGTCTCCTTTAGACCCAGTGCTGCTACGTAAGAATCCGCGGAAAACAGGAACGAGTGCGTTGAACTACAATGTGTTCTGTCACTAAAACTTGTGGTTGTCGATCCGTTACACAAAAATGGAGTAAAGAGTCAACTAAAGGACTGCCAATTACAATAAATTTCCACAAAGATTTCTTTCTCTAGTGTAACTGCACAGGTTTTCCGGTGCAATAATTTATTGTGCGGGGTGTATGAAAAGATTCGTCTGAATGAAGATAGAAATTTGTAATGATTTTCTTCATATACGCATAAGAGCATAAAATTTTAATTTTCAAATGGACCATCCGGTTTTGCAAAGGTATAATTTCCATGCACGCGCACCTACCTTTAAGTGTTGCGCTTAGGATCTAAGTTTTCATATACCTATCACAAATGTTCAATCTGCTGTCCACCGCAAACACAATAAACATACAGACGATAGTCAAACTTGTGCCATTCTTCACTGAGGTATGTTCCACATCTGCAACTAAATGGGAGAGTTTATTTTTTGCCATACATGTTTAGCTTCTCTCATTTATGAAGCATCTTCGATTGTCTATAATACATAGTTATTTTCATACAAATAACAAATGTATTATATAGTAGTTACTTTATGTTAGTATATTACATTTCGTCATGTTTTTCATATTAGAAACAACTACTGTGGCACAAATTTCGCGAGGTTAAATTGTCGTTTGGGGCTACTTTCGATTTCCGATGTAAGTAACACCAAACGATAATTTAACGTCACAAAATTTGAGCTGCAAAATTTGTGTCTAATACGAAAAACGTGGGAAATTGTAACATAGTAGCCAGCCGGTGTGGCCTTGCGGTTCTAGGCGCTTCAGTCTGGAACCGCGTGACCGCTACGGTTGCAGGTTAGAATCCTGCCTCGGGCATGGATGTGTGTGATGTCCTTAGGTTAGTTAGGTTGAAGTAGTTCTAAGTTCTAGGGGACTGATGACCACCGATGTTAAGTCCCATAGTGCTCATAGCCATTTGAACCATTTGTGACATAGTAACATAGCGTAATTACTATTTTGTACACATATAATATTTATAAAAACAATCATGTATTAGAGGCCGCTGAAGACGCTTCACAAATAAAAGAAGCGAAACGTGTATGGCAAAAAACAAGCTGACTCTTACTTACTTGTACAGACGGAATATATCGCCATACATTTTGAACCAAGTAAGAAACGATGGAAAATGGAAAAAGTGACAGTTGCGCCATACTGTTGAGACGATATGTCATGGCAGTTCACTCAAAGTCGTTGCGAAATAAGGCGTATAGATTTCGCGTTTCGCTAACTACTACAGATAATATACAACGTACTGTGGAATGAGGATACTTTGGTCCAAACTGACATGCAAGTGCTAGTGGGGTGGTACTGCTTCCCGCTGAAGTATATTTTCGGCATGTTATCCAACTGTAATACGAGGGTTGACTGAAAAGTAATGCCCCCACCTTCGTAACTCTGCAAAGTTGGGAGCATTGGTATGCGGCAGGTACTGGCTTGTTCTGTAGCCTTTTCTCCATAGCTCCAGGGGCGGGAAGCCTTAGCATTGAACGATTGTGTTGTTACAGAGCAAAGTATGGAACCTTGCGCAGACGGTCGGTCAATGCGATTTAAGCTATGTGCAGTCATTGAATTCTTGATAGCAGAATGAGATTCATCAGAGGGTGAAAGCAGTTTATGGTGATTGTGTTGATGTGAGTACTGTTCGTCGTTGGGTGATTAAGTTTAAAGATGCTGAGGCGGGAACATCTGACCTGCGTGAGAAGCAAAGAGCTGGACGTCCTGTGACAGCAACCACCGAGTTTCACAAGTAAAATGTTGACAGATTGATTCAGGACGATCATCTTATCACTCAGAGATAAACTGCAAGCACAATTGGCATTTCAGAAGAATGTGTGGTTCACATTATTGCTTTACTTGGCTATCGGAAAAACTGTGCACGCTGGGCATCCCGGACGCTAACTCCTGAAATGAAAGCGTACAGACTTGAAATTTACCAGGAACTCTTCTCGCGTTACGAGAATGAAGGTGACGCCTTTCTCCATTTTGCTTTCGTTCTCTGATGAATCTCCTTTTGGGCGACACCTTCTGCTGTCAAGAACTCAATGACTGCACGTTGCTTACCCGCATTGACCGACCGTCTGCGCAGGGTACCATACTTTACGCTGTGATAACACAACCGTTCAATGCTAAGGCTTCCCGCCAACTGGAGTTGTATAGAAGAAGCTACGGAACAAGCCAGTATTTGCCGTATACCAATGGTGCCAACTGTTGAGGAGTTACGAAGGTGGAGGCATTACTTTTCAGTGAACCCTCGTATAGGCCCGATCTACATTTACATCATTCCTGTACGTGACTCTTGTGACCGTCTTTTCCCCATACAGAAGAATAAATTCCTTCTCAGGAAAATGTGTAAAATACTTTTTCATAGCCGACTATGGTTTGTGTCTGCTATTCGGCAAATATTCTTACATTTTGGTCGTTCACTTTTCCACTTGAGCATAACGGAGCGTCATCAGAGTACACTAGACATATTTGGAAATTTAGCATAAATCTCATTCATTTTCCCTCTCAGTTATACTTTTTTAATTAGATTACATGTTTTGATCACTCCAGATCATCATCAGACCGAAAAACATTTAGAGTTTACCTAAAAAGTTTCGCCAGAACCACATTCAGGCTACTGCGTGTGCAACTGTGGGCACTGAGAGAACGAGAGAGAAGCAGAAAGATAGAGGGGAAGGAGGAAAAGAGTAAGGTTGGTTAGGGGAGGCGGAAGGAAAAAAGAAGGAGTTAGTGGTTATATCAACAAGAGGGGACGAGCTAAAATTATAGAATGTATAATTATGTAAGAATTGTCGTGGGAATATTACCAGTGTAAAACAAGTGATATGTAAAACATTTTTTTTCTTTTGAGTCATCGGTCTTCTGAGTGGTTTAATGCTGTCAGTAACGAATTACTCTCCTGTGCCAAGCGCTTTATCTCAGAGTAGCACTTGCAACCTATCAACCTATGTCCTCAATTATTTGCTGGATGTGTTCGAGACTCTGTCATCCTCTACAGTTTTTGCCGTATACACCTCCCTCTAGTGCCAAGAAGTTCACTGACGCCTTTAACAGATGTCCTATCATCCTGTCCCTTCTCGTGTTTTCCACATATTTCTTTCCTCTACGATTCTGCGCAGAACCTCCTCATGCCTTAACTTATCAGCCCACCTAATTTTCAACATTCGTCTGTAGCACCACATCTCAAATATTTCGATTCTCTTCGGTTCCGGTCTTCCCACAGTCCATATTACACTACCACACAATGCAGTGCTCCAGACGTACATTCTCAGAAATGTCTTCCTTGGTCTAACGCCTATGTTTCATACTTGTCGACTTCCTTGGACCAGGAACGTCCTTTTTTCCAGTGCTGGTCTGCCTTTGATGTCATCCTTACTCCGTCCGTCTTTGGTTATTTTGCTGCCAACATAGCAGAATTTCTTAACTTCATCTGCTTCATGACCATCAATCCTGATATTAAGTTTCTCGCTATTATCATTTTTGCTACTTCTCATTATTGTAGTCTTCCTTCGATTTACTCTCAGCCCATATTCTGTACTCATTACATTGTTCGTACCATTCAGAGTATCATGTAATTCTTCTCCACTTTCATTCAGGACAGCAATGTCACCAGCGAATCTCATCATTGATATCCTTTCAACTTGAATTTTAATTCCACTCCTCAGACTTTATTTTCATTCCAGCATTGCTTCTTCGATGTATAGATTGAAGAGAAGGGGGGAGAGGCTACATAACTGTCTTACACCTTTTTTAATCCGAGCGATTCGTTCTTGGTCGTCCACTCTTATTATTCCCTCTTGGGTTTTGTACCTATTGTATATAACCCGTCCCTCTTGTAGCTTACCCCTGTTTTTTATTTCGAACATTTTGCATTTTGCATTGTCGAACGATTTTCCAGGTGGACAAATCCTATGAACGTACCTTGGTTTTTCTTTTATCTTGCTTCTATTATCAACCGCAATGTCAGAAATGCATCTAGCACATCTTCAATTTTCTTTTCCATTCTGCTGTATAGTATTCTTGTCAGCAACTTGGATGCATGAGCTGTTAACTGATTCTGCGATGAATCTCGCACTTATCAGCTCTTGCAGTCTTCGGAATTGTGTGGATGATATTTTTCCGAAATTCATATGGTATTTCGCCAGACTCATACATACTAAACACCAACGTGAATAGTCGTTTTGTTGCCACATCCCCCAATAATTTTAGAAATTCAGATGGAATGTCATCTATCCCTTCTGCCTTATTTGATCGTAGGTTTTCCAAGGCTCTCTTAAATTCTGATTCTAATACCAGATCCCCTATCTCTTCTAAATGGAGTTCTGTTTATTATTTTATCACATGAGACAAATATTTCCCCTCACAGAGGCCTTCAATGTACTCTTCCCACCTTTTTGTTTTCTCCTCTGGATTTAACAGTGGTATAACCACTGCACTCTTAATGTTATCACCCGAACATTTCTGTACGTCCTTCCTTCATCGATCATCTGAAGTATTTCTTCTGTTTGGATTCTTCTTAGTTTCCTTCTTCGTGCCTATGTTCTTCTTTCCAACTTCTGTGATTTCCCTTTTTGGAGATGTCTATTTCTCTGTAGATGTACCGCCCACTGTGCTATTCATTATTGCTGTATCTATATCCCTAGAGAACTTCAAGCGTATCTCGTCATTCCTTAGTACTACTTGCATATTGATTCTTCCTAATTAATATCTTGAACTTCTGCCTACTCTTCATTACTACTACATTGTGATCTTAGTCTATATTTGCTCCTGGGTACGCCTTACAATCCAGCAACTGATTTCGGAATCTCTGTCTGACTGTGATGTAATCTAACTGAAATATTCCCATATCACCCGGTCTTTTCCATGTTTACCTCCTTCTTTTGTGATTCTTGTACAGAGTATTCGCTATTACTAGCTGACATTCATTACAGAACTCAAATGGTCTTTCTCCTCTTTTACGCCTTGTCCCAAGCCCAAATTCTCCCGTAGCTTTTTCTTCTACTCCTTCCCTTGCACTGCATTACAGTTATCCATTGCTATTAGGTTTTCATCTCCCTTTATGATCTAAAATAGGCTTTCAGTATTCTCAATCACTTTCTCTATCTCCTCATCTTCAGCTTGAGACGTCGGCGAGTATACCTGAACTATCTTCGTCGATGGTGTTGTGCTTTCGATTCTGACAAGAACAAGCCTATCACTGAACTGTTCACTGTAACACACACTTTGCCCCTACCTTTGTATTCATAACAAATCCTGCTCCGGTTATACCATTTTCTGCAGCTGTTGATATTACCCTGTACTCATCTGACCAGAAACTCGTGTCTTCTTTCCATTTCACTTAATTGACCCTTACTATATCTAGTTTGAACCTTTGCATTTCCCTTTTCAGATATTCTAGGTTCCCTGCCACATTCAAGCTTCTGACATTCCACGCCCGGATTCTTAGAACGTTATCCTTCCTTCGATTATTCAATCTTTTTCTCATGGTCACCTCCCCCTTGACAGTCCCCACCCGGAGATCCGAATGGGGGACTATTACGGAATTTTGTGCCAATGGAGAGATCATCATGATACTTTTTCAATTACAGGCCACATGTTCTGTGGATACACGTCATTCCCTTCCGCGTCCTCATGCCATTGACCGTTGCTGATTCTTCCGCATATAGGGGCAATGCCAAGAGAGTGCCCAGAACCTCGGTCCGATCCTCTGCCTTCTTTGACAAGGCCGTTGGCAGAACGAGGGTGACTTCTCAAGCCGGAAGTCTTCAGCCGTCAATGCTTAATATTAATCAAAATTTAAGTGGTGTCGTGCTTGGAACCCGGGACGGATGACGTTTTGTTGACTAACGTAGGACGCTATCCTTTCTTCCTTTAAAAAAATCTCATTTTATTCGTTATTGTTGGTTGCATTTGTTCGGTGTGGACGTTGTTTGACATCCGCTGAAGTTTATCGTTGATCCATTCACTCAGTTTTTTTATTACAGAGGGCAGCTGACCCTATGACCGAACACGCCGTGCTACCGCGCGGGCGGGCCCTAGACCACTGGTCCTTTAATGTTAATGACATAAAATAGTGAAATTATAAATCTGAACGAGGAAGGATTGAGAGGTATGGGGCTGGGGGAGGGGTAGGGATAGATAGTAGCAGGGATGCTATAGGTTTAACAAGAGTGGACCTCGCACTAAAATTGCAATAGGTCAGTTATGTAAACAGCTTACCGAATTGGTATCTTAAGATATTCAAAGTGTGAAACTTTGAAAGAATGGAGTCACAAGGTGTTATTGTAAAAGTAAGAAAATCAAAACTGTATTATTTTTTTCACTAAAATATTAAATCATAGGCAGAGATCTATGGATATGTAAATAGTGAAAAACATGAACGTCGTAAAATAACAGCAGTGGCATTATGTAGAGGATCTAGAAGTGCATAGAATGAATAAATATTACGAATTTTAATAACATTGCAAGTTTAATACTGTAAAAAGTATAAAACAATAGATTAAGAAAGTGAAGATATGTGAAGCAACTTAAGTTATAGGGAACAGTGTGTGGCACTTATGGTTAATTGCATTCGCTTCTGCTTGGTGGCGTTGTACGGTTTTGCGGTATGCAAGGGAGCCAGTCTGCTGATTGGAAGGTGTGTTAGCCGATGCGCTGCCGCTGTCTGTTCTCGGTAAGTCGGGCTGTTGATTATACGTGCTCTGCGGTGAGGTGGACAGCTGGAAGAAGCTTTCAGTGTTTCTAATAAATGCATTGTTGCAAAATCGTTGTGCTGATTTAATTTTTTGCCAGGCTCCTGTACAAGGTACGTAAAAATTCTCAATTTCTACCAACATTGTCAGGAGGTGTCTCTTACGCCCATGGTGCAGCACTTCCAAATGTATATTTATAGCTGCAACAGCATGCTTTGATGTTGTCAGAAGCTCACCAAACACTGCTTTATTAGTATGAATTGAAGCTTGTTCTTTGAAGCATATTTCAGTTCTCCTGCCTCATCAGAGAAAGACGTTTTAGGATCGTGGGATGAGCGGTCGTCTTGTGCAGGATTCCAACGACTTTTCTGTGGCCATTTGGAAGGCCGCGGCGTTATCTGCCAGACCCGTCTCTGCACCTTGTATCTTAGCACCCATTTTCTATTTTATTCCACCATACTCTAACCTCTTATCATAGGTCTCATTACAGTGGTGTATATCCAGTAGATACTCCTGGGGCTTAAACGCGAGTTTTCACGACAGGTCGTTCTGATGTTCATAAGAGAAACTTGTGCCCTGGGCCCAGGGCCATGATACTTTCACATCCGTGTTATTCCTAGATACTTTATTACCGCCTCTACTGGCGGAGTTTCGTCGAAAAGTATGAAATTCCATTATGTCTACTGGATATGCTTTCTTGTAAATGGTATTACTTTGACACCACGTTCATGATCTAGCCACGTGAATTAGTTGCTCTCATCTACACTCTCCAGTGTCACCTGTCAAAAGCCTGAATAGCCACCTTCTGCAGTACGTACCGCTGCGTGACAAGCGGGAAAGTACTAACAGGGATGTGGAGCCATGCCAACAGCAGTGCAGTGACCAGCTACACTAGCTTTCTCGGTTGAGGGTCCATGGTGTGGACAACTCCACTGAGGTGATCCCAAAGATTCTCGACTGGGTTTAAATCTGGGGACTTTGATAACCAGCGGAGTGCGATAAATTCATCGTGGTGCTCGTTGAACCACGCACATATACTGCGAGCTGTATGACATGTTGCATTGTCCTGCTGGCAGATACCGTCATACGGAAGAAAAACAAACCGCATTTACGGATGTACATGGTCTTCAAGAATCGATTCATGCTTTTGTTGATTAATTGCGCCCTCAAGGATAACAACATCACCCAGGGAGTGCCACAAATACTTTCCACAGACCACAATTCTCCTTCAGGCAGCCCGGACCTTTGTGGCAAGCCAACGGCCATTTGTCCAGTGGAGCATGAAACATAATTCGTCTGAAACGATCACCTGTCGCCACTCATTGGTCGTCTATTTGTATTTTTGATATCGAAATTCCTGCGTTTATCGCCGATGAAAGGCAGTTGTCACGGGCGCATGAACAGGGTGGCTGCTGTGGAGGTCCATATACAGCAACATTCATAAAACGGTCATTGAGGGGATATTGTTGGTAGCCCATTGATTCATCTGCGTGGTCAGCTGCTCATCACTTGCATGTTTATTCGCTCATACATATCTCCACAACCGTCATTCACCTCTGTCAGCTGTGAGCTGTGGTGCATCAAACTTACCTCCACACTAGTGTTGGATACCACAATTTTGTCATGCACAGTATACTTTAACCATGATGGCATGTGAGAAGCTTACAAACTTAGCCGTTTTGGAAAGGCTTCGATACGTGACCAAACGGCAATGAACATGTCATTTTTGACATAAACTAAATCACTACTTCGACGTTACAACGACAACTACACTGATCACTGTGTCACCCCCCCCCCCCCCTTCCTACAACACTTTATATACTCCGCACTGCTAGTTTTGCCACTTGCCGTCGCACTGCTAGTTTTCCCACTTGCCGTTTGTGGCTCGAACACAGGTTGTGGTCACAGTAATGTAACTGGATCGTAACTTTTAAATTTATGCATCCAGAAATCAAGTTTGCTATGGAAATTCGACGGAAAGAACCCAGGTTTGTATGTGATAGTCTATGAAATGAATGATGGGACTGTCAGACATAGTGTTCATCTACATTCCATCTTTACATATGTATTATCCATTTTGGAGTTTCTAGGATGTTTATATGAGGAGTGTAAGTCGGCTATGACACCGACACCTTAACACAGTGTATTTAACACATGAAGTATATATATATATATATATATATATATATATATATATATATATATATATATATATATATATATATATAAGCTGGCTGCGTTATTCCAATCTGTCGCGCTTTTGGACCAGTGCTGGATGCACTTGAAGGTGAATGTAGGTGACTTGTTCTCCTACCTTTCTTAAGGATGATTCAGAGAGAAAGAAGACCAGTGTACATAGTGTACTGTTTTTATTCAGAACATCGTTCCAGGGTTCGTAACAGATGAGTGGAACTTTGCCTCCAAACTGGTTGTCGTCCCCATGGCGCTGGTGGTTGAGGCACTATTCCGTAAATCTAATGAGAAATTTGCCCATCTCTACATGGAAACTACTGTTATCGAGGCAACCATTATTTGGTGTAAACTTTATATAGTGTGTGGTGAATGAAGTAAATTTCCATACTGCATACGAAAACCCCTTATTCAATGTACTTTTTCTCTACTGTCTTGTCAGACATTAAACAAAATTATATCACTCAGTTTCTGTCATAGATATTTGCTATTCTGGAGCAAAAAATATTAGTTCCATTTTTCCACTCTTCTGAGTAAGTATTCAAACATTACTTTTTAGTTGCATAACTAAGAATTGGTGTTAGTAAATGAAAAGTCTACATGAAGAAATGTTACCATAATTCAATATAATTGTGGCAGTAGTGTCCACAAAGGAAAAGACGAACGACAGTTTCGCTTACAAAGCGGAGTTGGTGTTTGTCTCGCAAGGGGACCGTCCAGTCTTACCCTGTTTGAAGTACTTCCTGATTACAGAAATTAAGAGTAGAGACAAAACGTCAGTACTGTAAAATTGTTGAAAGACATCAGTTGGGCAGAGTATTTAAGAAGTTCTGTTCACTATAGTTCTGATAGCACAGAGATTTTATGGGATGACGAAAATTCACAAATAAGATGTTGTGCTGAGACCTATAACCTATTCGATTTCCAAGTTCTTTACAACATTATGTAGCAGATGGAAGTACAATGATCACTACAGCGGCGTAAAAGAGCCATTCTTCTGGTAGTCAAGATGGTGAGGGCTTTCCCACCCTTGGCATTATGTGTTCAGTGAGTTGACAAGGGGTAGGTTGGCAAGAAGTACTGAGTTTCATTGGATGTGAAGGTGTTTGCACAAGACAGGTGGTGTGCACGTGAACTCCTTATAAGTTCAAGTTACAACAGTTACAGGTCCATGCCTTCGTATGATTATGTGACCTTGCGTCGACACATGGCATCCAAGCTCAACAGTGTGATAAGCGGGCGATCTTGTGGCCATTGGTGAGGTTATGTTGTACTGCAGCGCGTTGTCTAGGTGGCAGCTTAATGACGCAGTGGTGCTGACTGACTAGGGACTAACGCAGCAGCTGGCAGCCAAGGCCCCACAGTGTTGGCAGTGGTGCGGAAGCAGGGTGGTGCAAAAGCTCAACTCTAGATCCTGGTGTATAAGTGTATACATCAACAATACTGCTCAGTCTGTAATAATAAAATAGTATTTCATTCTTTACTTGACGTTTCAAATCTTTGTTCCACATTTTAATGTATTGTAAATACAAGCATTTTCATGACATGAGTATTTAAAAATAAAAATGCTGTTTTCATTGAAAATTATGAGTCAATATTTGACCACCTCTGTAGCTGAATGGTTAACTCCACTGTCTTTGGTGCAGAAGACCTAGATTCAATTCCCTATATTTTATCACTCTCTTTCCGAGGTAGTGGGAATTCCATAAAACGACGTGAGGGAAAATGGGAGTTGCTTCAACCAAGATGCAGCTGCATCATCAAGAATGCTCTACCGTGAATAACAGCTAGAGGGATAGGCGACGTGCTGATGCCATGTCCCACGATCATAGGGCGCTCCTCACGCTGGATAGAAAGCAGCTGTCGGCCAGTCGGAATAGGCGTAATGCATAATCCCTGAGGGGTACTACATTTTGTGATCAATATTTGTTCAGTAACATTTCCAATTGTTAATATACTCGTACATATAGGGAGCTTTAGAGGGTAAAAACTGTAGTGGAAAAAGAGAGTAGAATACACCTAGCAGGCAACTGGGGACCTAGCTTGCAGTCGCTACTCTGAGATGAAAAGATTGGCACAGGAGAGGGGGGAAAAATCGGAAAGTGAATAAATAGCGAGAGAATGTTACTGCTACTACACCTGAGATTCGAACAAGCAGCATTATGAGTTTTACGCTATGCAGTAAACACATTACGAGAATTAAGTATACCCAGTAAAATCATTAGGATGATACAACTGTGTTTGGATGGCTCCCAGGCAGCAGTGAAGTTCAGAGGATCCATATCCCCCACCTTTGCAATTAAAACAGACTTACGACAGGGAGACGCTTTTTCATGTGTCCTCTTCAACCTTACATTACAAAAAGTGGTTCGGGAGAGTAATTTACATCTATACAATGGTCTCCGATTCGAACACAGTGAACTAAAACTCCTGGATTATGCAGATGATATAGTGTTGCTGAGTGAAACTGAAGAAGAACTGAAAGACATGTACAGATCTCTCAGACACAGTGCCAGCAAAATCGGTCTTTTGATTAACCAAGAGAAAACCGAATATATGGAAATAGGTCGAGTCATAAAACCAAATCCTTACTTTGAAATTGACCAACATTTTAAATTCAGAAAAGTTCTCCAGTTTAAATATCTTGGATCACGTTTCAACAGTAAATATATCATAACAATGGATGTAAATGAAAGAATAGCCTCAGGGTCAAGATGTCTGTACTCACTAAGCAACCCACTCAAAAGTAAAGCTTTGTCAATCACCACGAAGATGAAGATATACAACACTATTATCTGCACCATAGTACTGTACGGTTCAGAAAGCTGGACGCTTACAAAGAATGAAAGAGGAAAACTGAATGTTTTTGAAAGAAAAGTAATGAGGAAAATCAGGGGACCTGTGTTGGAGAATGGCGTATGGAGAATTCGAAAGAACAATGAAATTTATCAGTTAATGAAGCAAGCCATTATCATCCACAAATTAAAAAATAGGAGACTGCAATGGGCTGGACATGTGGCCAGAATGGAAAACAACGGAATCACCAAGAAAGCATTTGAAGGAACTCTCCAGGCAACATGACCATTGGGCCGACATAGAGAAGGACGTCGCAGCATTAGGAATTTCCGCAGGATGGAGAGAGGTTGCGAGAGATAGAAGGCGGTGGAAGCAGATCGTTGATGCAGCGCGTGGTCTACAAAGCCTATGATCGCTGAGAAGAGAGAGAGAGAGAGAGTAAACTAATGAAGTCAATTTCGGTAAGTTACAAAGGTGTGCTTCATACTTAACAACGACTGGAAAGTTTCTATCCTTCTAAGCGATTTTACTTTTTTTCTTTGAAAAATGCGTCTTACTGCTTTAATTTATTGACGTCTGGACACTGACCTTCAAATCATATAAGTATGAAGAAAATCGGAGAGGGCAGAGTAGCCTGTAAGATTCCCTTGCCAGTGTGTAATGTTGTTCTGCAAGCCCAAGGGCCTTTGTTGCAGGACCCAGTCGTCTCTATTTGTTTAAGTGGAAACATGTAACAAATATCTTCAACGTGTCAAAAGTTATCTGAGATGAAAATTTATGCGTCTCACCCAGTACACAGTCTAGATTTGATACAGTTTTTCTGGAGTTTTAGGTTGGCTCAAATGGCTCTGAGCACTATGCGACTTAACATCTGAGGTCATCAGTCCCCTAGACTTAGAACTACTTAAACCTAAGGACATCACACACATCCATTCCCGAGGCAGGATTCGAACCTGCGACCGTAGCAGTCGCGCGGTTCCGGACTGAAGCGCCTAGAGACGCTCGGTCACAGCGGCCGGCTGAAGTTTTTCATCTCATCATTTTTTATGTAACCGATAGTAATAAAGAATACGAGGAGTAGTGTTCGAGGCACAACCACAAACTGTTGATTGGTGACCAACACGTACCTGGCACACTTATCATCTTGCAGACTCTTTTCCTCGCCAGTTTTTCCTTTTCTGTTCGTGGGAGCCCCGCAAGCTCAACCGATGAAGGCACAGGCGGGCGGGGCGATAAGGCAGCCGCCACCGCCGCCGCTGCTCGCCGCGCCGCACTCACTGTTGTTTTTATCTCGACCGCTAGATGGGCGGTGGGGCTGAAAAAACAGCCGTTCCCCGGGGCCTAATGACTTTTCCCGTTTAATTTAAGACCGGCGCCAGTAATTACGCCTCATGTAAATTTCACTTCTTGTCGAAGAAAAGTTTAAATTGCATTCGGGCAGGCAGCGGCGCGGCCCGCCACTTGCCCGTGACGGGCGGTGCCTCGCAGCGGGGCCCAGCGCGCGGCCGCAGTCACGGCAGCCGCCGGCAGACACCGACTCGCCTCGCCACGCCCGCAGCAGCTCCAGCGCACAGTGGATGCGCCGCCACCGGTGCTCTACCGGTGGCGTCTCGAGATCGTGTCGCACACTGCGCTGGTGTTATGAGGCTCCTCACCGTTAACGGAAAACTCTTCTTCTATCTTCAGTCACTTCGAAGTTGTTGTTGTTGTTGTTGTTGTGGTCTTCAGTCCAGAGACTGGTCTGATGCAGCTCTCCATGATACTCTATCTACTGCAACCTACATCCTTCTGAATCTCTTTAGTGTATTCATCTCTTGGTCTCCCTCTATGATTTTTACCCTCCACGCTGCCCTCCAGTACTAAATTGGTGATCCTTTGATGCCTCAGAACATGTCCTACCAACCGATCCCTTCTTCTAGTCAAGTTGTGCCACAAATTTCTCTGCTCTCACTAAGTTGGTGATCCTTTGATGCCTCAGAACATGTCCTACCAACCGATCCCTTCTTCTAGTCAAGCTGTGCCACAAATTTCTCTGCTCTCCAATTCTGTTCAATACCTCCTCATTAGTTATGTGATTTACCCATCTAATCTTCTGTAGCACCACATTTCTTAAGCTTCTATTCTCTTCTTGTCTAAACTATTTAACGTCCACTTTTCACTTCCATACATGGCTACACTCCATACAAATACTTTCAGAAATGACTTCCTGACACTTAAATCTAGTCTCGATGTTAACAAATTTCTCTTCTTTGGAAACGCTTTCGTTGTCATTGCTATTCTACATTTTATACCCTCTGTACTTCGACCATCATGAGTTATTTTGCTTCCCAAACAGCAAATCCGTCGTCTTCCAAGGAACATCTCCTTGACACCTGGACTGCATTACGGAGACAAGTCGGCGATGGCTCCGTTATGCTCTGGGGAACATTAACGTGGGCATCCATGAGTCCAGTGGAGCTCGTGCAAGGCGCCATGACGGTCAAGGAGTATCATACACTGGCTGCAGATCGCGTACACCCTTCATGACGATCATGTTTCCCGTTGGCGCTGGCATTTTTCAGCAAGATAATGCGCCATGTCAGAAGGCCAAGAGTGTAATGGAGTGGTTCGAGGAACACAGTGATGAGTTCAAAATGATGTTCTGGCACCCCAAATAACCAGATCTGAACCCGATCGAAAACAGCTGGGATGTGTTTGAACATGGCGTCAGGGCTCATCGCCCCCTCCCTGGAATTTAAGTGCCGCCGCTTTTATCGGTGCAAGAAGTGGACATGCGGGCTATTAGGTAGGCTCTCTGAGCACTATGGGGCTTAACATCTATGGTCGTCAGTCCCCTACAACTACTTTAACCTAACTAACCTAAGGACATCACACAACACCCAGTCAGCACGAGGCAGAGAAAATCCCTGACCCCCCCCCCCACCCCCCCACCCCCGGGAATCGAACCCGGGAACCCGGGCGTGGGAAACGAGAACGCTACCGCACGACCACGAGCTGTGGACTATTAGGTAGGTTGTCATCGTATTGTGGCTAGTCAGCGTATATTGAGACGTTTATTAGAGGGGTCAACATAGTAGTAACGTGTTGAAACATCAGGAAACAACTTTTGAGGTGCTAGAGGAAGGCGTAGTGGGCACAAATTTTACGAGAAGCAAGAGATCTGGATATATCCTACAAATAATCCAGGAGTTTCGGTGGGTTACTTCGAGATGAAAATGTTGGCACAGATGAGAAAGTAGTGTTGAACCACATCAAATCAACAAGAAAACCAACAAAGCGATTACAAGATTAGTATCGAAAAACTGAAGTACACCACATAGTTGTGTAGATATTCTACCAAGAAGAAATAGAATGGATTCGTAAAACTAAGGAAAGTGAAGGGAAGACTTATATCTGTGTGAAGCATCCTGGAAAAGAACGGTGATTCTGAAAAAGATCCAGTTTATAAAACTCACCTTTATAAAACTCACCACGGACATTGCTAGGGCCATCATTCAGTACGTTGAAGAGTTTGTTTCGGCAGCCATTTCGGGAATAAAGTGCCACAATCTGCAAATTGTGGCACACATTGGAAAGTGTGATGCATATCGTTTGGGGTCTAAGGCCATACTTGGATCATTTCAACACCTATCGCAGAAGTCTGAAAGGAGTTGCCTTCCTCACGCTATTTTGTACACAATGGCGAGTGGGCTGCGGGCGGAATGGAAGGGATGAATTATTGGAGATGAAAGAAAATCAGAAATAGAAATGTCTGTCTTTATTTTTACATTTTTATGTTTACTTTGAAACCGTTCGTGATTGATGTACTTCTGCCATACGTCAGTCGTGCGAGCGACAGGGTAGACAATAAAAATTTAAAATATATTTCAAAGGAACAGTGATATTACAGTGCTAATGTGGAATAATAGCGAGAGACTGAGGTAGGCGCAAGTTATCAAGAGAGCAGGGCAGACGGCCTCCTAAGCCATTTGCCCCAGAGGAGATGTTAAATACAAGACAGACAGAGGCAGATAGCTGAAAGGCGTCTGCCCAGTGAGCAGGAGCAATGAAGCAGAGAAGACCGGAAGATAGGCTAACCAAGTCATTAGATACAAGAGGCCATAATTCTGAACTGCCTCTCTGCGGGCAGATACAAGACTCAGTGACGTGGTGGCCTCTCCCCCATGTCTCCTGATGAGTTATTCAAAGAACGGCGATCTATGCTGTGTCGTAATATGACCAAAGGGCTGTCCTTAGACTTTGGTCCATAAATTCAGCACACACGCAGCGGCTCGTGTAGGTAGCTAGAACGACTGAGTATTGAATGTAAAATCGCAACGAGATAGAAAGACAACAAAAATGTTTTCATTTGTTGGGGAAGACCTTGCGATTGGTGATGGGGTTACACAGTTTCAACATTTTCCCCAGAACTGATCATATAGAGCTTGATTCTGAAAGTGGAAGATTTGAACAAGGGAACTGTTGGGTCCTCTGAAAGGGTCAGAGATGCACTACACGTCAGAGTGTGCTGACCAGAAAGCTGAAAGTATGACAAAACGTTTTTCTTTTCTTGGGCGACTCTGTCGATGTAAGATAATGATATATGTCGGAGGCCTTGAAACAAACTGTGTTCAATGAAGGGAGAAACTTTGGTTCATCTAATGCATCTAAAGTAAAAGTAAATTTGGGCCAAGCTGTAAGTTACCGGTTCGTGTAATTGCCGATAGGAGTTTTCCTGACGCAGATACCTTCCTTGTTGGTTTATTGTTAACATGCGTCTTGTCTAGATGACCATAACTCAACAACAATCGGTGTTCAGGGCTCTTTGTTTCAACAGATCCTATTCATTTACAACTGTGCACATGATTTTCAGGACTGTATAGCATTGCATCTCCTACAGCTCAAAGCGTTCGATGAATGCACCTGCAAGTTTAAGACACCGGTTGCTTATCTATTGGGAATTCCACAGGTCACCATTGTGCGCTAGTTCAGACGTAGAGGTTTATTTTTTTTAAATTTAATTAATTATTTTTTATTTTTTAATGGTCTGAAGGTGACAGCTATTCCTCAGTTATTTGTTGCTCGTGTACAGAGATGAGGTTTGAGTTTCAAGCAATGCAGTTGGTACTATACTTACACGATGATAGTAAAAACGGGTATAGTTTTGTGTATACATTCTGGGTATGGAGATGGAATGAAACAATTTCTGCTTATACTTAGTATGTACTGATGTGGCTACGTTCCACTTAAGTGCAAAAATGAGCTGCCTCGACGTAAGGGTGTGGTTGACCTAGCAGTGATATACCGTAGTCGACGACGAGAAATACTCACCAAAGTTTCATGTTTCCTGAGAAAAGATTTACATGTCGTTCTTTTTTTCATCAGAGATAGTTACAGAAATAATGTAACTGAATATGTTGGAGACACGGTATTGTCTACAGTAGCGAGAACATACCGGAAATTTAGTTCCTTACAGGACGGAGGACTATCGCACTGTTACCTGCGTGTGAGAGTATTGATATCAACGAGCTGCCTCTACGATGGATTAGCCGTAAGGAGGGAGAGGACGGAGTTGAGAGTGGGGCATTGTAGGAATCGCAATTGGCACCATTGGTCTCCAAGGTCGCTTAGTCTCAAGGTATTTAATTTTCTTTTGGGGTGGAAGGAGGGCTATTCGCAACCAAGTCCCAGATTTTTAAGCCCCCAAAAAAGCAATGGAGATCATATAGTACGATGTACACAAAGCTGCCTAAAAATTTGAATTTGACAGGTGTCATTTTCTGGAGGCTAAATTTAAATTTTTATTGAATGGACAGGCTAATAGGAGGATAAGTTAGTATATGCGTTGCAATAGACAGTAAACTCAAATCCACGGAAAAAGAAATTGAAGGTGAATGAGAAATTGGTTTGGCAAGAGTCAGTACTAATGAGTGGAAATAAATTTATGACTGGGTACCTCTAGCGACCAGCAGACTCACACCCAGGAAAGTTCAGGGAAGTTTTCAACAGCCGATTGAAGTACAACGTTTCATCATTCTTTGGTGGAATGATGAAGAGACTATTGATACAGTACGACAAATTTTTAATATGGGATGGCGAGTATGTGGATAACTATGCCGATCTGCAGAAAGTCCTCATAGAGTCTATTACTCCATCTTTTCTTTGGTCTTCCTAGTTGTCTTCTTCCGTAAGGAGTAAAATTCGTGGATTTCAAAGGCCACTGAGCGACACACCCTGCCGATACAAGCCACTCTCTTCTCATCAGGCCTACAATGTTTGGTCTATTGTAGACCTCATCCAGCTCACAATTATGTGATCCAATGATCTCATCTTTTACCGGACCATTAAATCCTCCTTAAGCCATTTCTTTCGAAAACGAGAAGATTATTTAAGTCTTCTTCCGTACACTCCGAGATCCAGAACCATACAGCACTACAGATTCCACCAGTGTTCTGTACAGCTAGAGTTTGAATTTTCTTGAGAGTCTGCGGTATTTAAAAGCTGACTCAGACTGAAGTATCATCGGTTTACGGCTTGGATTCTCGTTTTGATTTCTGCCTCACAATATGCATCCTATGTAAAGATTACCCTCAGATTTTTAAAATTATAAACCCTTCCGAATGATCGCGATCCAAGCTCAACAGGTTGGTGTGGGTCTGTTGAATTGCCATGGATCCTGCTCATGGCCAGAAACTCGGTCTCCGATTAATTCACAAGGAGGCCGATTCTGCTCGCTGCCGCCTCCACGCTGTCGCGCATCAGCGTCAGATATGTGGTTTTCGCCGCCTCTACCTCGATCCCCATGAAATTCTTAGGGAAAGCTTCCTTCATTATCGTTTCGAGCACCAGGCTGAACAATATCGGTGACACCAACTCCTTCTCTCAACTCTGTGTTTAAGTTCACCGTGACTTGTTTCCCAAGTTTCAGTTTTCCTTTTGAATCAGCCAGACATACTCGAACTAAGCTAACGAGTTTCTTGGGTATTTAAAACTCGGTTAGATAATTCAGCAGGCTCTCTCGGTGGATGCAGTCATATGCCGTCTTACAATATATCAAGAGTACGTGCAGGTCTTTGCCGTATTCCCACATATTCTCGCTGAGCTGTCGCAGAACACGATGTTATCGACTGTAGAACAGCCATTTACGAAAATCCCATGACATTCGCCAGTCACAACTTCTGCAAACGGCTGGATTCTGTCCAGTATACAGTTGGATAAGATCTTATATCACACGTTCAGGAGTGAGATTCCTTAGCAGCTGTCACCTTTGTTGTATATAGGGTGGATGACGGCTGTTTTGCAATCTTCTGGGATGAACTGTGGATGAAGCCCGACCAACAGGCATTACATGCATTGATCAAAAATGGTAATGCATTAAGAATGCCTAGTTTCTAGCTGAATTGTAGATATGCCAATAAAATTTAAAAAGGACGACTGATAGCTGTAATCTATTTTTTACAAGTCAATACAACAGTCGCTGACTGCAATAGCCTTCTGAATGGAAGGTAACCTGATTCCCACTATTTGTTCTGACTAGTTTCCAGAAAAGACATCTAGTACTATCACGCCCCTCACTCATATAGTGTGACTATCCCATTCGAGAGTTGGATTAAAGTCCCCTCCAATAGTGACTCAATGATTAGAGAGCATATGCTGAGTAACCAGGCAAGCCTTCATCTCGGGGAAGAGACGATAGTCGTTTGGTACAATCAGACAATAGGGAGGGTGTTGATAAATCTACCAATTTTTCCTCTTTTCGATTCTAGATGTGGGACTGCACATTGGCGTGAAGGAGAACGATTCCTTCGGTAATCATACCAGGCCCTTGGTTTTACATTGATCTTCAAAGTTTCGTAAGAGTTTAACAACAAACCTGTGCTGTCACAGTGTTCACACACGTTACTCTCCTGAAATGTGTTGACAATATTTCTTTGTGACTCCAAAACACGGTAACTATCATTTTGCGGTCTGACAGTGTCTGCTTGAATTTTTTTGGCTTATTGGAAGAATAAGTGTGCATACCCCGTCTGGACTGTTCCTTGAACAATCAGGACACGGACCGTGGTTTTCAACATCAACGTTGAGCATGCTGAGTTCAACATATTTCCGAAAGCTTAGAAACGTTGGGACTTGTGCGTTCGGTACGTATGTCTCAACATGGTATATGCGATCGCAACGCGCTACAACGGAATTTGGCGGCTGTATTTGGTTCGCAAGTTGCATTGTTTACGAAATTCCCATATGAGCTCTATTAAAATTCACATTTCCTCCCTTGCCCATATCCTAGTCATGTTGTTCTGTCTGTAGAATACATAAATAAAAATTTCAGTTCCGATTAACATGTCATAAGGCAAAAAAGAAAGCACCATGTCCGGTCAATAAGGACATCGGCTGATAACACATACATCAAAAAAGTTTTGGATCATCCCATTTCCCGGAACTCCTGAAGACAGATGTTGACTGTGGATATTGTAACACAGACACAGTCCCCTTTTACTGTTCAGAGATGCCGGCCGGTATGGCCGAGCGGTTCTAGGCGCTTCAGTCTGGAACCGCGCGACCGCTACGGTCGCTGGTTCGAATCCTGCATCGGGCATGGACGTGTGTGATGTCCATAGCTTAGTGAGGTTTAAGTAGTTCTAAGTTCTAGGGGACTGATGACCTCAGATCTTAAGTCCTATAGTGCTCAGAGCCATTTGAACCATTTTGTTAAGAGATGTCACTAAACTCGTCAAAAGATGTAAACAACCATGCATGAGCAGCACTCATTAGACGGAGGGGTCCGACAGCCGATCAGTTCCAGTCCTTTCACCAGGAAAAAGGTAC
Organism: Schistocerca piceifrons; assembly: GCF_021461385.2. NCBI lineage: Eukaryota > Metazoa > Arthropoda > Insecta > Orthoptera > Acrididae > Schistocerca > Schistocerca piceifrons. Next base: position 308,155,869 of record NC_060138.1, read on the forward strand.
ACAGCTCGTGTTTTCTGTAGTTGAACCATGCCTGTACTGTGAATACCACGGTTCGATAGCGTCCGCATTGGTACTTTGTGCCAGGAAGGGCTCTCAACAAGGGAAGTGTCCAGGGGTCTCGGAGTGAACCAAAGCGATGTTGTTCGCACATGGAGGACGTACAGAAAGACAGGAACTGTCATTCATATTCCTCGCTCATGCCGCCCAAGGGCTATTACTGTAGTGGATGACCGCTATCTACGGATTATGGTTCGAGGAACCCTGACAGCAGCGCCACCATGCTGAATAATGCTTTCGTGCAACCACAGGACGTCGTGTAACGACTCAAATTGTATGCAACAGGCTGCATGAAGCGCAACTTCACTCCCGACATCCATGGGGAGGTCCATCTTTGCAACCACCACAGCATGCGGCGCGGTAGAAATGGGCCCACCAACAGGCTAATGGACAGCTCAGGTTTGTCATCACTTTCTCTTCACCGGTGAGTGTCACATATGCCTTCAACCAGACAATCGTCGGAGAAGTGTTTGGAGGCAACCCGGTCAGGGGGAAAGCCTTAGACACACTGTCCAGTGAGTGCAGCAAGGTAGAGGTTCCTGCTGTCTTGTGGTGGCATTATGTGGAGCCGACGTACGCCGCTAGTGATCAAGGAAGGCGCCGTAATGGCTGTACGATACGTGAATGCCATCCTCCGACAGATAGTACAACCATATCGGCAGGATATTGGCGAGGCATTCTACTTCATGGACGACAATTCGCGCCCCCATCATGCACATCTTGTGAATGACTTTCTTCAGGATAACGACATCGCTCGACTAGAGTGGCCAGCACGTTCTCCAGACATGAACCGTATCGAACATGCCTTGGATGGATTGAAAAGGGTTGTTTATGGACGACGTGGCCCACCAACAACTCTGAGGGATCTACGTCGAATCGCCTTTGAGAAGTAGGACACTCTGGACCAACAGTGCCTTGATGAGCTTGTGGATAGCACGCCACCATAAATACAGGCATGCATCAGTGCAAGAGGACGTGCTACTGGGTATTAGAGGTACCATTGTGTACAGAATTTCTGGACCACTACCTCTGAAGGTCTCACTGTATGGTGGTACAACATGCAATGTGTGGTTTTCATGAGCAATAAAAAGGTGGGAAATGATGTTTATGTTGATCTCTATTCCAGTTTTCTGTATAGGTTCCGGAACTCTCGGAACCGAGGCGACGCAAAACTTTTGATGTGTGTAGTTCCATTAAAAATAGTGCGATGCAAATTTGCAATAGTTCTTCACATCAGACAAAGTTTATTTCATAGTGCTCACTTTTTTGTAGAAGCTTAAGGTCATTTTTACTTGATCACTGTTCCTATTCACGGGCAGAAATTTACGACATTTGAAGTAAAAACTTAAGACTAGAAAGTGCAAAATATCGTACTATCAGTAGTGCAGGCTGTATTGTAGGTTAACTTAATCCAACAAACTCACTCCTCAGAAAAAGCGCAATTATATTTACATGACATCGAAAAATATACAACATAAATTTTGAAACTAATAACACAGTATCAGAACCTATTGGAAAGCGCGAAGGCTAGTAAAAATGTGTTTGAGTCTACTGAAACTCGAACCAGCAACACATGACTGGGTTCTTTACAGTTCTATGATGCTAATTCTATGATGATGGATTACCCCACCCATGAATTATTTACCATCATCCTTCGTATGCTACAAGCTCGTGGAAGATTAAATCGTAGATATGTTACTAACTGACGTTTAATTACAACAAATTGTACCAAGAACATTGATGTGTTCTCAATATGCCATTGTTTTGAAATGGCATACTCTCGTAATACCTGAATCACAAGAGTTATTAAAATACGAATACGAAGTTCCCCGTCGTTTTATTGCAACGAATCATAGAATTAACTATGGGTTTTCAAGAGATCCGAAATTTGTGGCTGCAAAGAAACGGCATTCATAAATATCGGTTTCTACTGAAAGCCAATATGGCACCTCGCGACTCTGTACTGAATAGAGCTGGCCTGTGTGTTCTATCTCACTGGTCTATAGTCAAACGCACGTTCGGAATATCTGACATGCCAGCCATTGCTCTGCGCGTTCGAAAAAAGACTCCCCAAAGTGCTATTACATGCTATGAAGTCAGAAAATCGGCACAGTCCACGCTCAGCGTACGAGTCCGTGTGCCGATGGCTTTAGTTTCAGAGTTCACGTAATGGACCCATGTCTCTCGTCCCCAGTCACGGATCTGTTAAGAACTTCATTCCCCTCTTATTGTTAGTGCTGAAAGAATGACAAGGCTGTACGCATTCTTTCAGTTTTGTGAACATCGGTTATTCATTTTGGTACCCATCGTGCAGAGAACATGGTAACCTGGCCTCTTTGACATAGTTGGAGGGCAGTCCTTGATATCTGAGACACATGTTGAAATTATGAACTGAGCTGAGAGATTATTCAGCAAAAGCTGTCAGTTACCATTATCATTGTTCAGCAAACTCGTGTCCCAATATCCTCCGCAAGGACTATCACTGACCACACCTACTCTTCGCAGGGGACAGTGTCGGTACAGCCTGTCGTTCCGTAATAAAACTGTGTACTGATGGGTCAGCAACCTCGCAGGCGTTTACGAAAATGCTGTTTCCTCCAGAGGCCGCTCAGCGTTATTACTGGCGCAGCGTGCAGAAAAGACGTCGTCGGCAAAAAGCTAATAGGAACGAGGCGCCCGGCGTCCGGCAGAAGACGCTGCCGCTGCTGCCGCCCCATGTAATGAGGCGGTATCGACCGTCGGGGGCGGCAGGGGCGGCGAGGCAGCCAATCGCGGCGGTCCCGGCTGCGGCCGCCAGCCGGAGGCGGAAGGTTAATAGGCCCATTCCGTCCAACTGGCCGGGCCGCAGCGCCTTTGTTTCTGCCGCAGCCTCCCCCGGGGGCCGTAATCCATTTCTGATCACGCCCGCCCCCGGTCGCGGCCCGATACCGCACACCCACCACAGCGTCCCCTGGGAGGGGACTGCATCGCAGCGCCGCCGTCACTTTCAACGCAAAAAAAAGAAACAACGACCCTCATCCTCCCAAATAGACTGACAAACTTCTGATGTCCCCTCTACTATCAAACTGCTTTAGCACGGGAAGTAATGGTGTATCCTAGTTTCAGCTCTGCCAATGTCTGACAGTGTTACCCGCAACTCCATTCAGCGCATGAAAAAGAATCACAGAACTCGGCAGCAATTCATCATTCCTGCAACGTACCGCACAACATATTACTCGCAGTCGTTCTTTGGTATTTCTCATAGAAACCCACAGTGTCTTCCTGATAACCGCCTTTCAAATGTGCTCGATGCAAGGGTTGTCAGTGGTCGAGCCACTGTTGCCAGTTGCAACAGAGTCGTCCTATTGTCATGGGACGAATGAAAGCATTAATTTTTACGCCAATTCTGATGATTCCCTCTAAGAGCGAAACGCATCATTTCCTGTATATTAAAAAGGTTTTGCAACCGAGACTTTCTTATCCCAAGAGATTCATAACCGGCTGATGTACCAGACGCCCAGTACGGAATGGAATCAGTTATAGTGGAGCTTAACTTCTCTGTAGAGGCCACAAATTACAAGCACTAAGCTCTAATTATAGAATGGGACCCCTTCCCACCGTTACACACAGACACTAGCTGAAACTTCCAATGTGTGGTTTGTCCGTCCGGATATCACGGCGTCGGTGTAACCGATCCATCACTTCAGAAGGTAGTCGTGCTTGCTCAGTCGGCTGTAAGGCTCGGCCAGGCCAAGTACGCGGGCGACCAAACTATACCACGTTCTTTGAATAAAAAGTGTAACAGGCGCACCTGAACTATAGCCAGATTTAGTAGTCGAAATACAAATACCAGTCGCCCACCTGATGCACTCAGTAGCTAACATGCAAATTTATGTTATGAACAATTGTCCAAATAAGGCGCAAAGAGCGAAACGGCAGATTTCATAGCAGGTACCCATCTACAGTAACGCTGAAACAACACTTTGTGCATAATACTTACCACACAGCTAACAAAGATGTCAAACAAACCGTCTTCAGTACAAACGCCCCCCCCCCCCTTTTTTTGTTAGGGATTTGGTGGCATATCTCTACTAACTGACGCAAAACGATAACTAGTCTCTAAAATATTCTTCGTCTGAAGTACACAGTGAAGCATGAATGGCAACTCCAAATAAGCAACTTTGATAGCAATTAAGAACTAAAAGCAACTTTATAAAACCTCAAAACTGCCAACAGTTCAGAGCCCTGAGGGGTGTATATCACAAACTGAAATTCAGTAAGGTTTAAATACTCCGAGGAGAGACAAATATGCCTCTAGCTTACAGTTTCCCCCACCTCCGCCAGCACACAGACACGCAAAATGACGCGTCCAGAACATCAGCCGCATCAGCCACACGATGACGCAGTGCGCAGTCTTACCACATCTCTGTAGGCAATACTAAAACAAACTAAAATTCAACATTAGGCTAGCCATAGCGTGGAATTTACATTCTGTATGACAAGGAGCTGTTCCTTATGTAAAGCAAAAATCCTGTATGAATTCAACCAAGCTGGCTAGCCATAGCGTGGAATTTACATTCTGTATGACAAGGAGCTGTTCCTTATGTAAAGCAAAAATCCTGTTTGAATTCGACCAAGCATACGAACCTTAAGACGCAATAACACACAAGTCTTATATTTATAAATATATCGATGGCAAACCCCTCACAGCTATACAGCGGTCATGTTCTTTCCCATACAACCGACCACAAAGCATTGAATAAGAGTATACCAACATTTAATATCCCGATTTCCAAACAGTAGAAATCTTCACTTTCAAGTCTGCCCGAAAACAACCATAGGGATGGGCGAAAAGAAACTAACACTCTTGCTGGTAAGCAACGTGTGACCAATCTACGACAGAAAGATAAAGACCACTGACAGCCCCACAGCAAAACACGACTGCAGTCGCCGCAATCACTCGGCCACTCGGAGCGAGCCGCGATGGCTCAGATATGCAGGCTGAACCACTGATGAAAAACGACGAAGAAATAGACTGAATAAAACTGTACATGGCGAGTACGACAACTCTCTGGGTCCCACGTTCAATCATAGCCGCAACACAAATCATTATCACAATTTCTGGCATAAGGTGTCATCCACCTTCTGCCAAGGGGCGGTGAGAGGTTCAGGGCACCCTCCTACCCTTGGGTTGGGAAACTGACCCTAAAAGATGGAATAATCAACAATGGCCAACGGCATGAAGATACAGAATTCAACGGAAGACTCTGCATCAAATACATGTAATGTGCAGCAACAGGAACTGCTGCCGCCTGTAACTTAAGAAGTGTCATGACGATGTCTTGTAACGCCCCGTTTATTTAACATAGCTTCTTCTTGGCAGTAAATACTCTACTGTAACCAATCCGTGCCAGGAGTAGTAGACATCGAGGTAAGCATAAAACCATAAAATTCATTCACAGGCCCAGGCCACCCCATCGGTACCCAACAACCTCCGTGTCACCCTCTGCCACTGACGGCATTGGATGTTGCATGGAGGCGCGTGGGGTCAGCACACTGCTGTCCAAGCCGTTGTCAGTTTTTGTGACAAGAGCCGCTGCTGCTCAGTCAAGTAGCTCCTCGGATGGTATCAGTGCATCTCTTCCAGTTCTCCCACCAACGAAAAACCTCTGGCAGTACCGGAAATTGAACCCACGTCCTCGCATGGCAGTCAGCCGCCCTGACAACTAAGCTGCGGAGGCGGCCACATTTATTGGTCTATACTCGTAAAAAGTAAATATTGTTTTAGTGATGATGAGTGTTTAATACAGATATTGTTATCTATTTCACTGTATAGAGAGGCTTCTCGTGGCAGTGGCGAGAGCCGCAATCTGGTCAGCAACAGAGGTGCTGATGTCTGGCGGGCATTTCAGAAACCAGCTGCTGTAACACCTGAGAGGATCGAACATGACCAGAGTATCACATACACAAATCACAAATTAACGTAACTACAGTTGGAGCATTGTTCAGTGTGGCCTAGTGGAAAGCGATATGCTGGCTGAACCACTGATGAAAAACGACGAAGTAATAGACTGAAGACAACTGTATGTGGCGAGTACTACAACTCTCTGGGTCCCACGTTCAGTCAAAGCAGGCTTCTATTGAACCAGAGCCACGCATCGGTAGCATTTTTTTCTGTAAAGTATCGTAAACTACTATGCTTCGTCTATCCTGAAAAAAAAATGGCTCTGAGCACTATGTGACTTAACTTCTGAGGTCATCAGTCGCCTAGAACTTAGAACTAATTAAACCTAACTAACCTAAGGACATCACGCACATCCATGCCCGAGGCAGGATTCGAACCTGCAACCGTAGCGGTCGCTCGGCTCCAAACTGTAGCGCCCAGAACCGCACGGCCACTCCGGCCGGCCGTCTATCCTGAGTTTGAGTGGATAACATAAGAGCTGACTAATTTTTGTAGTGTAATTTTGGAATGAGATTAGGAGAGAAGTATCGCACCTTATGTGGAAAAGTTAAATTTTGTTTGGTTCGGCAGAAATAGTCTCCGATTAGAGAGTATTTTTGTTATATTAGTTTCTAGCAGAGCTATGGTGCAGAGGCGACAGGTAGAAGTGGGAATGTAATTACTGTATTGCTAGACTGCTACACAATGGTTGTAGGTAAAAGAAGAAATTAATGTGTTTCCTGTTTAAAAAAGAAAATCTGAATTTTTAGTTTGTAGATAGCAATCACGGATATTTTATCCCTGATTTCTTAAAAAGCATGGCTTGATGGTTAAACGTTTGGTTCACAAGGGGACCGCGCCTACTCTTTATCATGGATTTCTTCCAAATTTGTGGTACATGGAGGATTCGACCAGAAGTGAAAGTGACAGAAGTGAGAACTCCAGATAGCCAAGAGCTCTTAAGAAAATAACATTTCTAACGCAGGTCGGGCGAGACAGGAGTCATTTAAGTTAGATTAGAGGTAGGGAAACCAGAAAATCTGAAAAAGGAGATGCAAAGGCTCAATCAAGATATAGTAGGGGTCAGTGAAGTGAACTGGATAGAAGACAAGGATTTATCGTCAGATGAGTACGGGGTAATATCAACAGCACCGGAAAATGGTATAACGCGAGTACGACTCGTTATGAATAGGAAGGTAGGGGAGAGAGTGTGTTACTGTGAACAGTTCAGTGACAAGGTTCTTCTTACCACAATGGACAGCAAACCAACACCGACACCGATTGTTCAGATACACATGCCGATGAAGAGATAGAGAAAGTGTATGAGGATATTGAAAGGGTAATACAGCATGTAAAGGGGGATCTAATAGTCATGGGGGATTGGAATACAGTTGTAGGGGAAGGAGTAGAAGAAAAGGTTACAGGAGAATAAGGGTTTGGCACAAGGAATCAGAGCAGAGAAAGATTAGAAGAGTTCTGTCACAAGTGTCAGCTTCTAATAGCGAATATTCTGTTCAATAATCACAAGAGGAGGAGGTACACTTGGAAAAGGCCGGGTGATAGGGAAGATTTCAGTTAGATTACACCAAGGCCGACAGTGATTCCGAAATCAGATACTGGATTGCAAGGCGTACCCAGGAGAAGATATAGACTCAGATCACAATATAGCAGTGATGAACAGTAGTCTGAAGTTTAAGACGTTAGTCAGGAAGAATCAATACGCAAAGAAGTGAGATACCGAAGTACTAAGGAATGACGAGATACGCTTGAAGTTCTCTAAGGCTACAGATACAGCAATAAGGAATAGCGCAGTAGGCAGTACAGTTGAAGAGGAATGGACATCTCTAAAAGGGGCCATCACAGAAGTTGGGAAGCAAAACATAGCTACAAAAATGGTACCTGCGATGAAACCGTGCGTAACAAAAGAAATACTTCAATTGATCTATGAAAGGTGGAAGTACAAAAATGTTCCGAGAAATTCAGGAATACAGAAATAAAAGTAGCTAAGGAATGAAATAAATAGGAAGTGCAGGGAAGCTAAGACGAAATGGCTACAGGAAAAATGTGAAGACATCGAAAAAGAAATGATTCTCGGAAAGACTGCCTCAGCATACAGGAAGGAAAACACCCTTCGATGACGTTAACAGCCAGGGTGATAACGTTAAGAGGGGAACGGGAATTTCACTGTTAAATGCAGAGGAAAGAGCGGATAGATGAAAAGAATACATTGCCCTATAAGGGGGAAGATTTATCTAATCTGATAGAAGAAGGAACAGGAGTCGATTTAGAATATATAGGGGATCCAGTATTAGAATCAGAATTTAAGAGCTTTAGAGGACTTAAGATCGAATAATGCAGAAGGGATGGATAACATTCCATCAGAATTACTAAAATCATTGGGGCAAGTGGCAACAAAACAACTATTCACGTTGGTGCGTAGAATGTATGAGACCGGCGACATACCATCTGACTTTCGTAAAAGCATCATCCACACAATTCCGAAGACGGCAAGAGTTGCCAAGTACGAGAATTACTGCACAATCAGCACAACAGCTCATGCATCCAAGTTTCTGACAAGAATAATATACTGAAGAATGGAAAAGAAAATTGACGATGGCCTAGATGACAATTAGTTTGGATTTAGAAAAGGTAAAGTCACGAAAGACGCAATTCTGACATTGCGGTTAATAATGGAAGCAAGACTAACGAAAAATCAAGAGACTTTCACGGATTTGTCGACCTGGAAAAAGCATTCGACAATGTAAAATGGTGCAAGATGTTCGAAATTAAGAGAAAAATAGGGGTAAGCTACAGGGAGAGACGGGTCATATACAATATGCACAACAGCCACGAGGGAATAATGGGGACGGACGACGAAGGACAAAGTGCTCGTGTTAAGAAGGATGTAGGACATGGATGTAGCCTTTTGTCCCTTCTGTTTAATCTGTACATCGAGGAAGCAATGATGGAAATGAAAGCTAGGTTCAGGAGTGGAATTAAAATTCAAAGTGAAACGATAACAGTGATAGGATTCGCTGATGACATTGATATTCGGAGTGAAAGTGAAGAAGAATTACATGATCTGCTGAACGGAATGAACAGAGTACAGGCTATGGATTGAGAGTAAATCGAAGAAAGACGAAGGTAATGAGAAGTAGTAGAAATGAGGACAGCGAGAAACTTAACATCAGGATTGATGGTCACGATGTAGATGACGTTAAGGAATTCTGCTACCTAGGCAGTAAAATGAACAATGAGGAACGGAGTAAGGCGGACATCAAAAGCAGACTAGCAACGGCAAAAAGGCCATTCCTGGGCAAGAGAAATCTACTAATATCAAATATCTGCCTTAATTAGAGGAAGAAATTTCTTAGACTGTGGAGTGCAGCATTGTATGGTAGTCAAACATTGACTGTGGAAAAACTGGAACAGAAGAGAATCGAAGTATTAGAGATGTGGTGCTACAGAAGAATGTTGAAAATTAGGTGAACTGGTAAGGTAAGGAGTGAGGAGGTTCTGCGCAGCGGAAAGGAATATGTGAAAAACACTGAGAAGGACAGGATGATACCACATCTATAAAAATATAAGGGAATGACTCCCATGTTACTATAGGGAGATGTAGAGAGCAAAACCTGTAGAGGAAGACAGACATGGCACTACATCCAGGAAATAACTGAGGACGTAAGTTGCAACTCTGAGATGTGAGAGTTTAGCACGGAGAGGAATTCGTGGCGGGCGCATCAAACCAGTCAGAAGACTGATTAAAAAGAAAAAGTTAACAAACAATGGTTGATGCAGTGGGATGAGTACAGAACGCTAATGCGAGGGATGTGGTGTCGTGTCTGTATGCAGAAGCCTCTTTTAGTTTTCAATTATTACGCTACTTACACAACGGAGAAATCGAAATAATGCTCAATATATAGCAAAATTTTCATAAAAGGCGTTAAAGGGAAATGGGGAAAAAAATTGAGATTGCAAATAATCTTACATGAAGGGATTTTAACACATACACGAGAAGTTGCTATATAAAATTAGATACTTTTATTATATTGCAAATGATGATATTTACATATTGGGGTGACATCATTTAAAAAGGGAGGCAGTGATCTTCTCGGCATCTTGCCGCAATTTTACATGGTTATTTTAAAGTTTCTGTAGAAACACATACAAACGATAAAAATGGACATCGCAGTACGTTTGTGTTAGGGACAGGGGGGGGGGAGGGGGGAAAGAGGGGAGAGTGGGGCTCCATTTATTGCTGTACTATGGTAATCCTTCCTTAACTCGAGAAATCGCTTTGTATAATGGTTTGTCCACCTCACGAGTCAATTAAATAATGAAATTTTAATAAATGCAACATACTGAGCACTGTTCCAGTTTGTTTGCAGTATAAGCAAGGAAAAATTTGAAAAGAAAACAGAAAAGGAATTTTTCGCAAGGGGACTCAGCCTTACAACTTTCAGATTACACTTACCCACTCTTTCCACTGCCCCAACCACTGCCAGGAAATTATACTCATAGAAATAGCTCATGTCTCGCCTGACATGTACTTTAAGTGCTATTTTTTCTAACCCATTTCTATCACTTTCATATCTGGCCAAGTCTTGTCCTGATCCATAAATTTAGACGAAATCGGTCGGTGATGACAAGTAGATGTGGTCCTCTTCTCAGTCTGATTGATTTGAAATGAAAGGATAAATGAGTTGAACGTTGTTTTCTCCATTAGGAGCCTATGTAACATTAATATTAATTAGAGCTGAATTGAATTTTCACACTGTAATCATGTTTCATTAAAACGAAAACCATGTTATGAAAACAATGTTTCTATATCCGATTATGTGTCTCTATATTCATAAAAGATTTATTCGTGAAATGAAAATAATGATTCACAAAAAATTGATCTCTGGTAAAGAATTTGTCAATACATTTCACTTTCTAACAGCAGAATCAGTTCCGTTTAAATATCAGCAACAAATTCGATGAGAAAATCAGTCAGATGCATTCTTTTTCAGAGTGAGTGGGTTTAGTTATAGTAAACTGTTCCAGCGTTGTACGTATCCGGGGGTCTTAAGAACGTGCGTGATGAGCAGCATCGGGCGCAGCGTTTACACGGAACAACTTAGCTGATAAAAAAAAGAAGGAAAAAGAAGGAATTGGAATGTCATCTCTTCCGTGCACAATGTAGAAGGTTTTTGCTAAGAAAAGTCGATAGGTCTTCGACGAAAAACAAACATGAGCTCCTCATAAGATAATTTTGTACAGACACCAAGTGGACAGGAAGAAGTGTTTAAACACGCCACGACTGGTGATAAAACTGACGATAAAACATGATTGTTGTACTTTAAAACGGACCCTGAACAGTAAGTCATGTAATATCGTTAAATATCGTCGCAATATGTATGTATAATCATGGGATTTCTTGTTTTGGAACAGCAAGGCGTATGTAGTGTTGTGAGAGTTTTTTCGCATCTATTATCACTGGTAATAGCTGGGATGAATTGTCCAGCAATTTTGAAATTAAAAAGTGCTATTCAGAGCAGAGTGTGGAATCTTTGTGGTGGTGATGTGCGCCATCAATTCTGTAGACAATTAATGAAAGGGATCAAATGAACTGCCTGTCACTGTTACCCTGTTATCAGACAAAAATATTTTCACCTGCCAGTCTTCCGTAGACCTCCCGTGGAGACATCAGACCTGTTTTCCGACTGCAGGTGTTTCAGTTGCGACAATGAATAACATGAAGAGTTGGGGGGACAGGGGAAAGCTGAAGACCAGTAACAGGTAGAAAATGTCAGATAAATCAATATATCGATCATTTAAACAATATAGGTTTTGCACAATGGCAAATTGGAACGATTCAACCCGCAATTCTGGGTTATTTGACACGCCGTCATCTAGCTATAGTACAAGAAAAACACAGAAAAATTATAAGAAACAAATTATAAGTTGCCCGGTCCTAAGACAGTGGGATTTGGAGAATTTAAATGAATCATCGGATCTGAAATCAATGATAATGCTTCGCCATAAGGAGTTAAGTACACGTACGAAAAAACACGGGCAGCGCCGCCAAGCCAAGCTCACCTCGTCAGCTCTGATGAAATCGTGGTGCCATCTGCTTTTCGTGCAATTGGAGTGAAAACATAGGAAAAACAAGCAAGCTAGTCACGAGCATTCTGTCGTGAAGCATACTAACTAAATCTGACACTCCACACGAGGTTGCTTTCAAGGTGATGGACGCCAACATGTGTACAGTAAGTAAAATTTGCAATAAGATGGCGTGTGCTCCCACAATACCACCAGCAGCGGTGCGATACAGACTAAGGGACTGCAGTGAAATGGGCGATCGACATTGGTCTCCAACTGAATAAGACTTAGAGACTGTCTCTCCATAAGTTTATAAACTTGGGCGCAACACCATATTGTGCCTCCTTTGTGAAAGGAAGGTTGCTAGGGCCAACTGTACTGAGGGTGACAGTGAATACGATTCCTGCTGCTGCCGATTGGAGGGTTGGCTCGTCCTGGTGGCATTAAGTTGGGCAACCTGTCTTGACACCAGGTTAACTGATGAGAGAGAAATTAATGTTTCTATTCAACAGCGTGTCTGCAGCAACATTTCGTCATACCGACCCAGAATCTACTGATTTTTGATGTCTTGCGACAGTCCTTTACGTAGGAAAGCCATCAGTGTTTTTCAATGGATGGGAAAAACCAATTTTAATGTATAAATTGAATGATTAATTTTATCGACTTTTATAATTAATTAAACGACAGCTCGTAGTTACTATGCTTGCGGTCTTGATTACACATAAAGTATGAATCCGTGATGGGACACATGATGTTTATTTATTTTTAACTCTCTTGTATGGGATTGTAATGAACAGCTGACGAGGTTTCTCCACGTGGGTTGTACGTCTCAGAAAAGTCTTAGGTTTTCATGTTGAAATTATAATTGTTTTTATGACTAATACTCCTCCTTCCTCCGCCACCTTCACGGCTTTGTATCTGGTATCTCTTCCATACAAATCACAATACTTCTTGTGTTTCAAATATTGAAAGAAAACGTACTTTTGAACTACACTCATTAGTTGATGTTTGACACCGACCTTATTGCATGTTCCCAAAGCGTTTGGAAAATTATGGCTACTGCGTATAATGAGTCCAAATTGCATCCGTGTGAATAGGGTCATAAATCTTGTACCGACCTACACTGCGACTGTTCTAAATGACATTTCTCTGTACTTCTACTTTAGGGGCGATCCAAGCATCAGTCTTCTGACTGATTTGATTCTGGCTGCCAAGAATTCCTAGTCTGTGCTTACTACCTCTTCATCTCTGACTATGACTTGCACCCTAAGTCCTGAGTTATTTGTTAGACGTATTCAAAACTGTGTCTTCCACTACAGATTTTAGCCTCTACAGCTCCCTCTAGTACCATGACAGTTATTTCCTGACGTCTTAAAAGGTGTCCTATCATCTTGTCCCTTCTTCTTATCAATGTTTTGCATACATTACTTTCCTCTCTGATCCTGCGCAGAGCCTCCTCAATCCTCACCTTATCAGTCCATCTAATACTTCGACTTTCTTCTTTTCTAGTTTTCCCATAGTCTACGCTTCACTACTAGTAGTAGTAGCTTTATTCATCCGTAGATCTCTTTTTACAATGATAGAGGACATATGAAATTATTTACAAGTTTAGATGAATTTGAAATAAGCTAATTCTTCTATACATATATTTACAGAATTCTAGTTAGAGACAATCATTAGATTTACTCCTGGTATACAATACTTTTCGCAAAAATAACTTATTAAATAATGTAATGGCACACTGTTCACTCATATCTCACTATCAGTCACTGCACACACTATACACTCATTGTTTCATAACAATTCACTCACTACACACAAATACACACACACACACACACACACACACACACACACACACACACACACACACACACACACACTCCAGTGATATCTGGGCCATTGTCTGTACCGCAACTTCCAATTTCCTATCCTGAAAAACTGAGTCAGCATCCCTCCATAATGAGTGAGATGTTGAGCTCAGAAAGAGGAAGAGGTGTTAGTATTGTTCTGTGTGCGGGAGGGAAAGAAGAATTATTATTATTATTATTATTTATTTGTATAACTTTTTTTATCAAACCCATACTCTGTTTTATCTAAGTAATTCTTCAATGTATAAAATGAATTGCAGGTGCTTCTTAGCAGCCTTTTTAAACAAGTATATTTTAGCAATTTCTTTAATCTCCTTTGGTAATTTATTGTATAGTTTTATTCCTTGGTAGAAATGTTCCTTTGAGTTTTATATTAATTTTCTCTTGGTAAATGTAAGTTTAGTCTATCTCTTGTTGCATGGTCATAGACAGAGCTGTTTGTGCAGTAATTACCAATGTTATTTTTGATGTGTGCTACTGACTGGTCAATGTATTCGCGAGGAGCAGTTAAAATCCCTAGTGTTTTGAACAGATCTTTACAATGAGCTCGACTAACATTTTTAGCTATTATTCTTATGGCTCTTTTCTGGAGTTTGAAAATTGTGTTCATATTTTGTACGTTTGTTCCCCAAAAAAGAATGCCATAGCTAAGAATTGAGTGTACATATGAATAATATGTAACATCATGTTACACACTGATGATAGGTTTCTAAGGGCATAACGTGCTGATGACATTATGATTGCAAGTACCTTTGTGTGTTCACACCACTTCAACTGAGAATCAATATTCATTCCCAGAAATTTTGCATTTGTTACACAGACTATAGAGGTGCCATCTACATTTAATTTAACATGGACATTTTTCCTCTTCAAACTGAGATTCATGGCATTAGTTTTCTTTATGTTCAATCTCACTTTATTGCTTATTGACCAATCATAAACTTCCTTGAGAGTTTCATTTGCTTTCTCGGCAAGGAGTTCTCTCGTTTCCTCAGTGACTACAATAGTGTTGACATCAGCAAAGAGAATTTTTTTCACCATGAGTAACCCTACTGGGAAAGTCATTGCTGTATATCAGGAACAGTATCGGTCCTACTATGCTACCTTGCGGAACCGCTATATTAATGTATTTTAATTCTGATAAGTGTTTTACTAAATGTTTAGATTTATTTGAAGTATGTCTACTCTTTGTACCCTATCTGCTAGGTATGATCGAAACCACTCATTAGCTACCCCTCCCTTATTCCTAACGCCTCTAATTTATTTAATAGAATCTTGTGGTTGATTGTATCAAACGCCTTAGAAAGATCCAAAAATATACCTGTGACACACTCATCTTTATCAAGAGCATCAAGTACTACTATGGCTGACTCCGTATTTTTGCCACTTCAGACACCAAACTACGAGTGGCTTAAAAGATTGTATTTATTCAAGTAATTCATTGATCTGTCTTTCATAATTTCTTCTATTATTTTTGAGAATGCCGACAGCAGGGAAATGGGCCGGTAATTTTCTGTCTTCTGCATTACCGTTCTTAACCAAAGGTACAACTCTTGCTTATTATTATTGCTCCGGAAATGTCGCTGATGCGAAGGATTCATTTATGATATTTATTAAGGGGCCTTGTATAATCTCTATGCATTGTTTCGGTACACACATTGGTACTTCATCGAAGCCTACTGCCTTTTTTAGTTTTTGAACAGTTTTATTGACTTCGTTCTCTGCGTTTGGAAGTAACATCATTGTATTTAGTGCAACATTATTTACATGTGTTATATTTGTTTTGGGGAAGTTTTGCTGCAACTTCTCTGCAATATGATCGTTTTACATAGTTTGCCAAGTGTTGTGGGTCATTTATTACCTTATCCCCCTCCCTTAGCAGTATGTTATAGTGTATTTGTCTGGCTCTCTCCATTTCCTTTTTTATAACATCCCTGACTGCTTTGCTTTTGTTCTCTGCATTATATATTATTTTGTCATTAAATGACTTTTTTGCAGCAGTCAGCACCTTCCTATAGATCTCTTTGTACCTGTGATAGAAATTCAAGAATTCTGGACCATTGTGAATCTTTTTCATGGAACTGAGATGTTTCAGTGCTTGTGAGGACTTCTTAATACCTGCTGTTATCCATCTGTTTTTGTTAGATGTTGATACAGACATGCATACTTTTGCAAATGCCTTTTCAAAGTTCAGTTTAAACACTGTGGAGAATTTAGAGAATTTCAAATTCACGTTGGTTTCCTTATACACTTCATCTCAGCTTTGTTTTTGTAGCTCTTTTGAAAAATGTTTTTTTTTTCTGATAGGTGTCATTTGTAGGCTTGTAGTTTAGGGAATGATTCGATGCCTGATTTTACTGTTGTTATTTGACAAAGATGGTCTGATAGTCCGAAATATTTTACAGCTAGATCACATTTTTCCCTGTCCATATTTGTGACCACGTGGTCAATTATTGATGCAGTCCTTGTAGCAACCCTTGACACACTATTGACCAACAGGGGGATGCCAAAACTTTGAAGGATGTTTATGGAGGTGCTGATGGATTCATTTATGATATTAGTGTTAATGCACCCACACAGAATTATCTTGACCTTTGTACTTGAGAATTTATCTAGAACTTCTATTAATTGAAAAAAGTATCCACACTACCACTGGGATATCTATACACACACAAAATGATAAATTTCTTGGTGATACCATCCCCTGTTGATTCAATAGCTGACATTTCAAAGTGTTTGTCTTCAGTTACTGTACTGAGGTCATGCCTTGATTTGAACTGTGTTCCTTATCTGTTATAAATGCATGATCCTCCACCCCTTGAAGTAAATCTGCAGTAAGAGTTTGCATTTTCATACAACGATAATACTACATGTTGGTTTCTGTGTATCTACACCAGTGCTCAGTAATACAAACTACTTTGCAGTTCAAAGATTGGAGCTCAACTTCTAATAGTTGTATTTTTTTTTTAGTTGCATGTTTTGATGGAAGATTTTTACGTCTGTGAATGCCCCAAGTTACTGTTTCCAATGGTTTGTTTTTCTTTGTGTCATCTGGTATATGTGATATTTGAAGTGTTGAAATCTGTCTTGTGAGTGATTGTTCGAATGCTTTTTAAATGACAGGAGATACTCTTTAGGCATGGGAACCTGCTGTCTGGATTTATCCTAATAGACCTACTTTTTCTACCTATGACAACAGGTATTTGACCGTGTGTGGTCTGAGATCCACCCCCTATACTTTCATGAATCGGCTGTACCAATCTTCCCCTCCCAGTCCTGTTTGGATGTAGGCCATGCCTAGTGAAACCTCATTTGTTGATAGTCCCAACGGGCACCAGAGAAACATGAGCAAAGTTGGCTGTTCTCAGGGCCATCTCTAACCCCACATTGATTCGCCTCACAGCTCCATCAAGATGTGGTCGATCATGACGCCGGAAAAGCTCAACAAAGTGTGTGTTAGTGCCATGAGTCAGGGAAACTATCTTGTCATATGCCCCATCCCTGTTCAAACTGTTCCCTGCCCCACCGGCTATCACTATACGTTTCTCTTTTGTAAAGTCCTTACATGAAGACCCTAGGTCCTCTATCACATGACTTAGCCCTACATTTGGCTGGTACGCTGCCCCTAAACATTCCTGTAACTGAGTGCCTACATCTCACCCATGGCTACTACCTATCACCAGCACTTTCTTCTTCCTAAGACTTTGTACATTCTCAGGCTTCTTGGCCTCGGTTGAAGTGTGCTGCACATCTCCTACTCCTCGTTCTACCCGAGGCTCTTCTCCACTTAACTCTGGCAATGGTAGATATCTGTTTTTGGTGTTGATGATAAAACTGTCAGATTACGTTATCTTTCTTCCTATCCTCTTACCAGCTGCCAGTTCACAACCACCTTCCTCCCCCCTATCTCCCTTGATCCTTATGCGTTCCTTCCTTGCTTCCTCCAACTGTGCCTGATGGGCACAGATTTTCCTTCCCTGTTCCCCAATCAGAATGTTTCTACTGCATACTCTGCAGTTCTAGGAGGGGGCCTGTTCTGTTCTCCCAACATTCTCTCCACTGCATTCCCCCCCCCCCCCCCCCTCCCCCCCAGTGAAAATATTTCCTACAAAATTGGCAACAGATCCCTCTACTCACTACCCTATAACAGCTCCCACATTTCTCACTCATTGTCAGTTTCGAAAGAATGATTAATTTAAAGAATGTTTTAAATTTGTCAAGGACGCGAGATTGGCAGTGTGTAAACAAAACACGACACAAATGTCTTATGTTCGGTGGTTGTTGTTTTTGTACTGAATTAGATATAATTTCAGAAGAATGAATTTTTAATTACTTAGCTATTAGAGAATTTACGTTATCAGGCGTGTTTGGTCACGTTTTTAAACGTTTATAATTCGGAAAATTTAGGCCTAGATCGCGTCTATTTAACTAGTAAACAATACGAAATGTGTTAGTTAAATACGATTTGGAAACGTTTAATTACACTTTTATTGCGACAATAGGCACTGATGAAACTAGTAGCTGTCTTTTTTAAACGAATTTTGCACTATCAAGAAAACTTGAATAGAATTTTTTGTGTTTACGTTACGCAAAATTTCGGGTTATATCTCGATTATCGGGACTTCAGCTAAAGAACAAGTTTTTTTAAAAAAAAGCATTGCTGGGACGCTAATATGCAGTTGTGTCACAAGAACGGACACTACAGCAAGTATAAAAAACAAAGAAAATTTAAATTTGACAATATTTCCTCTTAAATAACTTCTTTTAGCGGGCGAAGGAAATACCTATGATCACACTCGGCGGCCATCTTGTCTCTTGGTGTCCTCGTAATACTAATTAAGAAATCACAGATAAGAAGACAAGATCACCCTACTTGTCCGTAAGCTATCTTCAGGTTTCTTCATTTCATAACTCTGAACAGCAGTAGTGGAAAGGACGTGTGGTGCGCAACACTGCGCTAAAGATCATCTAAGCCCCGCTCCCTGTGTACTATCCCAAACAGCCACAAGCGGCAGCACAAATACAAACATAAACACACACACACAGAGCCATGCAGACATGCAAACACAAACAAACAAACACGCCGTGCGCACACTCACACACGCAAAAGCAAATAGATTTGGACAACCACGGATCCTTGGAACAATTGAGCATATATCATATGGGACATAAGGCTTTGTCTCCCACGCGCTTCTTCATATATTTATGATTGGACACCGTTTCAATGCGAATATTTTGAAAAACTGCATAAGTAGTGTAAGTCTATCAAATGAATTTACCTGCTGACTCATAAATAAACTTTATATATGAAACGAATTTTTTTGCTTGAAATATTTAAACACATAAGAATCAGCAAGTTACTTGTATGAATATTTTCGAATTATTAGTCTGAATGATGACCAGGTGTTCTGGTAGGAATCATAAAAAGTTACGCGATATATAGGCTTCTACTTTGCATGGTTTGTTTTATAATTCTCATCTTCGAATTCTACAGAACCATACTCTATATGTGGCCTCCAGCCTCGTTATATAAAATTTTTTCGATGTTGTGTAATCTTCCATAATTAACTCTGGAATATTGTTCCCAGTATTTTAGGCTAGTTTTGTAAAGAAAACTTCTCTATGAAATTTTATTTAAACAGTGGAGATAGTGCTTTTTCAAATACTGGAACAACTGGTGTTTCGTGCTGCATTACGATTTTTATAAATGAACCAATTTCACATGCATTCTATGGTTTCACTTTTTAGTACATGTACTACATTTGTTTACCCTCAAAAAATAAGGGTCTCACCTTTTATCTTAAAACACATGCTGAAATGATATTGCAGTATGGATTGCATATGTGGGTAACACTACGTACATTATATATTTTGGCTTCCACCTTCTCCCCACTCCCCTATTTCTCCACCCATTTAACAGATGCCCGCCGCTGTTACCTCAACTGCTACACCACCCACAACCCTTCATTCCTTCTCTATTGTTTACTCGTGCTTGACATGTATTAATTCTAATCTGCACCTTACCCTTTCCTGCTATTCCCGTCTCCCTTTCCCCCTTTCTACCCTGTTGTGTTTTTTAATTCTTGGAATTTTACGAGAATCATCAAAACGTTTGACAAATGGGGTTGTAATTTTTGACAATATTTATAACGATTTATTTTATATTATGGAGCATGTATAAATCAAGCTTTTTTGTAAGGTGGTTGTATTCCTCAACAAAGTTTATAACTGTTTATTTTTGTAGCGCCCTAGCTATCAAATATTTTATGATCTTACTGGCTTGTACTATTCTTAAATTACGATGCTCTATGTCGCGTTCTTTATACAATGGCATCTGGTAACTAGCTTGTCATCTGGTAACTAGGTTGGTAAACAAAGAGTTCCACAGAATCTCATTCTGGAAACATCCCCCAGGCTGTGGCTAAGCCATGTTCCGCAATATCCTTTCTTTCAGGAGTGCTAGTTCTGCAAGGTTCGCAGGAGAGCTTCTGTTAAGTTTGGAA
Source organism: Schistocerca piceifrons (assembly GCF_021461385.2). Lineage (NCBI taxonomy): Eukaryota > Metazoa > Arthropoda > Insecta > Orthoptera > Acrididae > Schistocerca > Schistocerca piceifrons. The sequence goes on from NC_060138.1 coordinate 308,176,307, forward strand.
GGTAGAAGACGAGGTACTGGCAGAAGTAAAGCTGTGAGGACGGGGCGTGAGTCCTGCTTGGATAGCTCAGTCGGTAGAGCACTTGCCCGCGAAAAGCAAAAGTCCCGAGTTCGGGTCTCGGTCCGGCACACAGTTTTAATCTGCCAGGAAGTTTCAAACAGTTCCTCAGATTACATGGTTCAGATTGTGATGTCTCTTTGATGAACTATTTACTTATGTTTATGTTGGTTCCTGCTTAAACGCAGTAAAACGAAATGTATGATCTGGTCATCTGTCTTATTTCGCAGCGTTAATAAGTCATGCAAGTTGCCAGCCAGTTAACATACCACAAAAATATCCCGACTTTTACTTACGTAGCATCAGGATTATGTAACTGAAGATACTTCTTTTTGAAAACTGACCTCATTTTTGACATGTAAGTAAGAAAAATAAATCATACAATCTATACAGTAAATATGTTTTTGTCGTACATTTCTTACATTTTTACGCCATTTTACTTTCATTGTGTATTTATTTATTCTAGTTGTAACATTTGAAAATGGCCTAAAGCAGAACTCTAGATCGTTTCATAAAGCATATAACTCAGTCAAAAGGCGGTTATCTCTTTCCATAAGAACATTATTTCGTCCAAACGATATGACATGCTCTGATGAAAAGAAACCCTTATGACCACTCCTTTCTGATGCCATTGTGGGAAGATCAGAGACGAATCGTCGTGACAAAAGGTTCATTCTTATGGACTGGCGTCTGGGAACTGATCTACTGTTCACGTGTTACCTTCGTTAGCATTAATGGCAAATGGTTGGAGATTGGTGAAACCACGAGTAGGTGACAAAGTGTTGGACGTCCACATCTCTTCACAGAACGTGGAGGTCTGGGGCTTTCCAGCCCTGTAAAGCAGGATAGGCGCCGATATGTGTCAAATCAGACGATATAGTACGATACTGAAACAGCAAGAAATGTTTCGGAGCGTACCACACAGCTCACATTGCTGTAAACAGGGCTACACAGCAGTCCTTTCCTTATGCGTTCTCACCACTTGAACAACGCAATCATGAGGTACGATTGTTGTGGACACTTGGTCATCTTTACTGGACAGTGGGAATGTGTCAGCTGAGTGAATGAATCACTTTCGTTCTTACAGTAGGTCGATCATGCTCCCCAGATACGCTGTTATCCAGGCGAACAGCTGCTGGCAACAAGCACCACCCTACTGACGCAGGTGGGGCAATGCCATGCCATGGGGGATACTCACCTGGGCTTGAGTTGAACCTCGGATACTAACTGAACTCATAATGACAACTGTGGACTGCGTCAGCATTATTATGGTCGACCTGCATCCCTTCGTGGTTAACATTTTCTCAGACTCAGCATGGTAACTATCCATGTCACAAAGCTAGACTTATGCTGCTGTGGTTTTAGGAGTATAATCAGATACTGTTTTGTGAAGCTGATGACCCATACCTAACAAGTATTTTTTTTAAAAAAAAGAATACACCCTTGCAGTTCACCCCCAAGAGAAACTGGTGATGAACTAAGGCGTCTTTTGTGGCAGATAACTCGTACTGTTATTTTGGCCACCAGATTCGCCTGATCTGAACTAGATGGAGGGCATTCCGGGCACAATCAGCCTGTAATTTACGGGAATTGTGTGATCTACGTACAGACGTCATACGCCCCATGCCATTGGAAACCTACCAGAGACTTGTCGATTCCATACCAAGCAGAATCATTTCCGCATTGCAACAGGCTAATAATCATGTGGTCATAATTGTAGCATATCGACTGTAGTAAAAAAATACACCAAAGCGGAGGTGAATTGCAACAGAGCCAGCTGCAAGCTGGCAAGAGTGTTATGCATTGTGAAGCAACACTCAGCCAACAATCATTGCTAAGCAGAGCTGGGCGCTTTATAGCAACAGCCGACATTGCAATATGCTAGCAGAAAGACAGAAGCCTTTCCTCACTTGCCACTGAAGTGTTAAGAGAATGTGCCTTAAGCACTAAACGAAGATAGTTTGGAGAGTGTAAGAACTCAGCCATTCGTGCAGTACAATATTCTCGTCTATACCATGATCCTGTGACACCCAGAGCGACATCCCACAATGCAGTACAGTGTCTGCTGTTTTACCATGGAACGGGGCAGCCTGCTTTAAGTCAAGAGAGGAGCCGCCTCTGGAGCACAGAGCCACGTGCTCGCTGGAAGGAGGTCACGGCCGCTTCTATGGTATCACCAGCTGCGCTGCCGCGTGGTTGCAGCTAGAGACACTACTGACAATGGCATTAGACTGATTCCATGCCCATCCCCAATCATTGCGTTGTCAGCAATTCTGGACAGCTATTGTTTCACATGAGCGGCAACTGGTCCCCTCCACTGGGCTGTTCCTGATGTGCTACAGCTGAGCGCTGGAATCAAGAAAACCATTGAGTAAATCTGCTGTCTTGCTTACATCTCATTTCATTCTCTATGGGTCATGTAACACTGGTATCAGATTATTGACGTCACCTTCTTAGAGCAATGTCTGGACCTACAGCCTATATTATGGTGAGTACAAAAAAATTTTGATTCTATTTTAGTTATGGAGAAAAGGTTAGATGGTTGTGAATTCAGTTAAGCAGATTTTATTTCAGGTAGAGATTCAGTGGATTTGTCTAGTTTTCGAGGTAATGGAAGTCACGATTGGTTAGTCCCAATCAGATGTGCACAGAGTAACCTTTGGGTCACTCAGCACCATGTACGGAATCTGTTCCAGTAAAATGTTACACATGTAATCGTTAGGTGAATATGGCTAGGCAATGCCGGGAGTCAAGATAGCTCAGAATAGACATAAGAATTAAGTTAATGTATTCTGTTTTCTTGTCTTGCGAATTTTAGTGCTCAACATGAGTGTTGTCAAGGTCAAAGATTTGAGAGAAGCAGAGGCGCGAGGTGTGTTAGAGCCAGAAACAGTGTGCATACTGTGAGAAAAGATAACACAATTAACAGGGATAATTCACACTGCATGCGTTGGTAGAACCGCAGCCGTCACAACAGGGTATAGATTTATCAGTCGCCAGTTTAGCTGCTCCTTTTTCTGGTAAGTCAACCGAGAATGTGCAGGATTTTGTGAGGAACTTGGAAATCAGGCTGAGATGGAAGGGTGGCCTTATAAGGAATCACTGAGTGTTGCAAAATTGAGACTAACAGGTGAAACTAAACATTTTGTAAGGCATACAGAAGCTCTTAAGGGAACCACAACAGTAGAAGAATTTAAGGAAATGAAATAGTGTTAGATATTACAAGAGAAGTATGGAACTGTGGAACAACTTGCGGATGTTGTTGTAGTTGTGGTCTACAGTCGAAGAACTTATTTGATACAGCTCATCATGGTACTCTGTCTTGTGCAAGCCTCTTCATCTTGGAGTAACTACTGCAACCTACATCCTTCTGAATCTGCTTACTGTATTCATCTCTTGCTCTCTCTCTGTGATTTTTGCCACCCGTGCTTCCCTGTAGTACTGAATTGGTGATCCCTTGATGTCTCAGAATGTGTTCTACTAACGATCCCTTCTTCTAGTTAGGTTGTGCCACAAATTTCTCTTATACCCAATTTTATTCAGTACCTCCTTGTTAGTAACGTGATGTCCCCATCCAATCTTCAGCATTTTTCTGCAGCACCACATTTCAAAAGCTTCTGTTCTCTTCTTGTCTAAATTGTTTATCGCCCATGTTTCAGTTCTATACAAGGCTACACTCCAGACGAATACTTTCAGAAAGGACTTCCTGACACTTAGCTCTACAATCGATGTCAACAATTTTCTCTTCTTCAGAAAAGCTTTTCTTGCTATTGCTAATATAGATTTTATATCCTCTCTACTTCCACTGTCATTTTGCTTTCGAAACAGCAAAACTCATTTAAGTGCCTCGTCCCCTAATCTAATTCCCTCAACATCATCTGATTTAATTCGACTACATTGCATTATCCTCGTTTTGATTTTGTTGGTGTTCATCTTATATCCTCTTTTGAAGACACTGTCCATTCCATTTAACTGCTCTTCCAAGTCCATTGCTTTGTATGACGGATTTACACTGTCATCGGAAAACCTCAAAGATTTTATTTCTTCTTCCTGAACTTTAATTTCTGCTCCCAATTTTTCTTTTCTTTCCGTTACTGCTTTTTCAGTACACAGATTGATTAACATCGGGGGTAGACTACAAAATGTCTCACTCCCTTGTCAACCACTGCTTGCCTTTCGTGCCCCTCGACTCTTATAACTGCCATCTGGTTTCTGTACAGATTGTAAATAGTCTTGCGCTCCCTGTATTTTACTCCCTCCACCTATACAGTTTGAGATAGTGTATTCCAGTTGACATTGTCAAGAGCTTTCTCAGAGTCTACAAATGCTGTAAACGTAGGTTTACCTTTCCTTAACGTAACTTCAATGAGAAGTAGTTGGGTCAGTATTGCCTCCCGTGTTCCTACATTTCTCCGAAATCCAGATCGATCTTCCTCGATGTCGGCTTCTACCAGTTTTTCCATTCTTCTGTAAATAATTCGTGTTAGTCTTTTGCAGCCGTGAGTTATTAAACTGGTAGCCCGATAATTTTTTGGAGTCGGCATTACTTCATTCTTCTTGAAGTTGAGGATAAAACGCCTGTCTCTTACATCCTGCTCACCAGATGAATGAGTTTTGTTATGGCTGGCTCTCCCAAGGCTATCAGTAGCTCTAACGAAATGTTTTTTAATCCCGGGACCTTGTTTGGACTTATGCCTTTAATTGCTTTGGCAAATTGGTCACGCAGTATAATATCTACACTCTCATCTTCATCTATGTCCTCTTCCATTTCCATAATATTGCCCTCAGGTAAATCTCCCTTGTACAGACCCTACATATACTCCTTCCGCCTTTCTGTTTTCCCTTTTTTTGCGGATAAGATAAGGAAAATTAATGGATGTTCCTATGAATTAGGACAGGATGCTGCAGTCAATGAAATTATTTTGCAAGAAGCTGAGTAGAGGGTGCTTTATGCTTTTTGAAGAGTGCTGCATGCTGAAATGTCAACGTGTGTACTGACGGGGGATGCGACTGATTTACACCCAGCGGTGGTTACCTGTAGAGTGTGACGAGGTCGACTTGTCGACTGGAATGCAGAGTAAACGGACAGTGCAGCTAATATGGAATATTTCGGGTGTAGACTAACGGGGTATCTAAGGATGAAGTGTCGGCGGCCTTGGTGAGGAAATTATAGTTTTAGGACTGGGGAAGAATAAGATGTTAAACGCCAAAGGAAACCCCAGGTCCGCCTATGGCGATTCCCAGTATGGCTGGATGCTACAAAATGGTATGCTGAAGTGGATTGTGGATAAGAGCAATAGTAGGAAAAAATGGTTGCAGGGTATTACTCAATACAGAGGCGCATGTGTCGGTCGCCAGTACTGATTTAGAGAAACGTCATCAGTGGGATCTACCACAGTACAGATTGCCTGGAGTAGGGGATAAAGATGCCACACCATTACGATCAGTGGACCTAGACTTCTACCTTGATACCATTCAATATAAACAACGTGTACAGATTGTGTCACATGTGAGTGAGGGGTACCACATGATTCTAGGATTAGATCTCTTATATCACCATTGTGCCATAATTTATCTTCAGCAACATAAGGTGGAACTTGAGAAAAAAATATGTAAGTTAGATGAATCCATTGCCGGTGTAGTTATGTCACTGAGTGGGTCTGTCGCAAGAGATGAACCAGTTAAGCTGTGATCGATCACACTAAGACTTGATTCGCACGATTGTGTTCCTAAGAGTAGTGGGAAATCACTCTGGGTCAGTTTTAAGTCTAGCTTTCCGGTAGGGGCTTTATGCGTGTTGGAACCGTTAAAAGAGTAAGAAGTATTGGATAAGATAGGTTGCTTAGTCAAAAGTGGTGTTGTACGTGTATGAGAAAGGATAGGTGAAAAGAAGGTACCTGTCTTTATAAATGATTTCAAAGTAGATGTCATAGGATTAACAAAGTGCTTGTTAATCGTTAACACAGATATCCTGGAGGAAGAAGAATAGGGCAGAGGGGTGTCAGCCACAGATAGTAGCCGAACGCCACTCAAACTGCATTAGGAGGACAAGTGAAGGGCATAAAGGGAAGCAGCAGGGAACGGAAGGAAAAATTAGTTTTTGAATTTAAAGCTTTATTTTATTTCAAAAGGGCCATTACCACCTATCACACAGCATCACATACAAATGGGAAGTGAATTACCAGTCTACCACAAACCACAGAATACATAGGAATTTACAGCCAATTTTGGAGGAATTTATCGATCAACAGATAAAAGATGGAATAATTGAAGACAGTAATAGTGTATGGGGAGCAGGAATAGTCGTCGTGAGAAAAAAATCAACAGATGGACAACAAAAATAAAGGTTTTGTTATGATTATAAACACCCAAATGCCAAAACCATAATGGGTGACTATTCTTTGCCAAACATCAGAGAAACCTTGGACCATTTTGGGCAATAGAAATACTTTTCGACAATGGATCTGAAGAGTGGTTTCCACCAGATACACGTTGCACCGCAGAATCGACACAAAACAGCGTTTTTGGCACCTTGGGAACATTACACTTCAGAAGAATGCCATTCGGATTAAAAGTGCAGCTGCAACGTTTGAGATTTTTGACAGAGTATTCAGAGGTTTGAAACAACAGCAATATTTAGCATATCTCGATGATATAACTGTCTATGGGAGTGATATGGAACAGAATATGCAACGATTAAGGAATATATTCCCAAGGTTAAAAACAGCGAAGTTAACACCGAGCACTGGAAAGTGTACTTTTGTGGTGAAAGAGGTAGCATACCTTGGCCATATCATAAGTAAAGATGGGGTTAAGACAGACCCGATTAATTAGAGCTGTACGTGAATTTCCTGTACCAGAATCTGCAAACGACTTGCAATCATCCTCAGAAGTCGCGAACTATTGCCTCCAGTTCGTAAAAGAATTTGAGGATACTGCCAGACTGTTGACACAGTTGCTTAGAAAGGGTACTAAATTAGTGTCGTCAGAAGAGTACCAACTTCTTTAGAGGAGCTAAAAGAAGCTTTAAGATCGAGTCAGATATTGATATCTCCGGATTTTGGTAAGTAATTGTTTTATGATGTGATGCATCAAGCCAAGTACTTGATTGTGTGCTGAAACAAGAGGCACAAGGCACAGAGCATCCAGTAGCTTATTCATCAAGACAACTAAATTCGACAGAAAGAAATTATTCCACAATGGATAAAGAGATGTTAAGCCTTATTTGTGGAATCACATATTTCAAATGTAATCTGTATGGTAAAAAGTCTAGAGTAAAAACAGAGATCACGCGGCATTAAAATAATTGTTGGGGTTAAAGGATTCTTTTAGTAGGTTCAAGCAATAGGCAGTAAGACTGAGTGAATTTGATTTCGAAGTAAAACATAAACCTGGGAAAAAGCACAGAATTGCGGATGGCTGAAGCAGAAATGCAGCAGTATTAGATTTTGGGGGTATTGAACATAGGGAATATCAAACTGCACAGAAAGCACACCAACGTAAATAGTCGTTTTGTTGCCACTTCCCGCAATGATTTTACAAATTCTGATGGAGTGTTACCCATCCCTTCTGCCTAATTTGATCTTAAGTCCTCCAAAGTTCTTATAAATTCTGGTTATAATACTGGATCCCCTATCTCTTGTAAATCGACTGCTGTTTTTCTTCTAACACATCAGACAAATCTTCGCCCTCACAGAGGCTTTCATTGAATTCTTTCCACTTATCAGCTCTCTCCTCTGCAATTAACTGTGGAATTCCCGTTGCACTCTTAATGTTATGACCCTTGCTTATAATGTAACCATATGTTGTTTTGACATTCCTATACGCTGAATCTGTCCTTCCGATCCGGCCGTTCTGGCCGAGCGGTTCTCGGCTCTTAACTCCGAAACCACCCTGCTGCTACGGTTGCAGATTCAAATCCTGCCTCGGGCATGACTGTGTGCGATGTCCGTAAGTTAGTTAGGTTTAAGTAGTTCTAAGTGTAGGGGACTGATGACAGATGTTAAGTCCCGTAGTGCTCAGAGCCATCTGAACCATTTTTCCTTCCGACAATCATTTCCATTTCGATGTCTTCACATCCTTCCTATAGCCATTTCGTCTTAGTTTCCGTGCGCTTCCTGTTTATTTCATTCCTTAGCGACTTGTATTTTTCTATTCCTGAATTTCCCGGAACATTTTTGTACTTTCTCCTTTCATGGATCAATTGAAGTATTTCTTCTGTTACCCATGGTTTCTCCGCAGTTAGCTTATTTGTTCCTATGTTTTCCTTCCCAACTTCTGTGATGGCCCTTTTTAGAAATGTCCATTCCTCTTCAACTGTACCGCTTACTGAGCTATTCCGTATTACTGTATCTGCAGCCTTAGAGAACGTCTATCGTATCTTGTCATTCCTTAGTACTTTCGTATCCCACTTATTTTCCTATTGATTCTTCCTGACTAATGTCTTAAACTTCAGCCTACTCTTCATGACTACTATATTGTGATCTGAGTCTGTATCTGCTCCTGGGTACGCCTTACAATCCAGTATTTGATTTGGGAACCTCTGTGTGACCATGATGTAATGTAACTGAAATCTCGTCGTATCACTGGGCCTTTTCCAAGTATTTCTCCTCCTTTTGTGATTCTTGAAGAGAGTATTCGCCATTACTAGTAGAAACTTGTTAAAGGACTCTGTTAGTCTTTCTCCTCTCTCAATCCTTGTCCCAAGCCCATATTCTATTGTAACCATATCTTCTGCTCCTTCCCCTACAACTGCTTTCCAGGCTCCCATGACTATTAGATTTTCATCTCAATTTACGTACTGTATTACCCTTTCAATATCGTCATACAGTTTCCCTACCTCTTCAGCTGCCTCTTGCGACGTCGGAATGTATACCTGAACTACCGTTGTCGGTGTTCGTTTGCTGTCGATTCTGATAAGAATAACCCTATTACTGAACCGTTCAGAGTAACACACTGTCTGCTCTACCTTACTATTCATTACGAATCCTACTCCCGTTATAGCATATTCTGTTGCTATTGATATTACCCTATACTCGTCTGACCAGAAATACTTGTCTTCTTTCCAATTCACTTCATAATCCCTACTATATCTAGATTGGGCTTCTGCAGTTCCATTTCCACATTTTCTTGTTTCCCTACAACGTTCAAGCTTCGGACATTCCACGCCCCGAATCGTAGAACGTTATCCTTCCGTTCATTATTAAATCTTTTTCTCATGGTGACTCCCCCCTCCCCTTGGCAGTCCCCTCCCGGAGATCCGAATGGTGGACTATTCCGGAATCTTTTGCCATTGGAGAGATCATCGTGACACTTCTTCCATTACAGGCCACATGTCCTGTGGATACACGTTACGTGTCTTTAATGCAGTGGTTTCCATTGCCTTCTGCATCCTCTTCCCATTGATCATTCCTGATTCTGCTGCCTCAGTTTCCCACTCCTGGGACGATGGCAGAATGAGGGGTGGCTTCTTATGCTGGAAGCCTTCGGACGCCAATGCTGATTATTAATCAACATTTAAGCAGTGGCGGGATTCGAACCCGGGAATCAATAACGCTGCTTCTAGACCACGGGTGAATTCCATATAGAGTCTATTTACAAAGTTTATCATGCCGTTACGGTCGACTCATATCTCGTGAACTATGTGTCGTACAATGGTATAATTTTGCAAGTACATTCAGTGCTATATGCGAATATTATCTGCAAAATGTGTAGCATATAGAGTTCGCAGCAACGAAATAATACATTTAAAAGTAATCCTGAAGGTTACGTTTCACTGCATGAAGAGAAAAAAATATAGTGGGAGATAATATTTTATTCTTTCGTCGTTTTGTGTGGTAGTCTGCAGCTCTTGGCCTCACGGTCGCGTTCTCGCTTCCCGAGGACGGGGTCCCGGGTTCTATTCCCGGTGGGGTCAGGGATTTTCACGTGCCTCGAAATGACTGAGTGTTTGTGTTGTCCTCATCATTTCATCATCATTCATGAAAGAGGCAACATTGGACTGAGCAGAGATTGGGAATTTGTACAGGCACTAATTACCGCGTAGTTGAGTGCCACACAAACCTAACGTCATAATCATCATCGTCTTGTGTGTTTGTGGGGCGGATGGTTGGAATTATTGTTTTATATAATGTTTTGTGATGTAGAAAAGATGCATTTCCCTGCCGATGCACCATATGTGGGGCGGCTGGTAGGAATAATGTTCTTATATAAAATGTTTGAATGTAGAAACACTGCATTTCCCGGCCGATTAACCATATGTGCGGCGGCGGGTGGAAGTATTGTAGTTAAATGAGTGTTCCTATTATTTATGCTGTCTTTTTCCGTTCTCAACACTGGCTCTCTAACTACAATATTAGCAACCAGAAAGTGATTAGCAAAACTTGAAGCCTGTAATTAGAATTCCTAGTGCCCACTTCATCTGAGAAATACACTTATAGCTACAGCTTATAGCTCTGAGAAACTAGGAGATTGTCTGGGATTCATAATCAAAAACGATTTTGATTAAAATAGTTTAGTATATTCTGAAAGTCACAGATGAAAAAAAGAAGAAGAATCCACACAATCTGACTAACAGAGCAGTTCAGAGTCTAATGCGCTGAGGCAACTATAACTGTCCAAATTAAATGTTTAAATGAATGCTCGCCATAATTTGATGATTAGGTTCATCAAACGGCACGCTAAATAATGGTAGAATGTTTGTCCCGCGGCGGCACGTGAAAATACGACAATACGCAAACTGAAGATCGATAATTAAAGTCATCCCAGAATTAACACTTCACTCGAAAATGATTTCATGGTTACCCGTATCCCGAGTAACTTAATACGGCACCCGAAGCTGTTTGTAGAAATGATACCGACGCGACGCGACTCCCGACACAGATGGCGTGCTATTCAGCGTCTGGAGAGAACTGGGGCCTTGCTTTCTCTCGCAGCGTTCTTATATATAAAGCCGCGGTGCGGACGGCTAAGGGAACGCCTGATCAAATCGGCTCTCCCGACTAGCCGCTGGGCTAGTAACGCAACACTTTAAGTTATTGAATAAATCATAGCTTCTTTAGCTGATGGCTGATGAAGCTGTCAATTTAAATGTGCCTTCAGCACACAGGTAAGAAATCATAATAAAAGTTAAATATTTTGGGCGAGAGAATTAATTTAATTATACTGCATGCAGTAGACGAGGTCTGAACTGGCCCTTTGGAGATACGCTATCGCTATAGTTTTATAGGTATTCAAATGAAACTTCTCACATCCTTATGGTTATAGCGGATCTCCATTCTACTTAAATATAAACATCCTAGCCTTATTTATTAGCCTACTTAATCTATCTTGCTTCCTTAATTTTTAAGACAAAAACCAGAAAATCATGAATTTAAACTAAAATCTTAATTTGTGAGATCCAGAAGACTGTTTCTATTAAATAATTATGAAAAAGGAATCTAAATATACATTTTTAAGTCTCTAGCTCTTTTCAGTTGCGCCAATGATTTTTACAGAAAAACATCCTAATTTCGAAAATGGTTAAAGTTATCGAACTGATATTCAACACATATTAATTTAGTATTACTCCTGACATGCTAGAAACATTTTAGGTTATTTACTTGATTTTTAAAGTATTGCGCAACATTTATGACGTCAGAGCTAGTTACAGCGGACTGGCTGGCACACAATGGAAAGACTGATGAGCATTTATTACGGCGTGAGTAGGCTGCTTCCCTACATCACCCTCTACTTAAATTTTTTTTTGAATGTTAATGAACGAAAAAAAATTAATTACAAAAAGGGAAGCAAGAGTACAGCTTAACTCCCTATGAAAATTTAAAATTGAAATGTAAACATATAGAAATATTAAAAGAAAACTGATTACCTACGTCATTTATTTCAATTACAGGCATGTTCACTGCCTCTTACGCGATATTATCCCTCAAAATTTAAGCAAAATCAATGAAACACTTTGGCATACATATTGCCTTAGACAAACAAACACATAAAAATATGTAAAATTATGAAAATCTTAAATACATTAAATACATGCTTACATACACAAATTCAAAGAAATTAAGTTATTCATGATACATAAACAGATGATTATATCTTAGCCGTCTTTTCTAAACCTGAAAGAGAATTTTACAAATCATTTTTACACACGTGGTTGTAGCCGCTTTGGCTGGCGTCCTACACTTCCATTCACAAGAGTAGAGGAGGGGAAGTTGTTATTGTGTGCGTCCTTCACGTTCACTCTAAATTACATGGGGAAAGGGGAGGGGTCACTGTGAGTTGTGTCCAAGTCACTCCACGCTTTCATGCAGCTATCAGGCTGCCATTATCTGGTTTGTCCTGTAGAACAAACAAAAAGAGTGCCTGAGACTCTGTTCACTTAATATCTAAGGGTGGGTCACAATGAAATGGGGATATATACATTTTATCTTCCAATATGTTACTGGAACAAAGTTAACAGAACCTTTTTAATTTTACTCTCATGGTTACTTAATTGTCATAAAATCGATAAACAAATGGCTCAAAACGCCGTTAGTCACGTACTAGAGAAAATTAATGCTCAAGGCATACAATCATGAATCATATTTAATCTCAATTTATCATTTCTGGGCCGGAACACTGAACCAATGCTCGGTACATTCCTGACAAATCTGTATTTTATTTCCTTAACTGACTCATCTTTGATTACCTTATTCTTAGAGATAGTATGAGTATATTTAATTAGTAGTTGTTTTTTCAGCTTCTTTGTACATGTGAGTAACTTTTGGTAATAGTACAGTTCTGAGTGTTCAAAACACACTAATTTAGTTGATTACAAAATCCACTTATTGGTCCTCTGCTGCTCTGTAACTTCCACATCTGCAATCATGTACTTATTTCATCGAAGTGTATTTATGCTGAGCTATAAATAATGGTTCACGTCTGCCATTATGTACTTACTTACTTTACTAGTGTATGAACTTAAGTAACACTCACTCCATTAACATTTAAAGAATAGGATAGCACATTTATTTTGTATCTAAAGTGTACTGCAGCTGATCAGTTTGCTCACGTGGCAATCCATTTCTACTCGATCGGACGCTGAAACCACAGGTAGTCTCTCTCGACCTACCACTAAAGTGCATCAAGTAATTATAGACGAGCGTAATGCTAAATTCCTTAAAGCTATAGGACACCATAAGCTGCTTTGTCTCATCTAACATAAGGGTACCTATGGTCGCATTCACGCCTCCAACTCATAACCTCAATACGTGTAGGTGTGTCCTGTCACACACTATACCAAAATTAACGGTTAGCTCCAACCTTATAAATATTTCAAAGACGTGTCCTTCACGTCTCAACCACAAACACTGTTCAATTCTATTACACTGCCATTCCTTGCTACACAAGGTGAGTTCGTTCTTACAGCTTGTCTGCATATTTTTCATAACACTAAGCACTCTCTCTTGCTATTTAGTAGTTAGCTCTACAGCATATAATAGGTTTCTTTGTCACTTCAGATCCTGCTTGAACACGAATTTGACATCTTTTAAAATATTATTGTGGGATAATTTCCAATAAAACAACACTTTGTTCATACTATATTACCAAGGTTCTATACATAATTGTTACTCAAATACATTTGTATCTTAATTACGTCATACTTCTCTATTGTTTATGTCACTGTTAGGTTTGTCACATTAGGTATTTTTCTTCACTAGTCGGTGGATAGAATGGTTCCAGAACTCATGGCTTGATAGCCATGACGGAAAATTTTTGTATTGCAAAGTAGGAGTCGAAACTTTGGTGGATAGGAAAGATGAAGAGTGAGTGAGACCTGAAACGGGAAAGAAGATCTCACACAGTTGGGACTGCACAGCTGCCACACTGTGTAGAGTTTATAGAACAACCTCCTCCCTACAGCAGTCATTAGTTTATTATTAACTTGATAACCATACCGGAAAATTTTGTGTTGGAAAGAAGAGGTCGAAATTTTAGGTGGATAGGAAAAATGAAGAATGAGTGAGACCTGAAAAGGGAAGAAGATCTCACACAGCTGGAACTGCACAGCTGCCACACTGTGTAGAGGTTACAGAACAACCTCCTCCCTACAGAATTCATTGGTTTCAGAAAATTTTCGTATTGGAAAGAAGGGGTCGAAATTTTTGTAGATAGGAAAGATGAAGAATGAGTGAGATCTGAAATGGGAAAGAAGATCTCACACAGCTGGGACTGCACAGCTGCCACACTGTGTAGAGGTTATAGAACAACCTCCTCCCTACAGCATTCATTAGTTTATTATTGGTTTGATAACCTTAACGGAAAATTTAATGTGTTGGAAAGAAGGGGTCGAAATTTTTGTGGATAGGAAAGATTCAGAATGAGTGAGACCTGAAAAGGAAAGAAGATCTCACACAGCTGGGACTGCACAGCTGCCACACTGTGTAGAGGTTACAGAACAACCTCCTCCCTACAGCATTCATTAGTTTAATGCTGGCTTGATAGTCAATACGGAAAATTTTAGTATTTGAGAGTAAGAGCCGAAATTATGGTGGATAGGAAAGATGAAGAATGAGTGAGACCTGAAAAGGAAAGAAGATCTCACACAGCTGGGACTGCACAGCTGCCACACTGTGTAGAGGTTACAGACCAACCTCCTCCCTACAGCATTCGTTCACTACCTATGAACTTCTTTAGTTCGATCACGTTCCTGAGACCTAATAGCTTTTTACTTTTAGGGTACTCGAGCCTATATGCTTTGGCATGTGGTTTTCCTATAATCCTGAAAGGTCCTTGGTATACGAACATGAATTTCTTTGTTTCTGCATTTATTTTCTTTGATTTTTCCTTGGTTTTGACAAGGACTAACTGACCTATTTCAAAACTGGTGGGTACAGCTTTTGCGTCATGACGCTTCTTCCTTTCCAATGCTCTTTTTCTTATATTTGCCCTAGCCTTTAACTTTTTCTCGTCTATGGATATTTGCGTTAGAATAGGGAATTCTTGTCTTTACCAGGTAATGCATCAAAGAAGGACTGAGATATCGCACTCACTTCACTTCCACCGTCTAAGAGACAACGTACATTGATACCCAACATATTCACTGTTATTATAGGGTGGCTTATTCTAGTTTTTACAGGTGGTTCCTCAAACTCATCCAATAGTTCCTTTTGGATTTGTCTCCAACTAAAGTGATCGACATCTGTCTTCATTACATTTAGGTCAAAGTGTGTAGGGGTTTCCTGAATTACATTTTCAGCTGCCTTTTCCAGTCGGTCTATTAATTTCAAATCGAAACACCGCACGACTTCATTACACTTAGTTTGCTGAACATGACCCAAATTACTGTAGTCTGAGAAATTCTGCGCCTCCAGACTGGGCATAACACTAGTTACAGCTAAACCACTTTTACTATTATCGTCGGGTTCCTTCTCCAGTGACAACTGGTCACAGCTACTGGGTTCATCGACCTCCAACAGGCTACCCTCTACATTCTCACTTACCTCCTTTCCTAAATCTATTAGTACAGTATCAACATCCTGCACAGACACTTTAGAAAAGAGCACATCATCCTCATCGTAAATATAAGCATGAATTTCTTCTGCTTCTTCACCTGACAATTCAGTATTTTGTAGCTCTTCCCTACCATTACACTGCTGCGCCTTCTCTTTCTCTTCCCACTTAGAAAGCGTCTCTAACACGGTATCTATCAAATATTGTGAGTGATCTAATATTTATGCTGTATTCTTAGATGCTACCGATCCTTCATCCACATGTTCAGTCTGAGTATTCTGATCTGTCTTACCAATTATTGTAATTACTGGCTTAGGAAAAGTAACCACCTGGTGAGTGCCAGTGTCCTCATAGACGGGAACTAGTTTTCCTGCCTCGGCCTACTACTGTTTCCTTTATTTTCATTATAGTTAACTGGCACAGCATTGCTTTTCGCACTGTTGTTTACCTGCATAATTCTGTTCGGAACGAAATTACTATCATTTGGATGCCCTCGCTGGTTCTGATAATTATTTCTACAAATCCTACCTCTCTTAGGATGGCGAACACCTACTGTTCTGATGTTTACATTGCCATTCTGCTCGTTCTTAAAATTACTACTAGTGTTATTAGCATTTCTGTTATTACGTGCTTGCTCCTCATTGGCAGCAACACGTTCTACACGTTCCAAATATTCAATGAAACGATCCAGATTGTCTCTAGGGGCAGATATAATTCTAGTTTGCCAATACCATGGCAGTTTGGCTTCAAGACCTAGTATTATCATTTCAGGTTTTAGCTTTTCGGCCAAATGTGACAAACGTGAGATCCATGACCTAGCCAACTCTTTAATAGATTCCTTGCCTGCATTGAAGCGTTTTCCACTCCAAAATTCTCTCAACACTTCATTTTGCTTATTACTAGACCAATACTCATTAATGAAAGCTGTTTTAAATTCTGCTAATGTTTTACATTTCAACATAACATTAGCTGACCAACGCATGGCGTCACCTGCTAAATGGCTTTTAATAAATGAAATTTTCTCTTGTTCAAACCAAGTTGGTGGAATCACATCTTCAAAATCGTTCCAGAAATCTAACGGGTGGATATTTTTATCTGGATCGAACCGCAAGAACTGCCGACAACCGATAAAAGCGGCGTTTGCAGCTACAACTTGTTGCATACTACCATTACCAGAAGTTACTGAAGCTACTTTACTCTCAATGTTAGTACTAATATTTTCTACTCTCATTTCAACATTATCTACTCTTTGCACAATATGAGTAGTATCAGTTTTGATTGCATTTACTTCTGCTTGACATATGTTTACTTTTATATTAACATCTTTAAATCTATCTGAGCACAGTTCAGATTCCGCCTCGATCTTTACTGTTAACTTGTGCTCCAGCTTCGCATCTTCCATTTGGAAGTCCTTGCGAACCTCAGCAACTTCGGATTTTACTGTTTTATACATTTCAGAAAATTGTTGAGCACCCTTTTTCTTAATGTCCTCATGGTTGTAATCAATTTTATAATTCAAACTGTTCAGATCCTCTTTCAACTTACTACAACCAGCCTTGAAGGTATCGTCCATCACCTCCAATCGTTTATTATAATTGGTTTGACTGGCCACAATCCTGTTATTTACCTCAATTATATTAGATTTTAATTCAGCATTACTGGCTGACAATTTTGCATTACTGGCAGCTATTGCTTGTAATATAACATTTAAATAAATAGCCCCAGTATCTTTGGGTTGCTCACTAGCTGGCTTTTTATCACATTCAGGTGACAAAAAACTAGCTCCAACACCAGAATCATCAAAACTAAATGAAACTTCTGATTGATCAGTCATATCTAACTTCTCCTTCTTAAACTCTACCATCTCTGATGGCTGTTTCGTTTTTAACTCATCAGATAAACTATCATCCAATAAATTAACAATCTCTGATTTCTGTTTTACTACAGGGGTCTCTATTATTGGATCATTGCCCCTTTTCACACTACTGTCAGGAGACAATACTTCATATTTCACTTTAATATTACTACTTTCATGCATATTTACACTTGAACCGTTGTCTGGATTTACAGTCCCCTCAACAGACATAGGTTCTGATTTAAGTTTAACCTCAGTGTCTTTTGGCGGTTCCATCGCCGACAGTCTTGTCTTGCAGGTTAGTAAAATTTTTAACAGCTTTCCACTTAACTTAGTTCCTTCTGCACGACGTATGGCGTTGCTGGCGTGGTATACGAGGATTACTGATGCGACGCAGCTCGTTGAATTGCAGACGGCACTCCGACGGCTGTTGTGTGTTTGCGTGGCCCGCAACTGCAGGCGCGGTTCCGGCTGCTCCGGCGGACGACTGCGGTGAGGTGAAACTGGCTTCTCGCGATGCCGGCAGTGCCGCTAGACTCAGTGACAGCTCCGTCAATCCAAATGCGTTGTTAATCCAATTGCGTCGTCCACATGCACACGTCACTATCACTGTTTTATTACTCAGTTGAGTGTCGCATTTCAGTCACGAATCCGAATATTTAAAAATCACTTTCACTTTACTCAGTTTCTTTCTTCCCGGCCGATGCACCAATTGTGGGGCGGCGGGTGGAATTATTTACTGTTGTATAAATGTTTGAATGTTGAAACACTTCCCGGCCAATGCACCAATTGTGGGGCGGCTGGTTGGAATTATTGTTTTATATAATGTTTTGTGATGTAGAAAAGATGCATTTCCTTGCCGATTCACCATATGTGGGGCGGCTGGTAGGAATAATGTTCTTATATAAAATGTTTGAATGTAGAAACACTGCATTTCCCGGCCGATTAACCATATGTGCGGCGGCGGGTGGAATTATTGTAGTTAAATGAGTGTTCCTATTATTTATGCTGTCGTTTGCCGTTCTCAACACTGGCTCTCTAACTACAGTATTCGCAACCAGAAAGTGATTAGCAAAACTTGAAGCCTGTAATTAGAATTCCTAGTGCCCACTTCATCTGAGAAACACACTTATAGCTACAGCTTATAGCTCTGAGAAATTAGGAGATTGTCCGGGATTTATAATCAAAAACGATTTTGATTAAAATAGTTTAGTATATTCTGAAAGTCACAGATGAAAAAAAGAAGAAGAATCCACACAATCTGACTAACAGAGCAGTTCAGAGTCTAATGCGCTGAGGCAACTATAACTGTCCAAATTAAATGTTTAAATGAATGCTCGCCATAATTTGATGATTAGGTTCATCAAACGCCACGCTAAATAATGGTAGAATGTTTGTCCCGCGGCGGCACGTGAAAATACGACAATACGCAAACTGAAGATCGATAATTAAAGTCATCCCAGAATTAACACTTCACTCGAAAATGATTTCATGGTTACGCGTATCCCGAGTAACTTAATACGGCATCCGAAGCTGTTTGTAGAAATGATACCGACGCGACGCGACTCCCGACACAGATGGCGTGCTATTCAGCGTCTGGAGAGAACTGGGGCCATGCTTCCTCACGCAGCGTTCTTATATACAAAGCCGCGGTGCGAACGACTAAGGGAACGCCTGATCAAATCGGCTCTCCCGACTAGCCGCTGGGCTAGTAATGCACCACTTTAAGTTATTGAATAAATCATAGCTTCTTTTGCTGATGGCCGATGAAGCTCTCAATTTAAATGTACCTTCAGCACACAGGTAAGTAATCATAATAAAAGTTTGACGTGGCTAAGTTAAATATTTTGGGCGAGA
Source organism: Schistocerca piceifrons (assembly GCF_021461385.2). Taxonomy (NCBI): domain Eukaryota; kingdom Metazoa; phylum Arthropoda; class Insecta; order Orthoptera; family Acrididae; genus Schistocerca; species Schistocerca piceifrons. The sequence goes on from NC_060138.1 coordinate 308,195,565, forward strand.
GAATTAATTTAATTATACTGCACGCAGTAGACGAGCTCTAAACTGGCCCTTTGGAGATACGCTATCGCTATAGTTTTATAGGTATTCAAATGAAACTTCTCACATCCTTATGGTTATAGCGGATCTCCATTCTACTTAAATATAAACATCCTAGCCTTATTTATTAGCCTACTTAATCTATCTTGCTTCCTTAATTTTTAAGACAAAAACCAGAAAATCATGAATTTAAACTAAAATCTTAATTTGTGAGATCCAGAAGACTGTTTCTATTAAATAATAATGAAAAAGGAATCTAAATATACATTTTAAGTCTCTAGCTCTTTTCTGTTGCGCCAATGGTTTTTACAGAAAAACGTCCTAATTTCGAAAATGGTTAAAGTTATCGAACTGATATTCAACACATATTAATTTAGTATTACTCCTGACATGCTAGAAACATTTTAGGTTATTTACTTGATTTTTAAAGTATTGCGCAACATTTATGACGTCAGAGCTAGTTACAGCGAACTGGCTGGCACACAATGGAAAGACTGATGTGCATTTATTACGGCGTGAGTAGGCTGCATCCCTACATGTTGTCTGCTAGAAAAAGTTCGGTAAAGATTTCATATTATGTGCGAAATTTTTTGAAAGGCGCTGAGTGTTCAGACACTGGTTGACTATTATGTAGATAATTGGTGCACCGAGAGCTGCGATGCTTCAAGACATACTGTATAAACAATGTCTAGCTACAATACTTATCTTACTGTGCTATACTTCAATAGCGATAACTTTTCAGCTGGCGTCATAGGAGGCGCGAATTACTCCCTTCCGCCGGCCATGGTGGCCGAGCGGTTCTAGGCGCTACAGTATGGAACCGCGCGACCGCTCCGGTCGCAGGTTCGAATCCTGCCTCGGGCATGGATGTGTGTTGTGTCCTTAGGTTAGTTAGGTTTAATTAGTTCAAAGTTCTAGGGTACTGATGACCCCAGAGGTTAAGTCGCGTAGTGCTCAGAGCGATTTGTCGCTTTCGACAGTCTGTAAAGGTAATTACGACATTGAAAATAGGGATCGGATCGGGACTCGAACCATGATTTCCCACTATAAGCGAGCGGTCGGTCCCTCTTACCCTCTTGTCCATCCGTGCACTCAAACCTAGACCCTTAACTTCCATATGTCGTCGTTCCTGCGATATAACCTGTACACGTACAGGGTGTTTAAAAAATGACCGGTATATTTGAAACGGCAATAAAAACTAAACGAGCAGCGATAGAAATACACCGTTTGTTGCAATATGCTTGGGACAACAGTACATTTTCAGGCGGACAAACTTTCGAAATAACAGTAGTTACAATTTTCAACAACAGATGGCGCTGCAAGTGATGTGAAAGCTATAGAAGACAACGCAGTCTGTGGGTGCGCCATTCTGTATGTCGTCTTTCTGCTGTAAGCGTGTGCTGTTCACAACGTGCAAGTGTGCTGTAGACAACATGGTTTATTCCTTAGAACAGAGGATTTTTCTGGTGTTGGAATTCCACCGCCTAGAACACAGTGTTGTTGCAACAAGACGAAGTTTTCAACGGAGGTTTAATGTAACCAAAGGACCGAAAAGCGATACAATAAAGGATCTGTTTGAAAAATTTCAATGGACTGGAAAGGTAGGGCGACCGCGTACGGCAACCACAGAGGGCAACGCGCAGCTAGTGCAGCAGGTGATCCAACAGCGGCCTCGGGTTTCCGTTCGCCGTGTTGCAGCTGCGGTCCAAATGACGCCAACGTCCACGTATCGTCTCATGCGCCAGAGTTTACACCTCTATCCATACAAAATTCAAACGCGGCAACCCCTCAGCGCCGCTACCGTTGCTGCACGAGAGACATTCGCTAACGATATAGTGCACAGGATTGATGACGGCGATATGCATGTGGGCAGCATTTGGTTTACTGATGAAGCTTATTTTTACCTGGACGGCTTCGTCAATAAACAGAACTGGCGCATATGGGGAACTGAAAAGCCCCATGTTGCAGTCCCATCGTCCCTGCATCCTCAAAAAGTACTGGTCTGGGCCGCCATTTCATCCAAAGGAATCATTGGCCCATTTTTCAGATCCGAAACGATTACTGCATTACGCTATCTGGACATTCTTCGTGAATTTGTGGCGGTACAAACTGCCTTAGACGACACTGCGAACACCTCGTGGTTTATGCAAGATGGTGCCCGGCCACATCGCACGGCCGACGTCTTTAATTTCCTGAATGAATATTTCGATGATCGTGTGATTGCTTTGGGCTATCCGAAACATACAGGAGGCGGCGTTGATTGGCCTCCCTATTCGCCAGACATGAACCCCTGTGACTTCTTTCTGTGGGGACACTTGAAAGACCAGCCTCAAATGGCTCTGAGCGCTATGGGACTCAACTGCTGTGGTCATCAGTCCCCTAGAACTTAGAACTACTTAAACCCAACTAACCTAAGGACATCACACACATCCATGCCCGAGGCAGGATTCGAACCTGCGACCGTAGCAGTCGCACGGTTCCGGACTGCGCGCCTAGAACCACGAGACCACCGCGGCCGGCGAAAGACCAGGTGTACCGCCAAAATCCAGAAACAATTGAACAGCTGAAGCAGTACATCTCATCTGCATGTGAAGCCATTCCGCCAGACACGTTGTCAAAGGTTTCGGGTAATTTCATTCAGAGACTACGCCATATTATTGCTACGCATGGTGGATATGTGGAAAATATCGTACTATAGAGTTTCCCAGACCGCAGCGCCAACTGTTGTTGAAAATTCTAACTACTGTAATTTCGAAAGTTTGTCTGCCTGAAAATGTACTGTTGTCCCAAGCATATTGCAACAAACGGTGTATTTCTATCGCTGCTCGTTTAGTTTTTATTGCCGTTTCAAATATACCGGTCATTTTTGAAACACCCTGTACATATGTAATTCCCTTATAGGGGAGAACATTTTAATTGAAAATTGATGTCCGAAGGAAAACGGCGGCGTTCTTCTCAACGACAAAGGCACTGAGGTCGCAATAGACAGGTCACTTCCAGCTAGTGGCATCATATGGTGCAGCGCCCACTGTGTTCATGGGTTTATCAGACTAGTTCCGGGCCCACCCAGCCGCGTCGCCGCACCCAGGAGCGAGCGCAGCCACAATGGGCCATCGGCGGCTGAGGGCGAAATGCCGGCAGGGCGTGGGCGGCGGCGAGGGCGGCGCGGGGCAGGGCCAGCCGCCCCCGGGCCGCGGCGCGACCTTCAGGGCGGGGTTGCGGCCGCGGCGCGGTGCTAAGTGCCGCCTTGGCCTTTTTGCGCGCTCCTCTGCATTCTTTCCGGCCCGCCTGATGAATGCGACGACCTTTAATGGCGCCGTCGGCCCGGCTGCCACCGCGGACGACGCGTAATTAGCCATACATCACGGGAGCTCCTCTCCAAATGACAATTCCCGCTTTAAAAATGTTACACGGTCCCCTCTGGCCGGGGAAAGAGATCACGCAGCCTGAAAATTAGCTCGCCCTCCGGGCATCCATCATCTTCCCCGTGTCAGGTCGGACCTTGCACTTGTTAGTTTGTCGGTGTTATTACGGACCGAGCCAGGCTGGGCCTTATTACTCGGAACCCGGCTTATTGTCACACAAAAACAGACGAGAAATTACACTCTCGCCTCTCCTGCCCTTCCCGACCCTCTGTGAACACGGGAGCGGAGATCGGACGATAGCATGCCCTCTCCTGTCGCTACAGTTGCTTGCAGCTGCAAGGATTTCACTCTACGTTACATATTCACTTGAGCCACACTGCATCTGTAAAACCCTTTTTAAACTATATACACTACTGGCCATTAAAATTGCTACACCACGAAAATGAAGTGCTACAGACGCGAAATTTGACGCCGGTGGCAACACCTGCAACGTGCTGACATGAGGAAAGTTTCCAAACGATTTCTCATACACAAACAGCATTAGACCGGCCTTGCCTGGTGAAACGTTGTTGTGATGCCTCGTGTAACGAGGAGAAATGCGTACCATCACGTTTCCGACTTCGATAAAGGTCGGATTGTAGCCTATCGCAATTTAGGTTTACCGTATCGCGACATTCCTGCTCGCGTTGGTCGAGATCCAATGACTGTTAGCAGAATATGGTTCAGGAGGGTAATACGGAACGACGTGTTGGATCCCAACGGCCTCGTATCACTAGCAGTCGAGATGACAGGCACCTTATCCGCGTGACTGTAACGGATCGTGCAGCACGTCTCGATCCGTGAGTCAACAGATGGCGACGTTTGCAAGACAACAACCATCTGCACGAACAGTTCGACTACGGCTGCAGCAGCATGGACTATCAGCTCGGAGACCATGGCTGCGGTTACCCTTGGCGCTGCATCAAAGACAGGAGCGCCTGCGATTGTATACACAACGACGAACCTGGATGCACGAATGCAAAACGTCATGTTTTCGGATGAATCCAGGTTCTGTTTACAGCGTCATGATGGTCGCATCCGTGTTTGGCGACATCGCGGTGAACGCACATTGGAAGGGTGTATTCGTCATCGCTATACTGGCGTATCACCCGACGTGATGGTATGGGGTGCCATTGGTTACATGTGTCGGTCACCTCTTGTTCGCATTGACGGCACTTTGAACAGTGGACGATACATTTCAGACGTGTTACGACCCGTGGCTTTACCCTTCATCCAATCCCTGCGAAACCCTACATTTCAGCAGCATAATGCATGACCGCATGTTGCAGGTCCTGTATGGGCGTTTCTGGATACAGAAAATGTTGTACTGCTGCCCTGGCCAGCACATTCTCCAGATCTCTCCCCAATTGAAAACGTCTGGTCAATGGTAGCCGAGCAACTGGCCCGTCACAATACGCCAGTCACTACTCATGATGAACTGTGGTATCGTGTTGAAGCTGCATGGGCAGCTGTACCTGTACACGCCATCCAAGTTCTGTTTGACTCAATGCCCAGGCGAATGAAGGTCGCTATTATCTCCAGAGGTGGTTGTTCTGGGTACTGATTTCTCAGGATCTATGCACCCAAATTGCGTGAAAATGTAATCACATGTCAGTTCTAGTATAATACATTTGTACAATGAATACCAGTTTGTCATCTGCACTTCTTCTTGGTGTAGCAATTTTAATGGGCAATAGTGTATATAATTCCGAGTCGTGCTGTTCAGGCAGGCGTCATGATTGCTTGTGGCACGCTCCCATGCGTTTGTTTGACACAGATGTGATGCCTAGTGATTGATTGGCCCGACCGCCACACATTCGTGTTTTGGCAATTGTTCGGGACTACACCAGTGGTGTAGAGGTAGTGCCTTCGATTACAAATGAGATCGTTCCCGGATTCGAAACCTGCAACCACTTAAATAATCAGCACTGGCGACCGAGGACTTCCAGCATAAGAAGTCACCCTTATTCTACCAACTGCCTTGTTAAAGAGGAGCGGACAGAGGTTCAGGGCAGTCTTTTGCCCTTGGGGTGGGAAACTGCCCCAAACGGAGGAAAAATCAGCAATGATCAACGGCATGAGGATGCAGAAGGCAATGGAAACCTGCGCATTAAAGGCATATAAGGTTTATACACAGGGCACGTGGCCTTTAACTGAAAAAGTGTTATTATGATCTCTCCATTGAAAAAAGATTCCGTAATTGTCCCCCATTAGGATCTCTGGGAGGGGATGCTATGGGGAAGGTGACCATGAGAGAAAGATTGATAACGAACGAAAGTATAGGAGCGTAGAATGTGAGACTCATGAAGGAAGTACGAAAGCTCGAAAAGTTGAAAAGGGAAATGCAAAGGCTCAGTCTGGTTATAGTAGGGGTCAGTGAAGTGAAATGGAAACAACGCAAGCATTTCTGATCAGTTGAGTGTAGGGTAATATCATAGGGTAATATCAACAGCAGTAGCAAATGCTCTGGTGTGAAGAATTTTAGTCTGCAGACGTATCATCTGACTTTCGGGAATATACCATCTACACAATTCCGAAGACTGCAAGAGCTGACAAGTGCGACAACTATCGCACAGTCAGCTTAACAGCTCATGCATCCAAGTTGCTGACAAGAATAATATACCGAGGAATGGAAAAGGAAATTGAGTATTTGTTAGATGACGATCAGTTTGTCTTTAGGAAAGGTAAAGGCACCAGAGGGGCAATTATGACGTAGCGGTTGATAAAGGAAGCCAGACTAAAAAGAAATGAAGAACAATTCATAGGATATTTCAACCTGGAAAAAGCGTTAGATAACGTAAAATGGTGGAAGATGTTCGTAATTGTGAGAAAAATTGGGTAAGCTATAGGGTGAGACGGGTCATATAAAATATGCACAAGAGCCAAGAGGGAATAATAAGGGTGGACGACTCAGAACGATGTGCTCGGATTAAAAAGTGTGTAAGAAAGGGACGTAGTCTTTCGCCCATACTATCCGATCAGTACATCGAAGAACCGACGATGGAAATAAAAGAATGATTCAGGAGCGGAATTACAATTCATGGTGAAAGGATATAAATGTTACGTTTCGCTGATGACATTGGTATCCTGAATGAAAGTGAAGAGACGGCCGAAGTGGCCGAGCGGTTCTAGGCGCTTCAGTCTGGAACCGCGCGTCGCAGGTTCGAATCCTGCCTTGGGCATGGATGTGTGTGATGTCCTTAAGTTAGTTAGGTTTAAGTAGTTCTAAGTTCTAGGCGACTGATGACCTCAGCTGTTAAGTCCCATAGTGCTTAGAGCCATTTATTTGAACCATTTTTTTGAAAGCGAAGAAGAATGACATGATCTGCTGAATGGAATGAACAGTTTAATAAGTATAGAATATGGATTGAGAGTAAATTTAAGAAAGACGAAAGTAATGAGAATTAGCAGATATGAGAACAGCGACAAACTGAACATCAGGACTGATGGTGACGAAACAAACGAAATTATGGAATTCTTGTGCCTAGGCAGCAAAATAACCAATGACGGACGGAGTAAGGAGGACATCAAAAGCAGACTAGCAGTGGCATAGAGGGCATTGATGGCCAAGTGAAGTCTACTAGTATCAAACATAGGCCTAAATTTGAGGAAGGAATTTCTGAGAATGTACTGTGGGGAAATCGGAACAGAAGAATATCGAAGCATTTAAGGTGTGGTGCTTCAGACGAATGTTGAAAATTAGGTGGACTGATAACGTATGGATGAGGAGGTTCTCTGCAGAATCGGAGAGGAGAGGAGTTTATACAAAACACTGGCAGAACAAAAGAGACAGGGTGATAGGACATCTTTTATGACATCAGCGAATAATTTGCATGGTACTAGAGGGAGCTGCAGAGGGCAAAAACTGTAGAGGAAGACAGAGATTGGAATACATCCAGCAAATAATAGAGGACGTAGGTTGCAAGTGCTACTCTGAGACGAAAAGTTTGGCACAGGAGAGGAATTCGTGGCGGGCCGCATCAAACCAGTCAGATGACTGTTGACTAAAAAAAAAGATTTGATGACACCTGAAGATGAAGGATAAGCTTCTAAACTTGTCGTAGAATAACTTTAGAAAATTACTAACAACTAAAGCGGATTTTTATGCTAAAAAAAGAAAAAATCAGATATTTTTATTGGAGACTGAAGACGGCAAACTGACCTATATTGTATTAGTGTTAATGCCATTTACAGACTAATAACTATAGCTATTATAAGTCGTATATTTTTAGGTTGGTTAGTCCTCCGAGCACATATGGAAACTGGCAAGAGCAAGCCGTTAATGCTTATTTTGCCCTATGTAGCGGGTCAGGTGTTAAGAATACTTCTGAAGGCAAAAAGGTTAACCGATACTTACAATCATAGTCCACTAAGTGGTGCAGTTACGACTGTGGAAAAAAACATCAGGCAGTAAATTATGTAACGTGTTTGTGGTAAGAGTGTTGGACGCAGGGAAAAAACAACCAACACACTGGTGAGTATACATATATATTAAGCTATCACATATGCACTTATGCGAGTAACAGCCTGTATGTTTATTCGCTGTTCCGGTCTTCTGGCTCAGTTCTTGCTTTACAGCTTCGATCCCTTACATTGTTTCAATTTAACTTTACTGCTATTTTCACAAAATTCCATCATTTGTCTAGTTAAATCAGGACTGTTCCATTCTTTTAATATTACCCTGAACCTATTGATATCTGAATAAATATTATACTTTTATACTTCATTAGTTGCTCGTAATGTGTGCGTTCCTTCTGTAGTACTATTTGGAACCAAAATTTTCCTAATTAATTACTTTAGGTTCTCTCTTTTGGATTTCTTCGAGATTTAGTTTTGTCTTTCCAGTTTCAGAATCCTCTCTTCTGTAATCACAGTTTTACAAGGCATATGGGAATCATTCAGTCTTTTGCGAATGGTGCAGACATTATTAGTGTCGCAAGATGCAAAATAACTCCTGTGTTACTCCCTTTTTTTCACTTAAAATGAGTGTTTAGCCTCATAAAGACATTAGCTAGTTGAGTACGTTCTAATGTCTCAGTTTTGTGTACTTTGAGTCACGAGTAGTTAGTCAGTGACATGTTCCACAGACAATTTAAAAGTTTTTTTACGGAAATAGTGTGGAAGCAAGCAGGGAAGTTTTCAACTGTGAAGCTTGTAGTCTCATCTGTTACAGCCCGCTGGATGTCTGCGATATTTTGATGAAGCTTTCCTTTCAGTTTCCTTTTCACTCGCGGAAACAACAAAAAATCGCGTGGTGAGAGATCAAGCGAATATGGCGGATGTGGGACGCAAAAAACAGAATGACTGACGAGGTACTTGGTAACAGATAAAGCACTATGGGATCTTGCATTGCCACGCAGTGATAATCAGTTCTGAGAATGCCACAACTCAGGTCGGCGATGTCGAATTGCCTGTCGCTAACTTTTCAAGGCTTCGATGTAAAGAGTGTGGTTCGCTATTTGACCTGGAGGAACATACTCTTGATGAACTAACCCCTTACTACTCCGCATCGAAGAATGCAGTCAATATTGTCGCCGGCCGCGGTGGTCTAGCGGTTCTAGGCGCTAAGTCCGGAACCGCGTGACTGCTACGGTCGCAGGTTCGAATCCTGCCTCGGGCATGGATGTGTGTGATGTCCTTAGGTTAGTTAGGTTTAAGTAGTTCTTAGTTCTAGGGGACTGATGACCACGGATGTTCCATAGTGCTCAGAGCCATTTGAACCAGCCAATATTGTCTTTGTTCTCAAAGGTTGTCGTCCGACTTCTTTCAAAGCTGGTGTTCCATGACTTCGCTTCGTGTGAGCGTCATACTGATAGCACCAACTTTCATCCCCAACAATAATCTTTGACAGAATTGTGGTATCACGTCTGGGGCGGTATCCAGTGGTTCCGTTGAAATTCTTTGTCTTTCTTTTCGTCCGGCAGTGCGTGAGGGACGAGTTTTGCAATAAGTTGCGTTTCCCTAAAATCTTCTCGTAAAACGTTATGACACACATGAAGGGCTTATTTCAATAGTGGTACAAGTCCATTACTCCACTTTTCTGCCTATAATGCTTCTGAAATTAATGATCCAAACAAACAGGTAGAAAGGTTCATCTCTAGCAAGAAGCCATATGCTTGAATATTTCTGGTATCTCAACTGCAGATTTTTCAGCGCTCATTTAACTTTAGGACTTTGTATCTCAAAATGAACAAAAATGGACCTGTACCACAACTGAAATAAGCCCTTCACATCAAGATACAGATTAAGTTCTTCTGATAGAGACGCACAGTTACATGACGGACTTCTTGAAGTAACTGCTTAATGTGCTCCACGTTTGCATTGCTATGTGCCGTAGACGAGCGACCAGCTATGGGATCGCATTACACTGAATCTCCGCCTTCACGAAACCTATCCCACTCGAAAAAACGACTTCTTGAAAGTGTCCCCCCGGCATATGCTTGCTTAATCATTCTCCGCGTTTCAGTACGTACTTTCCCCAGCTTAACGCAGACCTTAATGTTCCCTTTTTACTCACAGTCAGCATCCATTGTGTCAGCGTGACTAATGCGCCAAGACGCCAAACAGTGTGTTGCTAAGCACAACCGTGGCAACTAGTGAGTTTGTGCAAGTAGTGAGGTCATTTCAAGGATGCACACATACCAGGTAACATGAAAACAACATTTGTTCCATTGTAATATTGCAAACTCAGAAATAAAAGGGAAACATGTTGTGAAACTTTTTTGACAATATAACACGTATAAGCGTGGGTGTGAAAAAGATTGAGGCTACCATTTTTACGCGATAATCGAGGCAGATTAAACTAAAAATTGGTTTTGACTTAATAGAACAAATTACTAACTTTGTAATGTTCCTCTTTCGTGTTCTTAGTATGCATGCTTTTTTTTTTTAATTTTGTGTCACTGAACTGCAACAACCCATTCTATTGCATATGGCCAGCCTGTTTTTACTTTTTTTTTTTTTCATGGGTCATTACAGTTAAGATCGTTAAGTCAATTTAAGGCACTCTGTGAAAATTAGGTTCAAATGTTCAAATGTGTGTGAATTGCTAAGGGACCAAACTACTGAGGCCATCGGCCCCTAGTCTTACACACTACTTAAACTAACTTATGCTAAGAACAACACACCATGCCCAAGGGAGGACTCGAACCTCCGCTGGGAGGGGCCGCGCAATCTGCGACATGGCGCCTCAAACGAAGCGGCGACAATTAGGTCTCATGTACTCTTCCATCAGGTGGATACTGAAGGAATCTGATAATTAACAAACACGAAAGGTTTTAGCATTTGATAGATGCATATAGTAAAGTAATGTTTGTGCATTACACTTTACAAGTTGTCCCAAAAAGAACAACATTTAAAAGCTAGTCTGCTTGTTTTTTTATTGCGAATGATCGTAGTAAGCTCACAGTCAATACAGAGTTGATTTATAAACACCTGTTAATAAATCAACTGCACACAACGTGGTTCATATTACAATGCACAGTGTGAAATGTGGCTTATCATCACTACCTCACGATGTATTTATAGGTATCATTCTTTGAAGATTTTCAAGTCATCGAAAATGTTGAACATTTATAGAGGAACTTCAATTTCTGAGATTAGATTTTCCACCAAAAAATTCGATCTTTTCAGGATACTAATAAAATACTTACAGTTTTCAAAACTATACTGCATCAGTATAGAATGACCCAGTTTTGTCTAAGACATCTGTTCTACATCTACATCCAAGTAGATACTACGCAAGCCATCGTACGGTGCGTGGCGGTGGGTCCGTGTAGCACTCTTAGTCATTCCCATTCCTGTTCCACTCTCGAATAGAGTGAGGGAAAAAGGATTGTCTATACTCCATCGTATGAGCCCTAAGTTCTCGTATCTTCATGACCCTCACGCGCAATGTACGTTGGCAGCAGTAGAATCGTCTGACACTCAGCTTCAGATGACGATTCTCTAAATTTTCTCGGTACTGTCTACATCTACATCTACATACGTACTCAGCAAGCCACCTGACGGTGTGTGGCGGAGGGTATCTTGAGTACCTCTATCGGCCCTCACTTCTATTCCAGTCTCGTATTGTTCGTGGAAAGAAAGATTGTCGGTATGCCGCGGTGTGTGCTCTAATCTCTCTGATTTTATCCTCTCGCGAGATATACGTAGGCGGGAGCAATATACTGCTTGACTCCTCGGGGAAGGTATGTTTTCGAAACTTAAACAAATGCCCGTTCTAAGCTACTGAGCGTCTCTCTTGCAGAGTCTTCCACTGGAGTTTATCTATCATCTTCGTATCGCTTTCGCGATTACTAAATGATCCTGTAACGAAGCGCGCTGCTCTCCGTAGGATCTTCTCTATCTCCTCTATCTCTCGAGAAGAACGTCGCCTTCCCTCCAGGTATTCCCTTTTCAATTCCCGAATCATGTCTGTAACATGAATTGCATTGATGTCACTTTTTCTGACATGCCTCATACGGCAAAATACGAATTAACGGCTTCCTCTTGCCGTATGTTCTAGGAGGTATTAACCAACCAAAAAATATACGACTTTTAATAGCTATAATTATTAGTCCTTAGATGACATTGATGTCATCCTTCAATCCGACCTGGTACGGATTCCAAATACTCGAACAGTACTCAGCGATAGGTCGTACCAGCATTCTATATTCGGTCACCTTTATATTTTTCCACATTTAGAGCTAGCTGCCATTTATCACACCAACCGGAAATTTTGTGTCTGTCATCTTGTATCTCCCACAGTTACTGATGGACACTCACCATCAAGGAAAAGGTACTGATTTCTATTACTGGAGCGGTCTTCGAGCCAATCACACATCGCGTAACTTATTCGTATACTCTTACCTTCGTTACACTCTGTAATGGGCCACTGCGTTCAATGCTTTCCGGAAATACAGAAATATGGAAACAGCCTCTTGCCCTTCATCCACTGTTCGCTGTATATCATGTGAGAAACGGGCAAGCTGGGTTTCGGACAAGCGATACTTTGTAAAACCAGCGATTCGTGGATATAAGCTGCTCATTCTCAAGAAAGTTTATTACATTCGAAGTGAGGAGTTGGGATACCATCCGGACATGGTGATTTATTTGCTTTTAGATCTTTCAGGTTGTTGTTCAACGCCAAGGATACTTATTACTATGTCATCCATACGGGAATCTGTCCGACGTTCAGATAAAGGAATGTTGTACGATTCTCTTCTGTGAACGACTTCTTCGGTTTGCTATCTTCATCCGCCACACCAGACTGGTCAACAAGGTACCTAATGGAAGCGATTTGACGCTAGACCAGGATTTTCTCGAGTTCTATGCCAGATCTTGTAATAAGGTGTAACGGTGGTAGATGTTGTATGCTTCACGCATAGATGTTGTCAGAGACGCACGAATATCTACTAACCTTCGCTTGTCGTCATTTGTGCGTTCCCTTTTGAACCGAGAGTACAACAGCCTCTGCTTCCTCAGCATTCTTCCAATTTCGTTATTAAACCATCGTTCATCCACTTACTAGGCACATAACTCTCCAGATCACGATTGGAAATCTGCTTAAACTTTCTCCATAATGCTTCTAAATTCATCGTACTGGAACTAAGTTACGTCCATTATTGTCTAAGTGAGAAGTTAACAACGCTTATCTGCTGTATCTAGCCAAACACTCCCCAACTTTGTTGCTTTATTTATTGACTTTTGTAATCACAATTGCTATAATGACATCATGATTGCTAATCCCCCTTTCTATACTGACATTGTCGATAGGGTCCGGCTTGTTTGTAGCTGCAAGATCTAATGGACTTCCATTTCGCATGCGCGGCTCAAGACAGGTTTCAGAAAACGTGTTCCGATATACATTTCACGACTCGCTAAAAATCTCAGAGTTTCGGGTTTCATCCAGTGCTCGGTCCCAGGAATAATGTGAGCGTAAGAGCTTTCCTGGAGGGTGGCAAATTCGGGAACTTTATCACAACTGTATATTAAAAATGAAGAAATTCCTCCAGCTGTATTTAAGGTATCGATTTTATTTTGGCAATTAGCTTCAACGGTGTAACAACGTCATCTTTAGGCCCATACACTTGTTGACGTCAACTGCGTGCGGCTGATACTAGAAGTCAGTGGTGAGATATGGACGTGCTCCGCGTGGAAGGTGGGTAGTAACTAGTTACTAGTTACTACACACGGAGTGCGACCATATCTCACCACTGAATTCTAGTATCAGCCGCACGCAGTTGACGTCAGCAAGTGTATGGGCCTGAAGATGACGTTGTTACAACGTTGAAACTAATTGCCAAAATAAAATCGACACCTTAAAGACAGCTGGAGACATTTCTTCATTTTTAATATAAATTTATACCAGCTGACGTTCCACTGTCCTCCATTTCAACTGTGGATGTACGAAGATTATAACAAATACTTCGACAGTTTACTGACAAATTTTGACAGTCATAACGTCGTAATTCTGAAAGCCGTTTGACTTCCCTTGCTGTATATCGATTGGCGATCGTTCATCAGAGCGCCCCAAACTACTATGTAGCCTAAAGAACCCTCAAGTGTACTCCACAAGTACTCTGCTACCTCAGTAGTTGCTTTCTTTGTGTAGTGTATTCCTGACCTATCAAGTTCAGTGTACTCCACAAGTACTCTGCTACCTCAGTAGTTGCTTTCTTTGTGTAGTGTATTCCTCACCTATCAAGTTCAGATTCCCCAAACGATAACGCAGGTCTATAAATCTGCAGCCAAGACAGTCATCGTCGACGAAGCTTTTGGTTGAGGAACTCCACATGGCTTCAGAGCAAAGGAGCCCGATGAACTCTGCGAACATTGCTGTAAAAGGCCGCCTCCACATCTCGTATTAGGCCACCGACAGACAAACCGAGTGCACATTGGCTTTTTTTCCAGCCCTGGACGCTGCCTCTCGGACTCCATAACGTGCTTAAGATTGTATTTACCAGTTACTAGCAAACCCCGTGTGCCTGCTGATACCCTGCCTTAAAGAGCGGCCACCTGTTCACTCACAGGATGAATGGGTGAGGCCAGGCGGCCAGTCTCCACATTGGCCATCCGCCACGGAAGACGAGAACGCCTTGCCATCCGCCACTCACCCTGCTGTAAAGGCGGCTCCACCGCGTCGGGTGCACTGGGAGATACCTCAGAAGCAGAGCTCATGGGCCAAACAAACGACGCGTGGTGTGTCCCATGATGCGCGCCATTCTCCGCTGTCGCTACACAGCGAGACATCAGCCTCGAAACGTATATGCTCGAGTAGGCTCTCTTCAAGCAAGACACTGTGTAACATAAGTGTTGCAAGTATTTTGTATGGCACATTACTCGATAACAAACGAATAAAAATCGTAGCATTACCGGATGGTGTAGGAATAACAGTGGGATTAACACTGGCAACTTCAGTGATAGCAAATTTACATTTATTAAGCAGTTATAGTCAAATGCTTTAATGTTATTAACTGTACGCAGTGGAAGAGAAAACTTGCTATATTAATGTATGTACCTGAAATAGCGAAGGTGCCGTGTTGTCTTCAGTAGTAGTTTCCACATTTAATTTTTCTTTATACATCTTCTTCGAATTTCGTTCCGGGAAAACTTTCCATTCTTTTCCAAGGATAGCAACGTTCTCGTGCTCGTGCTGTTTTGCATGTGACATAGAAGAATATAATCTAAAATTTCGCACGTCCTGAGCTGGCCTCGCAATTTATAATATTTCTGCTCCGGCTCAGTGTTAATCATTAATAATGTTCACTAGTGGAATTAATGAGAAAGGCAATACGGTAAGGAGAGACGAGACATTCAGACAAAGTAAATGAATAAAAATCATAGTTCAAAATCGGTGTAGCTGGTAATAACGCGTAAAAAACGCGTGCAACAAATTGTAATCGGGCTTCGTTATTCACGAAGAGGTAATGACAGCATGTTCTACAACTGATAGTGAAAATTTGCATATAGATTGTTACAATGGCGGCCGACCGGTTGCATGTATTTATCAAGGTATCCAAGTTGCCTCGTCTCAAATTAATGTTGAAACAGATAAATACGTCTTAGGACAAGGTACATGCAGTTATTCACTTTAAATAAGAACATTTCCGAGTTTAACTGGTATATTGACATAGAATCTGTGCACTAAAATAGCGCACCTCCTATCAAACGTGCACCTGCATGTGAAGCAAAGACAGAAGACAGAGAATGAGACAAAATCTCTCGCCAAAGGAACCAGAATCACTTCTCTCAACAGGTATTTTTCACATTTGAAGAGTCACATATTACTTTTACATAATTTTTTTTACGTAACGTCGTTTCTCTGTAGAGCGGTAGGTTCCATAACTAATATAGAAAAACGGTATTTTAGGCTGTAGCCTTAGTATTGTGTAGCCTTAAGGGAGTTAGCGCGTTGGTTTTTCTGCCTAAACTGCACATGGAAGATATTACGGGATCAAATGCACAAGTAGGAGTCCTTCCATTAAATTCTGATACGTGGTTAGCCGTTTTGTCCGTTAGCTGGTCATTCTGGCTCAGGATTATGGTTTTTGAGATTAAAATAAAATGGCTCTGAGCACTATGGGACTTAACATCTATGGTCATCAATCCCTTAGAATTTAGAACTACTTAAACCTAACTAACCTAAGGACATCACACAACACCCAGTCATCACGAGGCAGAGAAAATCCCTGACCCCGCCGGGAATCGAACCCGGGAACCCCCGCGTGGGAAGCGAGAACGCTACCGCACGACCACGAGCTGCGAACCTTTTGAGATTAGACATTGCACTTCGTTTTGGTGAAGCCGTCATCGCTGTAATGATGTTAGACTAGAGAAATGTGCAGTGCTGAATGTCAGCGCAATATTTCATTTGGAAAAACAGCAGTCCACTAAGGCATTTAAGGAGATCCTATTCCACATTCCGCCGTCTTGTCATTAGTATACTAGTCAAACATAAGACGATACACAGTTTGGGGGGAAATTGTAAAATAAGGCTTAAGATCCTTACACATGTAACATTTTTTGGACCGTTATAAAAGACAATAAAATAATAGGGACTAAAGAAAGAATTTTCACGCTGTTCCTCATAGTGGTAAAATCAGAACGCCGGTTTAGTGAAATTATGACGTTATAATTAACTACACACCCAAGATTGCAATTTCTGTTAGTAGCAAACGCGTAGAAGGCTATAGAAAACAAAAAATGATCTCAGATGCCTGCTGTTTATTTAACTTGCAATGGTATCTATAGCTCTGAGATGTCCCTTAAATAGCGTCAGTTGGTCACACTATTATTACAGCTGCCAGCCGCTGTGGTCGAGCGGTTCTAGGCGCTTAAGTCTCCAACCGCGCGACTGCTACGGTCGCAGGTTCGAATCCTGCCTCGCGCATGGATGTGTGTGATGTTCTTATATTAGTTGGGTTTAAGTAGTTCTAAGTTCTAGGGGACTGATGACCTCAGATGTTAAGTCCCATTAGGCTCAGAGCCATTTGAACCATTATTACAACTGTACCATTTTCTTTGTTATAATGTTTAATTTCCTTTTTTCTTTGGTTCACATCCTTTTTTACAATATTCACTAGCAAACGATTTCGGCAGTACAGCAATTATCAAGTACAGAGTGTAACCCGTTACTCATATATACTTTGGTTACTGTGAACCTTCTTGTCTGAGTCACACAGTTTTAGAAGGAGAATGTGATTGGCCTGACTTAAGAATTAAATATAAGGCACGATATGCTGCGAAAAAAATTGATACAGCATAGTCTGCGTCTTTCCCAACACTCTTTGCCTTCTACTGCTTAATCTATTATCATGGAAGCCACAGCCTAAGGCTGTTCTTTCACAAACATTCTTTGTCTCACTGAACCTACGGAATACCTACTCATTTATTATCAGTTCACTTAATTTTCACCATCCTTTGTTAACTCCTGTAATGTAGTTTATTTTCTTGTCTTCTCTGGTTTTCATTAATAAATGTGATAGGAGTACACTACAGGCCATTAAAATTAGTATACCACGAAGATGACATGCTACAGACGCGAAATTTAACCGACAGGAATAAGATGCTGTGATATGCAAATGATTAGCTTTTCAGAGCATTCACACAAGTTTGGCGCCGGTGGCGACACCTACAACGTGCTGACATGAGCAAAGTTTCCAACCGATTTCACATACACAAACAGCAGTTGACCGGCGTTGCCTGGTGAAACGTTGTTGTGACGCCTCGTGTAAGGAGGAGAAATGCGTACCATCACGTTTCCGACTTTGATAAAGGTCGGATTGTAGCCTATCGCGACTGCGGTTTATCGTATCGCGACATTGCTGCTCGCGTTGGTCGAGATCCAATGACTGTTAGCAGAATATGGAATCGGTGGGTTCAGGAGGGTAATACGGAACGCCGTGCTGGATCACCCTATGCGCATGGCTGTGACGGATCGTGCAGCCACGTCTCGATCCCTGAGATGGGGGCGTTTGCAAGACAACAACCATCTGCACGAACAGTTAGACGACGTTTTCAACAGCATGGACTATCAGCTCGGAGAACATGGCTGCGGTTACCCTTGACGCTGCATCACAGACAGGAGGGCCTGGGATGGTGTACTCAACGACGAACCTCGGTGCACGAACGGCAAAACGTCATTTTTTCGGATGAATCCAGGTTATGTTTACAGCATCATGATGGTCGCATCCGTGTTTGGCGACGTCGCGGTGAACGCACAATGGAAGCGTGTATTCGTGATCGCCATATTGGCGTATCACCCGTCGTGATGGCATGGGGTGCCATTGGTTACACGTCTTGGTCACCTCCTGATCGCATTGACGGCACTTTGAACAGTGGACGTTACATTTCAGATGTGTTACGACCCGTGGCTCTACCCTTCATTCGATCCCTGCGAAACCCTACATCTCAGCAGGATAATGGACGACCGCATCTTGCAGGTCTTGTACGGGCTGCCCTGGCCAGCACATTCTCCAGATCTCTCACCAACTGAAAATGTCTGGTCAATGGTGGCCGAGCAACTGGCTCGTCACAATACGCCAGTCACTACTCTTGATGAACTGTGGCATCGTGTTGAAGCTGCATAGGCAGCTGTACCAGTACACGCCATCCAAGCTCTTTTTGACTCAATGCCCAGGCGTATAAAGGCCGTTATTACGGCCAGAGGTGGTTGTTCTGGGCACTGATATCCCAATGTCTATGCACCCAAATTGCGTGAAAATGTAATCAAATGTCAGTTCTAGTATATTTGTCCAATGAATACCCGTTTATCATCTGCATTTCTTCTTGGTGTAGCAATTTTAATGGCCAGTAGAGTATGTAGTGGGAGAATGAACGATGATGGTAGGGTTGTAAACCATCAACTGAGAGAGCTATTTTATCCATGCTGGATATTGTTAAACTGCGTGGCTGTTCACTTGATGAATGTTGAGGGAGGTCGCAGGCAGTCACAAGTACTCATATTATTTCGGACCCATGACCAGTCTTGGGGCCATTATGTGCATCTACAGACGACTTTACTTGTATCTTTACACCTTCCGTATCGTCTGTAGCACATGGTCTGCACATTCTCGCGTTGTACAGGACCAGACAACATGCTACTGACGATCCATTTGAATGTTCTTGCGCGCTATGGGAGCAAACAGTAGTCTACTGACTATACTGACAGAGCAAAATACAAATGTAGCTGAGGACGGCCATATTCGCTGGGCACCGTTCATGCCAATGAAACAGAGCAATTCAGAACGTACTGTGCCTGGTCACGGTCTTTCTCACCAATCTGTAAACGAGAAAGAACCATGCAAATTTGAATGGCTCATTTCTTGTGTTCCTGCGGTCGGTGGACGCAGCCAGAGAACAGGTGCTTACGGGTAACCTCGCGTAAGCGACGTGGCCCGGCGCTGCGTGGGCCGCAGGTGTGTGGCGACGTCGCAGGCGGGCGCAGACCCACGCGAGTCCCCTCCGCCCCCGCTGCCGCCCCCGCTCATTTCACGGCCGGCTGGAGGCAGCCCTGCTGTCACTGTCAGCTGGCGGCGGCCACCGCACCGCGCGCAGCCGCCCCCACCCGCTCCGCTCCCGACCACCAGCCTCATACCGCACAGGCTGTCTGACATGCTCGTGTCCACCCACAGCTGCAGTCCTCAAGTCGCAGAGGAATGTATACAGCGTGGAGAAAGGCTACCTGACATTAAGATCACAGCGGGGAGCAGGGCAGGGGACGTCGTTTTGAGAAGAATTTCCCCAAACAAAATGGCAGCATTGTCGAGCTACGGCCGAGAAACAAAGGCCAAAGAGGGACCAGCTCGTGGAATTGTAGGTGTCTAAAGTAACTTGCTAGCTAGTGCCTGTCATGCTAAAAAGTGCAGTTACAAATTAAATTAGCTGAACACAAGGGTTTCAGATCAATTGTCAACACAGGCGTACTTTAAACTGGTAACAAAATGCAGGTTTCCACCACAGGATGTCTTAGTTGCCGATGAATCTTTCGAGTCGTGATGCACGTTTAGTGCAGAGCTGCATTGAGCATCTTCAAACGTTCTCCTTTTTCCACTTCTAATACCGCTCTCCAACGGGCGGCCCGTCATTACGCAAGACTCAGTGGAAACAAGAGTACACCTGAAGACTCCAACGTAGTTGCAGACTAAACCTCAGGAACGAAAAGTAATCAAGAATTTTTTTCTCAATTTACATTTTGAACAGCAAGTGCTCGAAATTTCTATCTTAAACATCGCTACAAAGTTGACGTAATAAAACAGCTGCAGCTTAGTCCGACAAAACCGCTAAACATTAAAAAAACATTTTCTCTTACAGGACTAACATCCTCACACTCGTGTCTGATTGGCTGTCATATCATGGGTGTCATGATTCCGACTTACGCTTATGTGGTGAATTTTGTTCTATTTGACGACCGTGTTTGTTTTGACCGTTCTACTATTTTTTCCCTGCTGTGGATTCATACGCATCGAATTCTATCTCCAGAGAACAACAAACAACGATCTTCCATAAATAAATACTGTGCAGCCGACTTAACACAACAAACCTCCACCATAAAGCGAGGAGAGCTCCGCAGAGCAACTGGAAAACTACAAAGACTTTAAAAGAAGGAGATAACTTGCTTCCCCCCAACTGGCTGGCTATTCCAAAGACACTGTGCAACACGATCAAGTGAGAGTTTTTTCGAAATCCCGTAACTGCTCCCACTGCAGCGCGTAAGTTTCAAATTTGGATCAAAGGTGCCAATAACCTCTCTCCCTAATAGTAAAAAACCACAATTCTGTATTTGTAGTAGTTTTTGAGATAATCGCGTTTTAACAATGGGCCGCATTTTGAAAGATCGCCCGGTATCTCCATCTTCTATAGTCCACTAAAATGTGTATAATTCCGAAACTATTAGACGTAAACACATGCGGTTTTCAGCATTGCAATCTACAAGACTTTGTTGTTCATTTCGACTATAGTATTCATGATTCAATTTTGTATCGTTCGGGCGTCTCACAAATGTCACGTATGTTCGAAGTAAAAATACTAGACGTTATGTAATCCGGCGTTCTCTATGGCATTTGGACGTAAACTTTCATTAGCTTTTCAGTGCAAGATATCGAAAGTCTGTATCTACAACATTTTTTGTCATAGACGCGTTTTAACAATGGAGTATTAATGATTTTCGCCAATTTTGCACCGTTCGGGTGTCTCACAAACGGCACGTCTAGCATTTTAACAGATCTTCGAACATACGCGACATTGCGTCCAGCTACGAAGCGACCACCGGAAGAACTGGAGGTCAGGAGCGGGAGACGCGCTGACAGCCCTTCCATCTTTCTTTCTGCCCGGTCCTGGACACGTCGCGACTCAGCAGTACGTCTCTTTTTAGCTGTGGTGGTTGCACGCACAACTAAGGTAAGGCTGCCAGCTGGCATCTAGCAGAATATTTCTGACAGTTTTGATTATCTCGTTTGCTGTGGACGAATACTGGAAATTTAGTAACTACTTAGGTCTCGAATGTGTATACCGTCTGTTCAATCTGCACTGATTTGCCTTTATTAATTGGAAGTTCTCCATTAAACACACTTACACGTAACTGATGTTCACTTTGACCCTACAAAAATCGCGAGTGATTTTCCGATCTTTCTGTGAAAAATCGTGGGCAAATTTTATTCGTTAATTGAAATAGTTGTAAAGATAATGTTAAAGGAAAGTTACAAGAAAACGAGAAAACTAATTTAGAATTGATCTTAATTCATAATTAACTTACATAGCACGGAAACTTAGAAATGCAGAAAACCGCAAGTGTTTACGTGTAATAGATTCTAAATTATAGACGTTTTAATGTTTAACTGTCCATACCGTTACCACCTAACTAAGTAACTTTATGACCAATACTGAACGCTTTACTTTGCTCTATGTGGTCTTGAAGGATTTGGCAGAAGTTCCTCTGTACGAATGTCGAACCCAGGCTCCTATTGGTGATGTGTAATCACTAAAATAGGCTAGCAACGCGTGTGATGCTCACTGGAGTCAAGTTGGACCTTTTTTTTTGCGTGGCATCTGAGCAAGATACCTCACATGTAGAAAAGAGTGATGAAAATTCGCCTCTCCGAGGGCAAGTATTTTCAAACGATTATTGAATCTCGACTCTATGCGACTCCAGTGCGTATGATATTGTAAAAATGGGTCTCTGTTAAAAACTACTGGAGATACAGACTCGCAGTTCGTTGCACTGAATATCTAATGAAAGTTTGCGTCCAAATGTCATAGAAAATGCCGGATTACATTACGTCTAGTATTTTTTTAACAGAAATTCGAACATACGCGACATTTGTGAGACGTTCGAACTATAGAAACTATAGAATTAATGATTTTCTCCAATTTTGCACCGTCCGGGTGTCACACAAACGTCGCGTACGCTCGAAGTTCTGTCGAAAATACTAGACGCCACGTTATTCCCAATACTGAACGCTTTACACTGGTCTGTGCGGTCTTGAACGATTTGCCAGGCCTTTCTCTGTACGAATGTCGAAATCAGACTCCTATGCATGATGTGTAATCGCTAAAATAGGCTAGCAACGAATGTGATGCACGCTAGTTGCACTGGGTACGCTACATTCTCTCAGCTTCCTAGCTTTGCACAGCTACTTAACTTATTTCCGTTGTTGCTTTTGTTGCAGACGTCATTTGGCAACTGTGTGCGGGGCTGGTGTGGTAGGCATACTCATGGCCTATGGGAAACCCATACAGTCATACCTGGTACCAGTTCTTTTGCTTCTTGTGTCGTCTCCCTGTGGAATTCATTTTGATTGTTGTCTCTCCCATTCTTGGCTTCTATTGCATTCTGAGTTCTTGTATCGAATACGCTAATTCGTCATGTCTGACAATCATTTTGTTTAAATGAGTCCAGCTGAGGCAGGGGATGTAGCTCTTTCTAAGGAGATGTAGCTGGCAATCTTTATTTGTTTCAATCTGGTATCTGTTGTAAGTTTTCCAGCTATTGTGCAGCAGGATAATAGCTCACTTATTGATAATATTTACTCAGAGAGAAACAATTATTGTGTACCTACTTGTTAATGGGGTATCTGATCATGATGCACAATTAGTTATCTATGGAACATGAAATAACTAAATTAAATTAAGGGATGTCTAAGGAGGTGGCTTTCGTTGACAGGATCAACAAGATAACACAGGGGACCCCATTTCGTCCAAGAGGGACCCATATCAAGCACAACAGCCATATGTAGAGTTATCCATAAGTACTACACATGATAAAGCTAGCGGAGCAGTGGTAATTTAAAAATCATTTCTCATGGACAATTTACTGTATTGCATGGATGAGCTTCTCTTTAAAAACTGGTTCACTAAGCAGGTGGTCTGTGTGTGCAGGTCTTGCATGAGTCCTCCAGCAGCAGCAGCAGCAGCACCACCACCACCACCACCACCACCACCAGCACTACCACAGTAGCCTGCAGTCGGCAGCAGGCAACAACTGCCCATCCTGATCATGATGAGCTGCACCTGGAGATCATAATCAGAGTCGCAGTACTTACCACTGTAAGCACTTTGCTAAATAGAATTTTATGATCTACACAAACACCTTGGGAAAGTTACATGATAATTTTTCTTGTTTAGCTCTGTCAGTACTTCATTTGTGAGGTCATGTATTGCTTTCTGTGTTGAATAACCTTTGCGGAAGCCAAATTTGACCATCATGACCAAGGAGACCATTGACTAATGGTTGCACAGCTAAGTCACTGTAGGTTACTGGGCCTAGAAACAAATTCTCAATTGTCGTTGCACTATGTCCTTCGACACTCATAGGGAATTTTACTATGGAGGATTGTTTGATATTGACGTAATGTTACTGGAATGATGAATTTTGGTTGATGATTTTCCTGTTATTTCACAATCTTGACACATTCAAGTATGTCTTTGAGGAGCCAACTGCCACATCCACAGTTGTTGAGTTTCATATGATATATGTATAGTGATATGTGTATAGTGCATTGGAAAAATGCCGGCTTGCTGATTTCACAAGAAGGACTTGGGCAGCATGCCCACTGCTAATGATCTGCTGGATGATCTGCTGACTACTTTCACCATACATACCTATGATATAATTGTAGTCAGTTGTAGGTACTGTTGAAACTATCCAACAAATCATAACTCTCGCTACAACGGACGACACCAGCTTCATAATTGGAGTAATGGACGGGTATGTTATGGCCATCAAAGGGATTACATCCCACATGACAGCTTGTCATGCTAAGATGACCATTGTTGTGGATAGTAATTTGTATATTTGCATTTTTGACATCGATATAATATTACTGCAATGATAATTTATGGCTGATTCCTTTCATGTTACGTTTTCATGTCTGCATGTGTGTGGGCAGGACTGGCAATGGTAGTCATATATGTGGCAGTAAGATAGGAGGGAGTGAAAATATGCAAAATAAGCCAATACTCTTGTTTTAGGTCAACACAATGGGGAATACTTCTAAGGGCATGTCTATGTGTTGACTCCATTTTAACTTGTTATCCAGTTTTACCCAATTAATCTTACACATTGAGGTTCTTTTAATGTATGACCATTGATATCTACAACAGTGTTAAGGAGTTATTATTGCTTCTCCTGGACTGCATAATGTGTGTCTTTGTAAGGTTAAGACTTAAACCACTTATAATCCTGTTCAGGAATCATCTGAGCTCCATCCACTGGGGTTCAGTTAGGACTCTTGGTTAGTCTGATTGCATCATTGGCAAACATTGCAGTTTTTGTATTGCCTTTTAAGGTTATTGGAAGATCATTTATATAGATTAGAAACAACAGTGGGACAAGTAGTACTCACTGTGGCACTCCACATGTTATGTTCCACCGTTGTGAAGTTATTTTAATGCCCAAGGTAGAGTCTGTTAGAGAGATCCTCTGCTTTCTCTTAGTTTTTTTTTTTTTTTACTTTTATGGTTTTACTGTTAGAATTTTATGATCTACACAATCAAATACCTTGGCAAGGTTAGAGGATAATTTTTCTTGTTTAGCTCTGTCAGTACTACATTTGTTAGGTCATGCAAAAGCCAAATTTGACCATCATGACCAGATAAACCATTGACTAATCGTTGTACAGCTACGTTACTGTAGGATATTGGGTCTAGAAACAAATTGCTAACTGCTGTTGCACTATGTCCTTCAATTCTCCTAGGGAATTTTACCATGGAGGGTTGTTTGATATTGACGTAATGTTACTGGAATGATGAATTTTGGTTGATGATTTTCCTGTTATTTGACAACCTTGACACATTCAAGTATGTCTTTGAGGAGTCAACTGCCACAACCATAGTTGTCGAGTTTCATGTGATATATGTATAGTGATATGTGTATAGTGCATTGGAAAGATGCTGGCTTGCTGATTTCACAAGGACTTGGACAGCATGCCCGCTGTCAATGATCTGCTGGATGATCTGCTGACTACTTTCACCATACATAGCTGTGATATAATTGTAGTCAGTTGTAGGTACTGTTGAAACTATCCAACAAATCATAACTCTCGCTACAACCGACGACACCAGCTTCATAGTTGGAGTAATGGACAGGTATGTTATGGCCATCAAAGGGATTACATCCCACATGACAGCTTGTCATGCTAAGATGACCGTTGTTGTGGATAGTAATTTCTGTATGTTTTTGGATAGGGTCCGTCTTTAGCAAAACACATTTTTTGTTTTTTAACAGCAGCAACAGCCCCCCACAGAAACTAATAATTGAAGAATATTATCAGATACAAAAAGCCATAGTGGAAAGCAAACAAGTGATAAATGAATACACAGCTCTCTGCAATGGCACTCTGTTCTCTGCCCTCAAGGAATTATTAGACAAGACCAACCAATAGAGCTCTCACCCCCCCCACCCCCTACCATCCCCCCCCCCCACACAAACACACACACACACACACACACACACACACACACACACACACACACACACACACACACACAAAGGAAAAAAGAATCACTAACACCTGTGAAAGATTCAAAACAACCGCCAGGAACACCTACAACTGTTCCACTGTCAGCCATCTAGTTTTTACACCTTCAATTGTCCCACTGCCCGCCATGTTTTGTTTTTACAGCTGGTAAAGCAGTGAAACAGTTACAGTGACAGGGATAGTGACAACTCAGTATATAGTGTTCGGCAGTGATCAAGATGATTAAAAGGAAAACGTAAGTGAAACATTATGTAAATAGACACACACATAGAGTTAAATAATTTCAGACCTAGAAATAACAAGTTTTCAAAAATCGTAATTTTGGCTTAAACACTTTGTCTACTTTAGGGTATAAGTGGCTGTAGATGACAAACTGTGCAAAAAAAGGTCACTGTAGAAACACAACACACCAGAAAAACCACACTATGTGGTAAAAAGGTATGAATTCGTTATTTATGTGCTTTTTTCAAATTTCTGTAATTACGATTTAAAAACTAATAGCTACATGTACACAAACAGCAAAGAACACTCTTTATCTTTAACAGATGGAAAGCAAAAGCCCACTGAAGATGCTGCAACTGCAGTGAAACATGTTTGGGTTAAAAAACAAAAAATGTGTTTTGCTAAAGGCGGACCTTATCCAAAAACATACATATTGTTAAAGCAAACACGGAAGAAAAGAGCTTCAACCCCAAGATGATTAGTAATTTGTGTATTTGCATGCTTGACATCGATATAATGTTACAGCAATGATGATTTTTGTTATGTTTTCATGTCTAGATGTGTGGGCAGGACTGGCAATGGTAGTCAAATATGTGTCAGTAAGATAGAAGGGAGTAAAAATATGCAGAACAAGCCAATACACTTGTTTTAGATCAACACAGTGGGGAAATACCTGTAAGGGCATATCTGTGTGGTCATTCCATTTTAACTTGTTATCGTGTTCGACCCCAAGGAATTTTGCACATTGAGCGTCCTATAATGTATGACCATCGATGTCTATTACAGTGTTAAGAAGTTGTTATTACTTCTCCTGAACTGCATGTCTGTCTTTGTAAGGTTAAGACTTCAACCACTTGAAATCCTGTTCAGCTATCATCTGAGCTCCATCCATTGGGGTTCAGTTTGGACACTTGGTTAGTTTGATTGTGTCATGGGCAAACAATACAGTTTTTGCATTACCCTTTAAGGTTATTGTAAGATCGTTTATACAGATCAGAAATAACATTGGGCCAAGTTCCAATCACTGTGGCACTCCACATGTTATGTTCCACCGTTGTGAAGTTATTTTCATGCCCAAGATAGAGTCTAGTTAGTGACACACTCACTGTGCGTGAGGAGCGAACTGCCGCAACCATAGTTGTTGAGTTTCATGTGATATATGTATAGTGCATTGTGAAGATGCTGGTTTGCTCATTTCTGATGCGATAGAAGAAGGAACAGGTGTCTACTTAGAAGAGATGGGGGTTCCAGTATTAGAATTCAAAAGAGCTTTGGAGGACTTACGTTCAACTAAGGCTGAAGGGATAGATAACATTCCATCTCAGTTTCTAAAATCATTGGGAAAGTGGCAACAAAACAACTGTTCACCTTCGTGTGTACAATATACGACTCTGGCGACATATCATCTGACTTTCGGAAAAGCGTCATCCATACAATTCCGAAGACGGCAAGAGCTGACAAGTGCGGGAATTATCGCACAATCTGCTTACCAAATCATGCATTCAAGTTTCTGACAAGAATAATATACAGAAGAATGGAAAAGAAAATTGAGGATGCGCTAGATGACGATCAGTTTGGCTTTAGGAAAGATAAAGGCACTAGAGAAGCAACTCTGATGTTGTGGTAACTAATGGCAGCAAGAGTAAAGAAAAATCAAGATACGTTCATAGGGTCTGTCGACCTGGAAAAAGCGTTTGAAAATGTAAAATGGTGCAAGATGTTCGAAATTCTGAAAAAAGTAGGAGTAAGTTATAGTGAGAGACGGGTCGTATATAATATGTACAACAGCCAAGGCAATTAGCCTGGACGACGAAGGACGAAGTGCTCGTATTAAAAAGGGTGTAAGACAAGGATGTAGCCTTTCGCCGTACTGTTCAATCTGTACACCGAGGAAGCAATGATAGAAATAAAAGAGAAGTTTAGGAATGGAATTAAAATTCAAGGTGAAGGGACATCAATGATACGATTCGGTGATGACATTGCTATCTTGCGTGAAAGTGAAGAAGAATTACGTGATCTGCTGAGTGGAATAAATAGTTTATTGAGTACGGAGTATGGATTGAGAGTAAATTGAAGAAAGACAAAGGTAATGAGAAGTAGTAGAAATGAGAACAGCGCGAAATTTAACATCTAGATCGATGGCCTTGAAGCACATGAAGTAAGGAATTCTACTACCAAGGCAGGAAAATAACCAATGACGGACGGAGCAAGAAGGACATCAAAAGCAGACCAGCTCCTGGTTAAGAGACGTCTACTAATATCAAATATTGACTTTAATTTGAGGAAGCAATTTCTAAGAATGTACGGCAGGAGTATAGCATTCTATGGTAGTGAAATATGGACTATGAGAAAAACGGAACAGAAGAGAATCGGAGCATTTGAGATGTGGTGCTACATACGAATGTTGAAAATCAGGTGGAATGGTTAGCTAAGGGAAGAGGAAGTTCTGCACAGAATCGGAGATGAACATGTGGAAAACACTGTTAAAGAGAAGGGACAGGGTGATAGGACATGTGTTAAGTCGTGAGGGAATGACTTCTATGGTACTAGAGGGAGCTGTACAGGGCAAAAACTGTAGAGGAAGACAGAGACTGGAATACGTCAAGCAAATAATTCAGGAAGTAGGTTGCAAGTGTTATTCTGAGATGAAGAGCACAGGAGAGGAACTCGTCACGGGCCCCATCAAACCAGTCAGAAGAGTAATGATAAAAAAGAAAACCATGTAAAACATCAACACACAACAAAAAGATCAGAGTATCCTACGCTGCTGTTACTAATTCAAGCAAGTATCAACGTAAATGGTAAAAAGAACCGCTACACCATTTTGTAGAAAAGAGGTGTTTACCTATGCCATTCTGATTGCAGGAAACTCATAGACACCTAAGATAAGAGCCTGCTGTTATCGTCGTGTGTCGGTCTAGGCTTGTAATATATACAGCAATTCTGAAAGAACAGATACCGTTGGTGATCCACAGCTGTACGAAATATTTCTAAATCTATTGTCTTACTGCATATTTCCTGACATCAGCTGTGTTAGGTACAGATCTACTGTCCAACAGTGACATTCGAACATTTATGCCAGACCGGGACTCCAACTCGGATTATCCACTTACCCCGGCCGGTCGTGCTAATTATCTCAGCTATGCGGACCGTCCTTGACTTCCACATGTCATACTGCCTACTTCCTGTACCTTAGTCCACTAAATTCATCAGCTAATGCTCACTACATTACCCATGATCCTCTGATTCGCCTTGATGGGCAATGAATCCACCATCTTCAGTGCGGATGCACAATTACGTCCGACTTCCTATGCCAATCTCAAAGAAGAGAGCATGGAGGACATGGACAGGGGCTGGGCATAGGCGGCGCTAGGTAGGAATATGAGTTGGCCGAGAGGCGTGCTGGGATAGTGTGCGTAGTTGCGATGAACGCTCCGTGTGTTTGCTGCTCTGGTTAACGCAGCTGCCTAGTATGCATGAGATCCTCAGTTCGAATCCCGGCCTGCCATACATTTTTCACTCATCGCCACTAATTCTGCATAAAATCCCAATGCAGCGGACATCAATAGTTCCTTCCCTTTCCCTTCTCCCTCCTCCATCTTAAATTTACATAAAATTTGAGTTCATTCTGATTTTCATGTGAAGTCGCCTTAAAGCATTGCTCGGCGCCTCTATCAACACAACTCCAAAGTTAACGTTAACGAAGGTGCCGAAATGTATGAGAAAGCTTCCAGTGAAGATGGTTTGTTATCACTTCTCTCCAACGAAAGAGTTTTCAGTTTCTACGTCTGCATCTGGTGGTCGAATCACCGCAGTACATCCTCATTCGATGAGTGGCTCTGGAGAACTCTGAAATATAAACCATAAAATCGATGCAAACATAGTAATTGGGAATTTTCCGGTAGCACCTCCCCTCCTATAGTGAAATTTCATAATTTACGATTTGTGCGTCGCAGGAAAAGCAGTTAAATATGGAACAAATGGTATAAGAATAATCTGGACTAAGGAGTGGAAATAGGGTCAGGGAAAACAACTTCAAATGCTATTAGTACCAGTTGTAAAACGATAATAGTAGCATTTAATTCACCTCCTTTTTATTGTACTGGCAGTCTCGTACAACAACGTTCGAATATATGGCGCCTAATTATTAAATAACATATATAATCCTTTACAGTTCCAGATTTCTCATAATTTAGTCAGTCTTGATGAGTAATTTGAGACAGATTAGCTTAATTGTGCATACCAGTGCAGTGGCTAGTATAAACCACCAGCGTGCGTTTCACTGCAATGGTGAAATCGAACTGTCTGGAGCTGGGTTCACGTCGTCTTCCTTTATGGAAAGGAAAACAAAAGAAGGTAGACAGAAATATAGATTTGATTTTTATAGCGATTGCACGTAATTTCAAATCTATTTGATTCACTTTTTATTTTATTTATTTATTTATTCGTATGGCTACGACCTCCCCGTCGGGCAGACCGTTCACCGGGTGCCGTTCTTCCAATTTGACGCAACTTCGGTGACCTGCAGTCGATGAGGGTGATAGGATGATGATGAGGACAGCACAACCCCCAGTCCCTGGGAGGAGAAAATTCCCCGACCCAACCGAGAATCGAACCCGGGCCCAGAGGATTGACAATCCGTCACGCACTCACTGAGCTCCTACTTAACATTTTGTCAGAAACTTGCGGTGTAATTTCTACCCAAGAAGGAAGGCGGCATACATACGAGATGCTGTAATCTTTCCTTATCTTGCCGACGAAAATTCAGTAGTGAAAATTTGTACCGTCCTGTTGGGAACCGGCTCCATCCAGTTTGAGTGACAACTACTGGACATGCTTCGAAGACAAAATTACACTTGGGTTAAAATATTGTACATTTAATAAGAAGGAACAGTTTATGAGAGTCAGGGTTCTCTTTCTCATCTAGGATTACTCAGGACAGAATCAATGTTCGGTGGGCTGATTCGACAGTCATAGGAGTTTCCTTTGGCACCGTGGCGCCACTAGGACAATAATTCATCTCGCTTTCTTAGTGATAAAAACCCGTGACGTATGTGTAACATTAAGCTTTCTTGTTATCAACAGGCTGGTGTTTCCGCTAGTGTATTAACTAAAAACATAGTGATCCTCCTGCCGAATCATTTGACACTTGTACCCGTTGTACTGCACAGTCTGTAGAAACTTAACGAAAAGCCCGCGGAACCATGTTATCTGAGTAAGCATCTGCAGAGCGTGATTGTTCCGTGTCGTCCAGCGAAACAAAAAAGCTCGGAGGTGGCAGCTGCAGTGCAGCGTCACGGCGGCGGCACGGAGCGAGTGCAGCGGCAGCGGCTGCGGCTGCTGACGACGCCGCCTCCGACGCCGGCGGGGATGCCGCCGCTCGACACAATGGCGCCGCGGGGACGCTGGGGGCGGCCGCGCTGCAGACGCTGCACTATCTGCCCTCCGCCTCCGCCTCCGCGCCCGGACCCTCCCCCGCCATCCCTCCCCGTCGTACCGGCCAGCCCTTGCACAAAAGAAAAGTCCCCGGGCCGCCGCCTTTATCTACACGCATTAGGCCGCCCGCATAGCCGCGACGCCGCGCCCGCCTGCAATCTTTGCACAAGCGCCGCCACTTAATTGCTTTCTCTTCTCCAGCTTTGCTGTAATTACGGCCGCGAGTTGGCATTATTTCCAGCGCCGCGGCGGCGTCCCTCTTTTCTCCTTTTGCGGCCGCCGACGGCGACATTTCTGCGACAATGAGAGTGGCGGTCGTGGCGAGGGAGAAACGCCGCGGTGAAGGGGGGGGGGGGCAGAACAGGGGGGAGCAAGCGGCAGATAAAAGCGTGCTGCCGAGGCGTCCTAATTGATCGGTAACACACAGCGCCGGAATGCTCGGCGCGCCTGTTTTAAGAGATCCCTCCGACACAGAAATGTTGCCTTGCGTCAGTTCTTCGGGCCACCAGATGGACTATTTACGACTTAATTCAATTTCATCGATGATGAAATAACTTTTATAAGCACTCCCAACTGAAAGTTAGTCACTCCCACGAGTCACCACGCGAATGCCCTGTACACCGTGTCCAGCCTCAATAATGTTTCCAGGTCGGTGAGAAAGTGTGTCCAGGTGTTTCGTCAGGTATTCCATATCCACCTGAACCTACCCACTGGTGATTAGACTCCGAAGAGCTGCTCCAATGCGGCGATGTTCCACCCAATGTTGAAAACAGTCCCGCATGTTTTCTGCTGCACATGAACGGGTGGTTTAGCGGACCAGTCGACTTGTGATACCGTGTACCCCGAAACAAGAGAGAATCCACGCAGCCCTATGAACTCGTATGTTGTCATTTTGAAATACTGGAATGTCTACAGCATACTTATCATGAATACATAGGAGGCTGAAGAAAGCATCTTGATTAATGTTCACTCCGTCTTCAGGCCACGAGTGGCCTACCGAGACCATCCGACCGCCGTGTCATCCTCGGTGGAGGATGCGGATAGGAGGGGCGTGGGGTCAGTACACCGCTCTCCCGGTCGTAAGATGGTATTCTTGACCGAAGTCGCTACTATTCGGTCGAGTAGCTCCTCAATTGGCATCACAAGGCTGGGTGCACCCCGAAAAATGGCAACAGCATATGGCGGTCTGGATGGTCACCCATCCAAGCGCCGACCACGCCCGACAGCGCATAACTTCGGTGATCTCACGGGAACTGGCGTTACCGCTGCTGCAAGGCCGTTGCCCTTGATTAATGTTCACGCTACACCAAATTTCTTGGAGAAAATAAACGCAAACAGCAGTAATTTTATTAATTATAATACTCGACTTCCGTGTTCGGTGCCTCACTGACACCCTCTCCACGCCCCTATACACATAACTAGATAAGTCATCTAAACATCTGTGCCGTTATAGGGATCACTAATTTCAACTGGCTTCCGTAGATATCTGAAACTTCTCTGTAGACTGTTACACTCGAGCGCATATCCATTTGACACAGTTCGATCATTCACAATCTCATCGTGAACTGTAAGTTCAATAACCCACCTCGTTAGCTACGCGAAATTTAAGAATTCACATCAAGCGCGGCTGCTCACCGCTCAGAGACTAAGTCCCACGATACCATACAACGCGAAATTTTCTAAGTTGTTTCACTTCCTAGCAACCTAAAGACCGACTGTCGGCTTACGCGTCTCAGTCCGAACTGTACTCTTTGGTGTCTCCAGCCGAACTGTCCCCTTTCCCGTCTGCACCAGCCCTCTCTCCTCTGCCCGTCCCCGGCCGCGTTTCCCGCGCGCCGAATATCCTCGCTCAACTGACTAGGGAAGTTCCCTTTCTTGAAGCCGTCCATCCGATTAGCTACAGCTTAGTCTACATTATTTTACATTTTAACATACTTAAATAATAAAAGCTTGACCACTTTTACGTTCTAAATAAAGTAACAATAATATCCATTACATAATAATCGTTAAATTCTTTTACATAAAACCAATACAATTTCCTTCTTAGCTTTGAATGCCACAGCCCGTAGCCTTACAACAATGTGCTTTCTGATAATTAAGTAAGGAACAAAAGTAACTGCTATGCACTAAATTTCACAACAAATATTCTGTTGCCTAATGATTCAATAAGGTGTCATGCTGTCATCGTTCAATGTGTTTTGAGTAGAGGAAATTATGATCTGATGCTTAACTGAAAATGCAGATAATTTAAATTTACTATGTCTTTTAAACACATAAAGTTACAGAGTAGATATTTACAACATTTGTCATTTTAATGATGCACTGCTATATGAAACGTCGATCGTTAAGATCGACCAAAGCGTTCAGATTTTACCATTCAGGGCTTTGTTACAAAATTTCATTTTAACAGTAAATCCTAAACTATTATACATATGATCAATATTCAAGTTTTATTGGGATCACCACGAACATTTATGGAGGATAGCAGATTAAAATTACTGTGGCCTCATTCTCTGCTTTAATACAGAATTAAATAGTTTTTATGAATGTTTCCATTTATGGCCGATCTTAGGTCCACCATATTTAACACTGCCACGTCTCTCTGGCCACAAACGCCTTCTACTGGGTTTTCCTGTGACGTAGGTTCTCGTCTATCTCACCTGCACACTTCAGCGCTTAGCCCTCAATAGACAATAGACGCCTGTGAGTTTTCCCATCTCGAGGTGAATCTGCGCCCTTTGTGGCACCCGGTCCTGAACGAAAGGGTTTGTTTCACAGTTCCTGAAGGCTGACTGTTTCGGCCATATACTTAAATGAGAGCGAAATGCTCGTTAACTCACAGTACTAACCTATAGCGCTGCAGACTGACCATCGTGCTCTTTTAAGGGCTCTACTAAAATTGAGTATGATACTCATCATCTCCAGCTCTTCGTATGCGAAGAGCCTATGAGCTTTCTTTTCTCTATGCAAAATTGAAATTTCATCAACACTTTTCGGTTTTTGACGGGAAATCAATAGTCGTTGATCAAAAGTAGAAGTACGTACATTAGTTCATCTTTGTCCCAATAACAGTTCTTTGCGCTTCAGACTGAAAGATCTTCTAATTTGTCCAATATAATAAACGGGTCACGTGTCACAGGTGATTTTATAAACCCCTGAACGAGCAAATGTCGAATAAGATGTTCTAACAAGTTTTTGTTGGTGGAAAAGGTAACTTTGCATCCATATTTAGAATCAGAAAACGACAAACTCTAAAGAAAATAGAGCCTAAAAAAGGAATAGCAAAAACTATTTTGTACTCGTTATTGTCAAAAACAGCACGGATTCCTAGTCATTTCAGCGTCACTTTTACCTTTCAAGATCTTTTAAACAAACAGACCACAGCGGTTGTTAACTGCCATAGCTTTTATTAAATTCATCTGTTCATTGAACTTGTCAGGTGACAAAAATATGAAACTGCACGATGAGTGACTGAATGGAAAAATGCTTTCTTATGGGAATGAGGATGCACTGAAGTAGCAAGCACAATCTGATATGTAATAGTCATCACTCCCTAGTGCTGATGCCCTGTCGCTCCAGCCTGCTTTGAGCACTATTTTGGAAGTGCCAGCTCATGTATATAGTCACTAAAATCAAACCTTCACTCTCAGACATTCTCAGGTGCACACCGACGTTCTTTGTTCACGACGGTATCCAGATGTGTACATGATGCTGCACGCCGGTCATTAACTTTGAAACGAAGACCACTGCAGTATCAAATGAAGCAGCCAGCCATATTCAAAGGACTTTTCACTCTAGTAGCTGCAGGTATTCGCCTGAATTGGAGTTTGTGTGTAGACAAACCGCGTCTTCGCACCTCTGCGTCACCTGCTAGATGACTTCTCCTTGTTGGTTCACGTATTAAAACCTGTGGCAGGGTCTGCCAGGCAACACTATTGCTGTTCACTGGTTTCTTTTGATCACTGCTCAGTTCCACCATACCCCTTCGACTTCGGACATTTAAAAACACTTTCCTTCTCGGCGGAAGCACAAGCGGCCAAAGACGCTACTAGCTAGGGCATAGCCACCTATGGCAAGCTAACATACACCAACAAGCGACAAGCGTCGGCAAGCCCCTGCATATCAGCAACGCTGACTGGAAATTACCAGCTGCTATTAGAGCCGACCAACAGGCCACAGCAGGGAAACCGACGAGCTCGCCTACTGACGCACAAACAATTCGCCAACATCACCCTACACTGCGCATCCGATATATGACCAATCGGACACAAAAACGATGACAAACCTAACTGTTGCAGGTTGCTGACGCTGATCGAGAGATCAACACCGGCACCCAGCGGCAGCCGCCGAGCAACAGCACCGCACAACGTCAAAGGTATAGACATGCGTGATACCTACTACTAACAAAGCCTGCCCTTGCACGACCTATCGCCGGCAGCAAGACATCCGCTACTGCTCTTAGCACCCGACCTAACTATCTCAGAGGTTTTTTTCCCTTGGCACTTTGTTTCCTCAGCCCTTCAAACCGCTACCCTTCGTTCGACTTCGACCCAATCTATCTCCAGATGAGCTCGTATTAATGGTTAACCTTAACCAGACGTACGCAAACATCGCAGTACCCACATCCTGCGACACCTCACTTTAGTGAAAACTAAGCCTTAAGCAGAGATGGCAGTAGCTTTTGACATGGCCATCATGCCGGTGGGGGCTTGGAGGGGCTCCACCTCTTTAAAAAAAAAATAATGCATGCGGTGGCCACGAGACAACCAAGTTGTCTGTGAGTTCGCCTGTCACACATTGTTGGCGGTGCACATCCGCTTTCCACAGCCTCACTTATGCCAGCGTGGCTAACATGTGTCGCCTCTGTGGCACGGAGTGGCTGCCATCAGCACGCCACATGTCTACAGCCACTACATTATCGGGGAGGCAACAGCCTCCCCACCAGCTGCAAACCCCTCTCTATACACCTAACATGAATAGAGGGACATGTAATTCAGGGATGTTCTACTAATAATCCACCACATGATTCCAGTCGCCACCACCTCTTCAACCCATATCCAGGCGACAGAGCGACCTGCATCCTGACGTACGAATGGCCGATTCTCGTACTGCCGTTGGGATCACTTTCTGACCGCAGTATTCTGTGGTCGGAGGTTTCCAAGCGTCAGTTGTTGCCGTTTGTCGGGAGTACACTCCAGCCGCAGCGTCGTTGCCTACTATAATTCGCAGTTTCGACAGTACGAGGGGGCCTTTGCTGTTCTTGAGCAAGGTCATGGTGGGAGACTGGATGTACATAGGTATTTAAAAGTGCAATTTGTCGGGGCAGATGGACCTGCGGGCTTACCTCAGTTTAAAGGGAATGTGAGGGAGCAATATTTGTGGCCAGTGAGATGCCAGCAACGTGATTTGACAGGCCACTCAGTCAGTACCGGCTACATGCAGTAATTGCCAACGATATGGACACAAGGTGCATCAGTGTTCGGATTAGATTTGAAGACGGAGGTCATTTATTGTTGTTCTTCTAGTGGCTTTATTTGGTTTCTTAAATTTTTTGTGCTTTAAGCGCACTGCATTTTTTGCAGGATAGGGTTTCCCACAAATGTCATTTTCATAAAGACGAGCGATGACTACTCTGCAGGATAATGCAGAATAGGGTAAACAGGTGGAAATTTTGATGGTACACAACGCACATGTACAGAGTGACGTAAGTGGGGCTATAGGAACCAAAACTTCATCAATTATACCCAATCATTCACTGAATTCAATTGCAGCCGGTCTGGTGACCCCTTTTTAGGGTAAAACGATTTAAGATTTGTCAGCGTTAACTGACGATTTGGAGGCTGCCTCGAGTCTACCTGTGTTTGGTCAGACGAAGTATGTTTGTACATAGCCAAATTACGGTTAGTGGGCGAGGCGAAGACGTACGTTTTGTATCGCGAAGGGTCGGATAAAGCACGTACATTTGAGCTACTCAATAAATCACCTACTGCAGACAAAGCAGTGACAGATTCGTTCAGGAGCAACTCAATGGAGTGTTTCAGAAACAGAACAAATTGCTGGAGACTTTATTGGATATTAGAAAAATAAATAAGCAAACTTATTAGTTAACATGAAATGAGAAAGCAGGCCAAATTTTCGTGGAAGAATTGAAACCATTTTTTTACGGGCCTCCACCCGATAAGACGAGGAGAGTAAGGATGGAAAACCTAAATGATTTGGTTGCTGCCATCACGGTTGCTACGAAGCTAGAGAGAGTGGCTGTAGAAACACATGTATAGAGAAGCAAAGTGTTTTCTTCGCAGAGGTGAAATGTTGTAGACATGGACCACATTCAGAACCAATGCATCCAGCCACAATGTTTCGAGTGCGAGATGGTAGGATATCATGTGTAAGGATAAATAACGAGTGGATGATGGCGTGGTAGAAGGTCGTTAAACACCTAGACTGCATTCCAGGTAAAAATCGGGGTTACGAAGAGGCCAAGTGTTGCTTAGTTGGTATGGGTAGTGGCACGGATTACAGATTTTCAGTGGACGCAACGGTTGATGTGTCGACAGCGAGTCTCGATCTTTTGGCTCGAAAGAGACAGAATTCCGCGCATTATAGGATGTGAGACTATGGGTTAATGATGTGGTGTCATTGGAGTCAATGTTGCTGAATTTCTCCATTGAAGCAAAGGATTTTCGAGTGTATGATGAAGTATCGCCCCCTGTCGGTGAGAGGTTCTGCGCATTCTGGGATTGGAGTTCTTGGATAAGAATCATGCTAAAAAATATTTTTCGCAGCTCACTGTTGAGCTTAGTGGAACGACTGGGAGAGACCGCTGTAGATGATGCACTGTCGCAGAATACTCCGTCTTGAAAGTGGATCCGAGTA
This sequence comes from Schistocerca piceifrons, assembly GCF_021461385.2. NCBI lineage: Eukaryota > Metazoa > Arthropoda > Insecta > Orthoptera > Acrididae > Schistocerca > Schistocerca piceifrons. The sequence goes on from NC_060138.1 coordinate 308,233,996, forward strand.
ATTATCGTACAAAATCATTAGAGCACAGGGTTAGTACTGATGGTAAGCGTAGAAACTAATGACAAAGTGGATGCGTAGCATTGTTTTAAGTGTAGGAATGTGTCACGTGTGCAGGAAGTGAATGGAGAGTATATGGTTCCAGCTAGTGCGAAAAATTCCGGTACTGGCGAAGTGGTTTTGATGAAATGGTTATTAATTGCTAATTTGGACAACCTGGGTGAGGACGATTTCGACGTGTGAAATATGGACTTTTGCCACAAGCAAACAATTAATGTATATGCATTAGGTGACAAAATACAGCTTTTGAAGAACAACTGTAGGAGGGTTAAGAAACGCTATTGAAAGACCTTGTGGATTTGTACAATCCTAGGGGACCATTACCATTGACACCAAGGACACAAAAGATGATCCGAGTGAGGTATAATTTTCTTCTGTATCTGAAAATGTACACTCAGCGAGTGTGACTTGAGCTATGAAGAGTTTCGAGTCGTTTTAATGACGTGTACTTTTTTCAAGCTTTCTGGGTCTATGAGAGACGCTTCTAAGTGCATTGGTGATGGCTGTACATATTTGGCTGCATCTGTAGTAAAATACAGACTGAAACACAATTGACTGCTGAGTACATCTCTGACTATAATCGTTTCACAGTCACTGAGCACAACGATTCAATCCAACCCCTGTTAAATGATGTTGTTACTGGAGAGAATGATTAATGGAGAGAATGATAGCTGCTACGTGGCGCCTGTTGTCATCGTGCTCAAAAAGCAACTGGACAAACGAAAAAACACATGTTTGTGTTGTAATTAAATATTGCACAACCTGGGTCGCTGCAAATACTTTTCCACGATGATCCGAAGACTGGGTACCACCATACAGAAATAGTGTCCGAGGAGTAACCTAACGCAACATTCTTTGTCCCACAGGAGTATTACCGTTACCAGTGAATGCTTTTAAGACTTAAGAATGAACTGGCCGTAATTAGATCGAGTGCTGCAAGGGGTTATAACCACATCAGTTATTGGCCTGCTTTTACAACGTTATTGTTTTGTTGAAAGATCTGTTGGAGTACACACAGCAGCAGCGAGAAGTGGTTAAGAGGATAAGTTAAGTGCACTTCGTATTTAGTATTGAAAACTGGCTCTTTGCATTAGCAGGTGTGAACTATGTATGCCTTATGATTAGCGAGAACAGTGTAAAGACCACCGCAAGATTGGTATGTGCAGTCCATGGCTTCTCGCCATCTCAAACTATGAAACAGCTACAGTGATCTTAAGGATTGAGTAATTACTATAGAAAATTTGTTGAAAAATTTGCTGACGTTGCTAGACTATTAAAGTATTTAATACAATTAAAATAATAAAGTGGTTGGCTGACTGTCAAGACACATTTGTAAAATTAAAAGAGTGACTAATGACTAGCCATGTATTAGTATTTTCAAATTACGAAAAAATGTTGATCCCATCCTTGAGGAAAGCAAGAAGCTGGTGGAACAGGGTCATGAAGTAGATGGAAAAGAGCATCTACTAGCATTTGTATTGAGACAGTTAAATAAAGCCAAACAAAATTACTCAGCCATGAAAAAGGAGACATTGAGTTTGATATACGGTTTCACTTACTCTCGTTGTTATGTGGATGGTGGAAAATTCAGACGTATAACTGATCATGCAGCATTAAAGTGACTGTTATGACTGAAACATTCATCAAGCAGATTGACTCATTGGACATTAAGATTAAGAGAATTTGATTTTAAGGTAATGCAGGGAACGTGACAGTGCAGGTGGTTTGATTAGGAATATTGGGGTTATATGAGAGCTTGGACAAAACCTGGCAAGTTGCAGAAGCTGCAGGCCACTGACTTGAACTGCCAGATAAACAGAACACAACCACAGTTTGCTACACTCCAATGGACTACTACATAGTATGATGAAGTTTGGGCCAGATGTTGTTGTACATGGAGCACTAAAGGAAGATGTATTAAACGATGATCACAACCATATGTTAGCAGGATATGAGGGAGGAATAATAGATCATAGAGTAGCTGAACGGTGCTGGTGAAGAACGCAAAAGCAGGATGTTGACCAGTATGTAAGCAGTTGCATGCTATAAGCACAAAGTGCTGATTTTAGGCATGAGTGAGTTTCACTTCAAAGATTACTGGAGGCATTCAGGCCACTATAAATGGTGGCGATCGACATTATGGGTCCATTTAAACAGACACTAGGAGATAACTGTTACATGTTAGTATAATAGACCACAGTTTGTAGTATGTTTCAAGGATTGCCATTCCAAAGCAATAGGCAAGTGCAATAGCACAAGCAATGGTGAATAACTGGTCATTGAAATTGAGAATCTCCAAGATAATAATTATAGACCAGAGTACTAACATCCTGTTCAAACTAATTAAGCAACAATCCCATCTGTTGCAAATCTGTAAGCTAAGAACCAGTCCTTTTCATCTTCAGGAGAATGAGAACAGTGAATGTGCTCACTGTACTGCTGGTAAAATGTTAAGCTACACTCCTGGAAATGGAAAAAAGAACACATTGACACCGGTGTGTCAGACCCACCATACTTGCTCCGGACACTGCGAGAGGGCTGTACAAGCAATGATCACACGCACGGCACAGCGGACACACCAGGAACCGCGGTGTTGGCCGTCGAATGGCGCTAGCTGCGCAGCATTTGTGCACCGCCGCCGTCAGTGTCAGCCAGTTTGCCGTGGCATACGGAGCTCCATCGCAATCTTTAACACTGGTAGCATGCCGCGACAGCGTGGACGTGAACCGTATGTGCAGTTGACGGACTTTGAGCGAGGGCGTATAGTGGGCATGCGGGAGGCCGGGTGGACGTACCGCCGAATTGCTCAACACGTGGGGCGTGAGGTCTCCACAGTACATCGATGTTGTCGCCAGTGGTCGGCGGAAGGTGCACGTGCCCGTCGACCTGGGACCGGACCGCAGCGACGCACGGATGCACGCCAAGACCGTAGGATCCTTCGCAGTGCCGTAGGGGACCGCACCGCCACTTCCCAGCAAATTAGGGACACTGTTGCTCCTGGGGTATCGGCGAGGACCATTCGCAACCGTCTCCATGAAGCTGGGCTACTGTCCCGCACACCGTTAGGCCGTCTTCCGCTCACGCCCCAACATCGTGCAGCCCGCCTCCAGTGGTGTCGCGACAGGCGTAAATGGAGGGACGAATGGAGACGTGTCGTCTTCAGCGATGAGAGTCGCTTCTGCCTTGGTGCCAATGATGGTCGTATGCGTGTTTGGCGCCGTGCAGGTGAGCGCCACAATCAGGACTGCATACGACCGAGGCACACAGGGCCAACACCCGGCATCATGGTGTGGGGAGCGATCTCCTACACTGGCCGTACACCACTGGTGATTGTCGAGGGGACACTGAATAGTGCACGGTACATCCAAACCGTCATCGAACCCATCGTTCTACCATTCCTAGACCGGCAAGGGAACTTGCTGTTCCAACAGGACAATGCACGTCCGCATGTATCCCGTGCCACCCAACGTGCTATAGAAGGTGTAAGTCAACTACCCTGGCCAGCAAGATCTCCGGATCTGTTCCCCATTGAGCATGTTTGGGACTGGATGAAGCGTCGTCTCATGCGGTCTGCACGTCCAGCACGAACGCTGGTCCAACTGAGGCGCCAGGTGGAAATGGCATGGCAAGCTGTTCCACAGGACTACATCCAGCATCTCTACGATCGTCTCCATGGGAGAATAGCAGCCTGCATTGCTGCGAAAGGTGGATATACACTGTACTAGTGCCGACATTGTGCATGCTCTGTTGCCTGTGTCTATGTGCCTGTGGTTCTGTCAGTGTGATCATGTGATGTATCTGACCCCAGGAATGTGTCAATAAAGTTTCCCCTTCCTGGGACAATGAATTCACGGTGTTCTTATTTCAATTTCCAGGAGTGTATTTTGTAAGCGATCACCACAATGACTGGGACGTTTATCTACCCTGTGTCAGTTCAAAAGTGCATGGCAGTGTTCAGCTCTTGCCATATGAGATATATATGGCGGAAAGATGCCTGAGCAGTGCCAGCATGTGCGTAGGTATTTATGTCAGAGAGCCTTGCCACAAGTGCACTGTGGGGTTATTATCTATGGCCAAGACGGTTGTGCAGCAGCATTTGGTGGTGTTGGCTCTCAGACTGGAATCATCTACAAATGAGGAAGGAAATAATGACCAGCAGGAGTACCTAAATAGCAGCCAGCCTGTGTATCAGGGCAGCTGTAAGTCCTGCACATCAATTGGAGCTTGTTTGTTTGGCTACCATTTCTCGGTGGCATGCACCCAGCACACACATAGATGTCGTGCCACAACTGTCATTGAATGCAGGCTGTCTGCCTGCCATTAGTTCAATGCAGTGTACCTTATACGATGCCTGGAAGGACGCTGTGGACTCATTGGCTATGGGAGTAAGCTGTTGGCTTACCACTTTCTCACTGCTCTGTATGTGGGCTACAGTGCATCTACATCATATCGCTGTTGGTGTGGATGCTAAAATGATGGCATCAGATTAGCGAGCTGCTCAGCTGCAGCTACAAGAGGACAATGATGTATGGGAGCAACGTTAGTTTGTCATCTACTATGGTTTGCACAGCACTGTGATTTTTTCTGGTCTCTTTGATGTTATGTTTGCCCCTTTCATTGATTTGTTTTAGTGTTGCCTGCTGCACTTGAGCTAGTCTTCTTGTTAAACAGTGTATCTCAGTGCCTGTAGCTGGTTTCCGAATGTGAAACTTCGTTCCCGTAAGAGTTCGGCCACTGTTTGTGCATTCGCACAGTAATGAGTATAATGGGCGGGGGCACTACGAATGTAGTGCGGGCAATACGTTGAGAACGTGGGTTTCGCGGGAGGCGTGCCAGAGATAAATCCCTGCAGTCGCACTATACGCTGTGTCCTCCGTGGCTCAGATGGACACCGGCACGGTAGCTCAGCGTGTTCTGTCAGAGGGATCAACAACAAACTGAAACGGTTGTCTTTCGACGTCCGCCTAGAGCAGATACAACGAACAAAACGAGATTTTTTTTTTTTTTTTAAAAAAAAGGATGGATAGAGCGTCTGCCATGTAAGCAGGAAATCCCAGGTTCGAGTCCCGGTCGGCGCACACATTTTCATCCGTCCCCGTTGACTTGCACCTTCGTGATTGACAGCAGCTAAGGATGTTCATTTCATTATAATGTTTTTATTGTGTAAAGTTTCTACGGGAACATTTCATGTAAAGAATTTGGTGATTACGTCTAAATAACTTTCACAATTCCAAGCAAGAGTATTACAGGCTGTGGAGCCGCAGTAAGTCTACATTTAAATATTTCTCATGACAGACTTTGTTTTTATATTGATCATTTATATTCAGTTTCGTCATCACCTTTGGTGAAACAATGTGCCTTAATGTTATGCCTTTGGCTGCTAGTTGTGAGGACCAATATTAATTTTCTTATGGTTAGATGCCATTTATTTCGACTTGAAGCTGTCTTGATAACGGTTCTTGTCTTACAGCCAAATTTAATAAGGTATGCTTTCAGATAGAACTGTTCTCGGTGAAGTCCCCTTTTTAATTACACGTAATGTCAGGATTTGGCCTTTTATTAATGAATGATGAATATAAATTTATCCACTGCCCCACTCCCACAGTCCCTGTTGTTTCAACGCTGTCGCGTGCGCAGCTCGTGATCGTGCGGTAGCGTTCTCGTTTCCCGCGCCCGGGTTCCCGGGTTCGATTCCCGGCGGGGTCAGGGATTTTCTCTGCCTCGTGATGACTGGGTGTTGTGTGATGTCCTTAGGTTAGTTAGGTTTAAGTAGTTCTAAGTTCTAGGGACTGCTGAGCATAGATGTTAAGTCCCATAGTGCTCAGAGCCATTTGAACCATTTTGAGCCAACGCTGTCGCGTTTTGAAGTGATTAAACCTAAAGTAGGGAAAGACGGGAAATCCACGAGAAAATTTGGTAAAATATTGCGAGGCGTTTGGGAATAGGCAAGAAACGAAAATACCAAAGCTTTTGAATTATAGGAAAAGATTCGACGACATGTTGTAAAGTGGCCTGAGTATAGGATTGACTAATGGGTCATATTAGCAAGTCCCTCTACACCAAAGGGCAGAACAAATTATTACCCTTATCATGGGCCGTAACGAGTTATAGAATTGATACTACTTGTAAACATGAACTAACAGTTACCAATGTAAGCTGTTGTTCACACAGAATACATTAAATCTTTTAAAGGTACCCCAGACACGTTACTAGCAAGTGGTAGAGCTGCTACCTACGATGAAAATGAAGGATAAAAGGGAAAGAAGGGGACGGAAACTAGCTCGCAGGATGTACACAAGGTGCTGTATGCATTCAGATAGTGTCAGTAGGTACAGCGTCCTACAAGGTATGTATAACACCTGCGGGGTGAAAAGCAAGAGTTATGGCAATATCAGTGTCTTATTTTAGTGGAGTTATTATAATCTGTTAGTACAGGGAAATTTATTTAGTATTTGCTGTTGTATTTTTCTTATAATGGGGCTCGCAGATAGTATAGTGTGGAACTACAACGTTATGAATTTTGTAATGATGAACCGTTTACGCCTAGGCTTGGGAAAGATGCAGGGTGGCATGATGTGTGTAGCTACTCTGCTGATGCTACACCTCTTCAGTGAAGGAGGATTAGACGTACTGTGGACTCAGCAACTCGAAGAAGGAGTGCTGTTCTCCAGGCAGTAGGATGTCGTGCTAACCAGCCACCAATGGTTAGTTTACAACATATGGGGAGTAAGGTATGAGGTACGAAAGCTGAGGAGATGTTCGCTGGGTTTAAAAGAATATTAGAGGAAATATCATATATGGTTCTGACTATCATGTGGAGAGGGTCTGCCGGCCGCGGTGGTCTCGCGGTTAAGGCGCTCAGTCCGGAACCGCGCGACTGCTACGGTCGCAGTTTCGAATCCTGCCTCGGGCATGGATGTGTGTGATGTCCTTAGGTTTAAGTGGTTCTAAGTTCTAGGGGACTGATGACCACAGAAGTTAAGTCCCATAGTGCTCAGAGCCATTTGAATCATTTTTGGAGAGGGTCTGCCTTGAGCCAAACACAATTTCTTATTTTTCTTTTTGTTCCCGAGACATGTTTCGCCGATATTACAGCACCGTCAGTGGGTTTTATGTCATCTTCTTGTTACCACATACTGTGAATTTCCTCATTTTATCTAATTCAGTTACTTTGTTTCACAGTTTGTCAGTTTTGCCTGTTTCTCTGTTATCTTCATCGTGAAGACCTGCACTTAGTAACTTTTCTGTCATTGTTTACAAACAACCTCCAGATGATTATGTTACAGACAGCATTTGGAACGGTAGATGCAGTTGAATTCAGGGGAATGAACGTAGAAAATAGCAACAGAGCAGCTATAGAATGATATACCACACAACTGGCGAATCTAGGGAAAGACATGTTAAACAAAAGGCGAACGATATGGGAATCGACCACTCAATTAACGCAATGAAGACTACAGTGGTAACAGTCGATTAGGATTTGAACACCATATAGAAACGACTAAAGCTACCAGATGTGAGAATCGCCGTAGTGAGACCTCTACTATCTTTAGGGGGTAGCATTGGGATACAAGAACGGAAGTAACAGTACTACAGGAGGCGGTACAGAATGCAGCACATAGAAAAGTGAGTATATTACTAACCTGCGGAGCGTGCAGGAAAAACTAACAGTGGAACTACAGCGTATGTCAACATAACATCGCTTGTCATTGTTCTACCATACGGAAACAGTTGAAATTAATGACATGGGCAAATATGTAAGGGTGAAAACGCAGGAAGTATTTTTTTGTGTCTGAAACTCGGCAAACAGCTCTATTTGAATCAATCTCCTATTAGGCCGCATCATCTGGTGCATGAAAATGTTAAAAAATCGTCAACGACATGGCGAAGGATATAGACGGCACACAGCTGCAATACAGCCGACGGTCGCTTGTCGTTGACCTGGGTCACTGTGTTATGCTTCTTGATGATGCGTCCTTGTAACATGGATTGGATGTTTCCCATTGACCAACTCTTGTTGATCATTGATGTGGAGAGCTAGTTTTAACTACGAAGGCTGGCGCTTCTGGATTCTCAGCTTTGTTGTGTACCTTCTTTCAATTTTTATATGCCGTTGTTCTCCTTCGCCAAACCCTTTATTAATTGACTATTCGTTACGGATATTATGGTTTTATTTGTGGTTGGACTTTCGACAAACTTCTCCCTGTCATTGATCATGTTTTAACGTTTATATGCAACTGATGATGTGGCTATAGGTCATGAATCCGTTAATTCCTACTAAAAATTGGTTCAAATACATGTCTTTAAAGAGTTTCAGATATAAAATATGCGATCAGAGAGTCGTTTGCCAGAAGTATTGTTAATCTCCAAGGAAAAGGCAAGTTGCGTGCTGATTTCGACGGAAGAACTCTGTTAATATCAGAGGAAATGAATTACTATATGCCCAGTCAGGATGGTCCAGACTAACACGCAGGCTTGTGAGCTACGGTTATTCTTGAGAAAGCAGATGTTACAGGATGGCGAAAAAGTTCAGTATCTAATGCTGCACACTTACTTTCAAATGTTTGGTTTGCACTGGATCTATTCCGTGTTTCCTCCAAAGATAGCGATTACCAATTTTTACGAACAGGATGGAATTAAGGGAATGATGAGACTAGAATTGTAAAATGGCGGGACGTTAGAGAATTGTAGAACCGGCAATGTAGCGTGGATCATATTCTGTCTTCCAGCTACTGTCACTGGCACAACTATAATGACAATGACTCAGCTCTTGTTATGTTGCTCCGAAAAACTGTTATACGTTTTGCTGATGCCAGACCTAGCATGCTGGAACAATCCCCTAATACCTGGCCACCTACATTCGCTGGATGAACTTCGAGCGGCGAAGAAAGGATGTATAACCGCTGAGAAAATGCTTCATTATATTACGACAGTATCACGACAAACAGTGCAACAAAATAATGACAATGGGTGTCTCAGTTTCTGGTAAGTTTGTAGTTTTGACTGTGCTTTGAGTAATTTACATCTACTTCAAGCGGAATACCGCCCGAACTAGCTAATTCTCAGTGCAACAATTTGCCAAAAGCCTGGGTTAGCCGTAGCAAATAACCATCAGGTTGGATTCCATTAGAAACCATCGCACTCAGCTGCTGTGAAATGATTATAATTATGAATTAACACTGGAATCAATTGCATATCAATTTGTATCTTATTGCAGATCTAACTACATTACGGCCATAGTAGAGCCATCAACAGAGGTTTTATCAGTGAATTACGTAGGGCTTATGTAAGCTTTCTGGGCCTAATGACTCGCTATTCAACGCATAGACGATGGCTATATTTGCAGCCGAAATCTAGCAAGATCTGCAATAAAATACACATTGACGCGCGACTGATTGCTGTGTTCATTCCTGATTGCTACATAATGTTTAGATTAAGGAAAACCCCTATGAACCATATGGTTTATGCTAAACTAAGGTAAGAGCTTAGGAGAATCTTGTATTAAGCCTTACTATAAAACAAGTGTTGAGATATTTTATGTCCAGAAATGTAAACAGGCACAGATGGGGAGACCGGGTTTTATCAATGGGAGGAGGAATGTTGCGCCAGCACTCTGCAGGGGCAGTCAACTGTCCTATGCTAATCAGCAAAACGACGTCATAGAGGAGGACGCAGTCATCAAGCAGGTGTATCCAGAATGCAAGAGTACTCATTCGGGCTCGAATAATGCGGAAGTCGTCAACGAGCACCTCTGCAAATTTTACAGTTCCAGCAGGCTCTGGGGGATCTGACAAAACGAGGAAACCAGAACAAATGAAGTTATTGCCGCCCAGTGGCGATGCCCTGGGATTCCTGCACGCTTTGAACTGCAAGGTGGAAGCGCTTGCTTGGAGCTATGCCGACCTACCACCTCACATAGGTACTGCTCAAAATCAGAGCCCCACTTACAGATATTCTTATAAGGTCGCCAATGTTCTTTGTACACGACTGGATTCGGGTGTGTGCGTAATGACGTACGCCCCAGTCTTCACTAGCCGTTAACTTCAAGACTAAGACCGCTGTAGAATCGGATGAAGCAACCAGCGACATTCCACCGACTGTGACACCAGTAACTGCTGGCGTTCGTCTGAGCAGGGTTCGCATGAAGGGTCACGTGTTGATGTTCACTGGTTTCTGTGAGGCCTCTTTATTGCTGATCACCACCCTCTGACTTCAGGAATGCTGTGTTCTACGGTTTACACACCGTCCTTTTCCGGTGTTGTACGCGGCGTCCGAGAAGCAGCGGAGCTCCGTGGGTCTGCACCTTCGACCATAGATATTGGTAGACTGGTCATGACGTATATTTCGTGGCACTAACATCTCCACTGCTATACCACGTGACTATTGGCAAAACAATGGTGGTATCTTGTTGTGCTTATGGTTGTACCGAGCGTTTTGTGAAGGGAAGTAACATTAAATTTCACGTGTAAGTATTATTAGTTTAATTTAGCGGCATTTCTTGAATACTGATAAGCTATTGTGTGTATCATATCCTTACCCAGAATGCCACAGTTACGTAAATTGAAGTGCTGTGCGTGTTTCCAGGCGCACATTGCAATCGTATACATTTCTTGAAATGGTAAGCTACAAAGCTGCTTTTTCTCTTTCGTATAGGTTTCCAAAGGATGAAGGGCGCAGGCAGATGTGGATACAGGGAGTGAAACGAAAAGATTTCAAGCCTACTGCGCACACACGCATCTGTTCGAAGCACTTTGAAGAAGATATATATATATATATATATATATATATATATATATATATATATATATATATATATATATATATATATATATATATTGTGTGTGTGTGTGTGAGAGAGAGAGAGAGAGAGATATTTATTACCAATAACCCTTCCCACCCCAAAAGCAATGGCAATGTGCATTGCTGCTACATAAGAAGAAAGGATGATTTTTACTATCCTAGATTAAATCTGACTTTGATACAAAAAGGGGTGAATTATGCTGGTATTATTTTAAAGAACAATTTGCAAAAACAAGTTAGGGGTTTGATTTCTCATCAGGGTTTAGTTTTATTTTGTACTTCCCAGTTACAAAACATACGAATATCAGAAACAGATACTGAATACCATCTGCAAAAAGGTAGTTGTATGGCCTATGTTAGTTTCCAGATAATAAGCTGTAATGTATAGGATAAATAATATGCTGCTACAAAAATCTTTGGTCATTTACCAAAAAGCATTAAAAGCCCGACAGATAGCCAACCAGCATTTAAAATCAAACTAATTGAATCTATGAATGACAGCTCCTACTCAGTAGACGATTTTTTAGGTATAAATAAGTGATTGGAAGAATTGTCATGTAATGATAGGTCTACCTTTCATTAAACTGACACATCATTGCCAAGTATCGTATTCATGATCTGTGGAACAAGTATTCATGTAAGTATTGATTTTGTCGATATCTTATTTGATACACCTACGAAACAAACTGTTTAAACCAAAAACGAGCTTTCAAATGAAACTGCTTTACGTTTTGTGAGTGAACGACACAATTGAGTTCGTTACATTCGATGTGAACACGTGTGTTTACGTTACAGGTTTCGTTGTTTATGCCGATTTATGAGGTCTATAACACTTTCTACAACCAAGGCACTAAAACACACACACGCAATATTTACATTTTATGCAGTGCATAACGCGTATTGTTAGTAGAGAATGCATCTCATAATTGGTAACACTCAAATATTCGCAGCGAAT